>NC_040082.1:22634093-22937123 GCF_003369695.1 Bos indicus x Bos taurus
AGGGCTACTCAGTAGAGCCGTTAGTCCTTGGGCATTCCCAGTCTGTTAACAGCCATGGAGGAACAGGCCTCGCTGCTCAGGAAAGCCCTCAGGTGGAGGGATGCTGGCAGCGGCAAGTCAGGTCAATGTGCACAGAAATGGTTGAGACCGAGGGCAGAGTACCACAGGCATCCCTGGGAGGGCTGGGCTTTAAGGGGGAAGAAGGAAATAAAGAAATGCACACCCTCCATACAGATCAGTAAATGAATCATGTCAAGAGGTCTATACAATATGAAATAGCCAATTTGATTGTTTAAGTTTCTCTCTCGGTTGAATTGATTTATTTTAGTCTAAAGCTGCCTGGCCTGTGAATAGTTAAAAAAAAATTCTTACATTACCTGATTTTAATTGTTGTAAAGTTACTAATAAGGATATTTGGAGTTTTCAAGGGACTTCATTTTTCTAAGTTTGTGAGAATTTGAAAAATAAGAAGACATTCTGACAGCTCCCTGGTACCACAGAAGGACACACCCAGACAGAGAGAATTTAAATAACCTGCCCATGGTCACTTAATATAATGCAGAAAGAACTGGAAAGAGCATTTCCTGTCTTGGCCTCCTCCCAATCTTTAGCTGTCCAGCTGTGTCTCACTTACTGGAGGATTAACGTAAACCAAATTGCTATGTTGGTATATGCTGCTCTTTCTTAAAACATGGTGGATTTCTTAGCATTAAGGTTTATTTTTAAGGTGATACCCTGCCTTTTCACATGGGTAGAACTTAATGCCACCTGTATCTTATTTTTTAAAAAAAGGAAACAGGCTCAGAGAGTTTTCTTGCTTACAATCATACAGCAAGTTTTTTTTTATATAATCAGAATTACAATCCAAGCTTGTTTTCCTCTGATTTGTATTCTTTTTACACAAACACAACTATTTTCTGGTTATTTAAGAGATATGCACATAGTGTGATCTCACCATCGAGATTGCTACTATAAAATACATTTTACTAGAGAAAGAGACTTCCCGGGTGGTCCCGTGTAAGACTCTGTGCTCCCAATGCAGGGGGCCTGTGTTCAATCCCTGGTCAGGGAACTAAATCCTACATGCCGCAACTAAGACCTGGTGCAGTCAAATGAATAAATTAAAATTTTAAACAACACTCTAAACGTGAAAATCACTTTATAAAAACTTAAAATATATATATGTATATATATATATATATTTTTTTTACTGGAGACAGAGGCACTCTAACATGATTTGACCTGCTCATATTTAAACTGTGTGCCAAGAAAGTTGGCAAAGTTCAGAAAGAATGATTTTTCCCCTTTACATACTGTGTTTTGTAATATGAAGATTTTGCATACAGAATGATATTCCTTTATATATGTAATATAGTAATATAAAATCCAGTGTGGTTAAACCACTATAATTTTGGGTGATAACCTAATTGAAGTTGCATGCAAAGAAGTTTCACCAACAAAGAATTATTTTTAACACTAGACTACGTGAGTAGTCCTGGAAGAGTCAAAGGAGAGAAGAGAATCTAGTTCTTACTTTCTCAACACAGTATTTAATGGGTAATCATGCTTTCTAGGCTCATAATTTATAATTGTCTCAAAAAATCATGAAAATTAGATTTATGACAAAATTTTAGCAAAGTTATGAAATAGATGTGAATTTCGTATTTTCTTTTGACAAAAACTGGATCTAGGAGGATTTTGTATGAATTATTCTTTGGATTCTTACTGACATGGTTTCAAATCCTATCTCCTACTTAGTAATAGCATGGACATTTTATTACTCAACCTGTTTTGTCATCTGTATTTTCAAACTTTTATCCCCAGAGCGACTGATCTGATCTGATCTGACTAATGTAATGCCTTATACACATAGTGTCAAGTCTTCTAAATAAAACTATTTTAAATGATTATGGTTAAGATAAACGACAGTCTGATATATTAAGTGTGTGTGTGTATGTGTGTTTGTGCACATGGACGTGTACTCAGTCCTGTCTGACTCTTGCAGCCACAGGGACTGTAGCCCGCCAGGCTTCTCTGTCCATGGGATTCCCCAGGCGAGAATACTGGAGAGGGTTGCCACGCCCTCCTCCAGGGGATCTTCCCGACCCAGGAATTGAAACTGCATCCCCTGTGTCTCCCACATTGTAGGCAGGTTCTTTACCTGCTGAGCCGTCAGGGAGGCCCTGATATATCAAGTAGACAGTCAGTAAAAAATATTTTTATTCCCAGTCATGGTATGTGCTCTTTGTGCTATATCATGACATGTGTTGAAAGAGGTATAGAAAGACAGAGACTTGGGAGTTGGACAGACTGGGATTTATCAATACCAAATATGGTCTTTATCAACCTTATGACTATTGATATGTTACTTAATCTCTCACTACTTCAATTGTTTCTTCTCTAAGACAAAAAACAGAAACAGCCATCCTTCAGTGTTGAGAATCAAATGAATTTATGAATATATGTGGTTCTTCAACCTTAGTTTTTTCATCTTTAAAATAGGAACCCTATTCATTACTTATCTTAAAATGTTATGAAGTCCAACTTAATGTGTTTGTAAGTAAATTTTTAAAAAATCTGCTGAGTGTTATACAAGTGTTAATTTTTGTTGTCATTAAAATGTCATTAAAATTACTAAATATGATATTAATATCATTAAAATAGTGAAAATTAAAAGATAATTTAAAATATTATAATTTCTTTCTGAATAGTAATTTATCATAGAAGTTATTTGCTTAACTCCCAAACTTAATCAAATCATGAAGTTGTTGAATATTATAAATCATGACCCAGTTTTTTCTTTTTTTTGGCTGTGCCCCATGGTTTGTGGGATCTCAGTCCCCCAATCAGGGATTGAACCTGGGCCCTCAGCAGTGAGAGTGTGGAGTCCTAATCACTGTACCACCAGAGAATTCCTATGACCCAGGATTTTTAAAAATTTATTTGTGAATATTTAAGTTTCTAGCAAACCAAAACCTATCTGCTAATGATTATTAATATTACAATTTTATTTTCATTTTTAAAACGATTTGTTATAAAGCTTCCTTTAATCACTCAGCCCTGCTGCTGCTGCTGCTAAGTCACTTTAGTTGTGTCTGACTCTGTGCGACCCCATAGATGGCAGCCCACCAGGCTCCCCCATCCCTGGGACTCTCCAGGCAAGAACACTGGAGTGGGTTGTCATTTCCTTCTCCATTGCATGCAAGTGAAAAGTGAAAGTGAAGTCGCACAGTCGTGTCCGAATCTTAGCGACCCCATGGACTGCAGTCTAGTAGGCTCCTCCATCCATAGGATTTTCCAGGCAAGAGTACAGGAGTGGGGTGCCATTGCCTTCTCCGCACTCAGCCCTACTCTCTATTAAATATGTGATTTAATCAGTAAAATTCCAATACATGACTTTTTAGGGTTTTGCAGCTTTTTGAAATCATGATAGTGTAAAATGTTTTCCTGTAATTAAAATGAACAAATTAGAAACATTGATGAATTCCTGTGGCTGAAGCCCCACAGGTAATCTCTGAATTGCAGGATCTGCCCTGATGAAGCTTATGTACTAAGTAAGGTAGAAGGCAGACAAGACTGATGATGTCACTGAAACATTCGTGGAGGAATTGGTACCTGAGTGAGATACTGGAGGCAAAGAGGATGGGAAAGGAGAGAGTGGTAGCCTGTGTAAAAAAGAGAGCTGGGATGACCAGGCATTTTCAGACACTCAGGCATTGGTCATGAGAAGAAATAGGAAATCAGTTGCTTGTGGGAGTCATTATTTCCCAGGCTTAGGAGGGAGTGAACAGACATGGAGAGTTTTTAGCAAAAGAGATGCCAACTAAAAAGTAAAGTTCTGGGGGATTAGCTTGTCAATGAAGTCAAGCTAAATAGAGTGGAGAGAAACAGAAAAACTTCTTGGAAGAGTATCGACAGTTTGGGTATGACTTGAGTCTAATGACAGGCATGGATAAAAGGTTAGGAAGTGAGTTATTACAAAAAGTTAAAAACATATTGTACTTGTCAGCTGATCCAACTGGAAATGGAAAGAGTTTGGGATTTTTTTGGGGGGGTGAAGGGAGGGACTTGTGGATGATATGGTCCACTCAGGTATAGAAACATTGTGTTTCATCTGATGGGGCATCCAATTAGAATATTCTTGTAGCAGAGGAAGGCTAGAGTCTTGAAAGTAGGCTAGTTCTGTGAAGAAGAAAATGTGGTCATGTATAACTAACCCTGGTCCCAGGTCCAGAGCTCAGGGAAGTAGACCTGTGTGCCATGAATTTTCTTGCTATTGTGAAAGAAAGAAAGTGAAAGTGTTAGTTGCTCAGTCATGTCAGAATCTTTGTGACCCTATGGATTGTGGCCCGCCAGGCACTTCTGTCCATGGAGTTCTCCAGGCAAGAGTCCTGGAGTGGATTCTCATGCCCTTCTCCAGGGGAACTTCCCAACCCAGGGATCAAACCTCGGTCTCCTGCATCGGAAGCAGATTCTTTACTGTCTGAGCCACCAGGGAAGCTCTACTGTAGTCCTACTGTATCAAAGGATTTTCTCTAAGAGGTACTTTGTTCAGATTACAGGTAAACTTTCTAGTTCTGAAAGTCTTTTCAACCTTCACACTGTCAACCAACATACTTATATTCTGTTGAACACCAAGAAAAGCTGTAGGTTTTCACATTTATTGTAATAGAATGTTCTTTGCAAAGCTTTAGCTATGGCCACTTAAATGTCAACATTGTTAACAATACTGTCTCTAAATTAGGTACCTACAGGAAAGCTCTTTTAGTGGAGAGGTCTTGCTTGTTATAGTTTTCCTATATTTGAATATATTAGTAATAAGAGGTATATTCCAAAGTACAGGTTCTTCTAGTCCACTATCCTAATCATCTGGGTTTAAAGTCAGTTTTGTACTTAAAAACTTTATGATTGGTTAGGAAAATCACCCCAAAAGTGAATACATCCAAAGAGAACTTTAGGGTTTTAGGCATTTAAAATATCTTTCATTCACCTTGGAATTAATTTTAATAAGAACACAGTTTGAGATAATTCTAAAACTGAAACATTCAATTTTTCAGTTTGTCAGTTTAGCAAGGTATCGGGATTTCTCCTTCCCTGCTAAAGACGGAGCTCTGGGTTTGTGGCTTTTTTCTGATATAATCCTGTTGTGTCTCTTTGCCCACTTTAGAAAGTCATGTGTGAAGATTTCAGGGCCATGTGCTTATATGATGGAAAGTAATTGAGAATATGGTGTCCTGTCTCCCTTCCGCTTTACACAAGTCACATCTCATGCTCCCAAAGTCATCTCCATTAGTCTTCCTGGCTTACTCTTAGTACCTCCTCCAGGTAGATTCTTGGGTCACTGAGAAAGGTACTTCCTATCAGTTGGGGTGTTCCCTTTACAGACATCCAAAAACTAATTAGACAGTAGGCACAGATCTTCTAACTATTGAATTTCTTAAAAATAAAAGTAAAAAAATTCTACCTTTCTTCGTCATCAGGCTAGAAAGGGCCAAGAAAAATTTGTGTTCTCAAAGTCACAAGATCCTCTAAAATTATGATTTTTTAAAAAAATTATATACGTCCTTCAATAGCAGGTAGTTTACATTTATAGATCCTAGTATTATTGTTATTTGAATACTAGTATCATAATACACATGTTTGCATCTAAAACCTAATACAATTTTAGTTGTTCAGGCATTAGTCAGAATAGGATTTCTCACCAGTGCTCACACGAGTTAAGTAAAAATAATCAGTGGTTGCTAATTTTCTTCCTTTTATATACTTGGACACACTTCATTTTATTTTTAAACATTTTTATTAGAATATTGTTGCCCTACAATGTTTTGTTAGTTTCTGCTGCACAGCAAAGTGACTCAGTCATACCTATACATATACATATACCCACTGGTTTTTAGATTTCCTTCCTCGTTTAGGTCAGCACAGATCATTAAGTAGGGTTCCCTGTGTTATGCAGTAGGTTCTCATCAGTTATCTATTTTATACATCATAGTGTATACATTTGGATACAATTTACATAATTGAAATAGAATCTCTAGTTGTTTAAAATATGCATAAAACAAAAAATTACCTATTATCTCTACTATCTGCATATCTATTTCTATATATCTGTATATACATATCGGAGAAGGCAATGGCAAACTATTCCAGTACTCTTGCCTGGAAGATCCCATGGGCGAAGGAGCCTGGTAGGCTGCAGTCCATGGGGTCGTGAGGTCAGACATGACTGAACGACTTCCTTTCACTTTTCACTTTCATGCATTGGAGAAGGAAATGGCAACCCACTCTAGTGTTCTTGCCTGGAGAATCCCAGGGACAGGGGAGCCTGGTGGGCTGCTGTCTATGGGGTCGCACAGAGTCGGCCATGACTGAAGCGACTTAGCAGCACCAGCAGCACCAGCATATATACATATACATCATATCTATATATACATATATATCAGTCTGTATCCATATCTATATATTGTATGTGTGTGACTGTACATGTCCACACATATCACATTTTTTCATGTCTTAAAGTTAGGTCTATTTTTACCCAAGTTATACATGCACACAAATTGCATCTATCAGCACTGAATTTATTCTTCTAGCCTTCCCAGTATTCAGGCAGCAACATATTTTGAAGATTGAATAATTATGGTTTTCTTAATATGAAAACTGAAAATTCAACTGGAGTTCAAAGCTGGAGTTATATCTAGAGTCTTCACTGATGCCTCTTTTTTAGTTATGGTAAAATGTAAATTGTGAAATAACGACTGAATATTTCATTCTGTCATATTTCACATGGCCTCCAGACTGTGTGCCAAGTTGGCGGAAGAATGTTGATAACTAAATGCCAAGAACTAGCCAATAGCTTGGCCACTTGCTAATGTAAAGCATCTGCTCAGTTGCAAATCTCTCCTTCCTAGAGGTAAATGTGGACCAGCAGGCTGGCCAGGAGTAAGTCCTGCAGGAGCCAAGTGACCCAGGCCACAGGAAGACTCTTCCTACTAAAAGGCCTCACTTTCCCAGTAGATAGGCTTTGGACCTCATCCAAAAATCAGTCCAGTTGAGCAATATTGACCTAAATGATTATTTTTAGCAATAAATTTATAAGAAGTTTTCAATCTGAAAATGACATCTAAAGTAGATACTTGCATTCTCCTCCTCCTCAAGCATCCTCACTACTAGTTTCTTCAACAAGGAAGAAACTGGAACTGCTCAGTGTATCACTGTATATTAGGGCAACCAGCCTCCAAAAGCAGTTGATAAACTTAGTCTCAAATTAAATCGATAGGACGGTTATGCTTAAGTACTTTTTTTGCTGGAGATTTCACCTGTGTGAGATCAGTCTTCATGACTGAAGTCCTTTCCTTTCACTTTCACTGGAGAAGCTCTGCAGGAATTTTGACTAACCCTAAAAGGTTTGCAAGTGTTCAGTGCAAGGCTACAGGATGTCTCCTCCTCCACCACCTCTAGTAATCATTGTTATTTTGAAGCCATTTTAAATCGACCACAGCATCCCTTATTCAGGAAAGCTCTCCTGGCTTGTGTCACTTCACCCCCATTGTTCTCTCTGGCAGGTAAGACTAATCCTACAGCTTTTTAACTTCAAACCTAAAGGAGGAAAGCGGCATTGCCAAGACACATGTGAATATCATTCATGTAACTCAAAGCAATGTGTTGCCACAGAGGTAATACAGTCATGAACGCTACCCCCAATTCCTGGGCTTCCCTTCTATTTAGAATGACTTCTATTTTCACACGCTAACCCTTGGTTCCAAAATGCAGCCTGGGACTGGCTCTCTGACAACATCGTGGAGAAGCTGTAATTATTGTTTAGTTAGGTGCCTGCTCCATTAAACCTGCGTGAGTCACTTTTGTTCTCTTCTTTTTTTTTTTTTTTTTTTTTTTTGCCACAAGGCTCCTGTCCCTTTAGATTCCTTGTCTCTGTGCGAAGGGTGAAGTCTCTCTAGGCTGTTCCCACAGTGTCCTCAGTCCAATAGGTTACAAAGGTACTAACACACTAAATAGAAGTGGTGCCCTTGGGAAAATCCATCTCTTCTGAGTTTGTTCCTGTCCCAGTGAATGAGGACCTCTTTGAGGTTACAAATATGTTTAGCAACATCTCCATACAAATGATTACAGGTTGTTTCATTCAGACTCCAAGGAGAAAGCGCTCCTATCTTGGACATGCGTGAGGTGATGAATACACTCTTTTGGAACAAGGAAGCTTTATTTAAAGGACGCTTTTATTCTGCTGAGTACCCTAATGAGCTATCCAGGGTGGCGCATCAGTGTGGGAGCAGGCGGAGAAGGCCCGTTACCCTCTTTTCATTAGTCCTGCTCTCCTTTGTAGCTCTGCTTGTTGTTGACTCACAGGACTCCTCGTTCCTGTGACTGCACAGAAGAAAAACCATGACTTTCATTCTGTGGCCCAAACCACCAAAACTATCAGCTTTCATGTATGGCAGACAGGTTATGGGAAACCTAAACTCTTGCCTCTCTGCCTATGACAGAGTCTCTCCTGGTAGGGGTTTTGCTCCTTCAAAGATGGATGCAGAAAACACCAGTCTGAGAGCTTGAGGGATATGCTTGTTTGTTAGGTTCGCCGTG
Organism: Bos indicus x Bos taurus; assembly: GCF_003369695.1. NCBI lineage: Eukaryota > Metazoa > Chordata > Mammalia > Artiodactyla > Bovidae > Bos > Bos indicus x Bos taurus. The sequence goes on from NC_040082.1 coordinate 22,642,689, forward strand.
TTTAACGATCCTCAAATCACTGGTGAATGAATTCAGATACAGTCGGGTTGGATCTATAAAAAGTGAATAATTAAGATCCTTATCCAGATAACCTGGGCCCAGTGCATATTTCAAGAGTCACTTTTCAAAGCTTGCATTATTCAGATAATGCCTCAATTTTTCATTGTCTGTAATATTTGTAGATTTGCCCTTAATGGCAATGTTTTCTTATCCTGATAGTCTTGGACTTAAATTCACACTGCAGTTCAGTTGAGACAAAATTTTTAATTACACGTCTACAAATTCATCATATTTTAGTAACATAGGACCTGTGGAGATTTTATTTCTCCACTTTCAGAGAAAGGTGAAATAAGTTTCTTGCTTAAAATATATAGATATTTAAGGCCAGATGTAAGATTTTCCACATGATTTATGTTGACCGTTGCCTTGAGTCTCCATTTTCCTTTGTATGTGTAATAACCTAAATGATACACTGGCACGATACTCAGAAACTCCGCTATATCTACAGAGATCCAAGAAATAGACATTTGCACCACATGAGTATAGATAATTTATTTTTGTACAGTGTCATTTGTGCCAAAATATGAAACACCTCATGGTTGATTTGATTACAAGGAGAAGAAGTAAGCGTGTCACACTGTTTCATTCAGCTGGTAGCCACAGACAGATGTAGGCAGTTCAACGTGGACAGCATCCTCAGCTTTGGAATATGATTTTACTCAGGGAACTCAGAGGCTCAGTGACTTTTTATGGCACTTAGCCATGCCGTCATTTCTTTGCTCGCCCTATATAATAGGGCTCGTCTATATAATACTTTTCCTTTTAAATGACAGACTGAAAACTCTTGGCAGAGAATAGAAATGAATTGGAGAAGATGTGTACAGGCAAACTCGAAACCTCAAAACACCATTCTCATACTTCTTAAAAAAGAAAGCTGTTAATTCTTCCAAATTAGTTAGCCAGTGTGAATTACAGGGTGTTTTATAACATACACTCCAACCTGTACTTTTTGTTGTTGCTGTTGTTTTAATACATTTTATTGTTTAAAAATTTATTTATTTTTAATTGGAGGATAATTGCTCTGTGATAACCTCGAGGGGTGGGATTGGGGAGGGAGGTGCAGAAGAGAGGCTTAAGAGGGAGGGGCCTTATGTATACCTGTGGCTGCTTCACGTCAATGTACGGCAGAAACCAACACAGCCTGCACCTTTGAGGCAAAACACAAAAGCCTTGTTTCCTTCTGACCATCAGGTAGCCCCTTGGCGTTTTGGTATTCCATTCTACTTGTTTTTTGTATTGAAGCCTCCGTTAGAGTGAAACCCTGGTGAATGAGGGTAGGCTGCCACTCCCTGAGCCCAGGTCAGTTTGCCTGGAGTTGGTATACAGGAGTGTTTTGTGAAAAACCTGATATCACATACAGCTGACACATTCTGTGCTAGTCCCCAGTAACTATGTGTCCACTGTAATTCAAACCTCTGTCCTTAAAAAGGCAGCTCCCAAAGTAAATGAAAATGGTGTTTGAGGGCAAAGTGACAGGAGCTACCGAAATAGGCAACAAAAGAAACCCCAAGTTCCTGTCGTATATTCCTGTGTTTGTGACCATTGTGCCAATTACACTAAAACCAAAAATTAAAAGGGAGAAAATAGAAGATTCCGATCTCTGAGTGAGGCCTGGTTGTATTTAAAATGATGAAGAGAGACAAGATGGGAGAAGACAAGAAAGGACGGGTAAAAACTTCTCCAGTTAGTCTTTATAATTAGTTAGGAAACATTTAATAACACAATCCGAGAAATGCAGCATGTGTGGCATATATCACATTTTAAATTAATTCTTGAAATAGTTACTGGTGTCCTACTTTATTTCAATTTTGATAAATTAGCTTACAGTCACTTTTTGATGGGTGTCCCATAAAGTAAAAATTAGTCTCTCATCTGCCATTAACTACTCTTCTTGTAGCAAACTAATGTTATTAATAACATATATAAAAGGGAAGATTTAAAATAGATATTGAAAGTTGATCCTATTAATTTATAGGTTTAATGATGGCATTAGAGGGGAAGGAAGGGGGAACAAGTTTTATTAGCTTCTGTGTATAGCTCTATAGAAGAAAAACCCCTTGATTGTCCATGTTTGATATAAAATCAGTCACTTGCCTTCATTATTCTTCATTGATATGATGTAACAGTCATCTCTGGTATTTTGGAATTTGGAGAAAAGGCCTGGAATTATAGGACTGCCTTTAATAGGCTAGTTTTTGTACTAGAATTGTATAAAACCATAGTCTGCTGATTACACTATTAGGGAGCTGCAGCCTCACTGGCCTGATGTCATAGTTACCTCTGGAATCCTTAATGTCTCAAGGCAGACTTTGACGTGATCAAGGGTTGTGCTTCTGGAAATTCTCTAATGTGATTTTGTCTGGATCCATGTATGTGCACACATGTATTTAAGTTTGAGCAATTAGGAAAAAAAAGACTTTTGTGCAACCCAGTTTTAAAATCTGTGATCTTTAAGCCTACCAGTGAATCCAGCTACTTTTCTGTGTGTTTGTTTTTTAAATTTATGTGCTTTCACACCTAAAGATACAACCAAATCAAACATAAGTAACAATAGAAGACCCAGTATAGACTAAATAGTGATCATACATAAAGTTCAGACAAATGATCTAGGGACAATTAAGTGAATTTAAGAAGTAGCTGGAAGAATCATCAGCTTTATTTCTTAAGTTTTCTGATTTTTGGAAATGTATTACAACTCAAGAGGGTATAAGCTCATTTTCATTAAATTGGTGGAAAAGAAATCAGAAATGTTTCTTTTGATTTGCAACTCTGTCACCAATGCGTGCCTGTTCATGAGTACATTCTTTTTAAAATATTTCTTTAAGGACCATTATTTATCACTCACCACCCCCACCCCCCAAACACACACTCAAATCCCCACCTCTGCATTAATTGTTCATTCTAACAATACATATATGTTTTAATCATATATATTTAACCTACTCAGCCTTTTTTAAAAGGACATATTTATGCATCAGAAAACCAAATAATTCCACTTTGTTCTGAGAGAACAACTTACATTTCATTCAAGTGTCTCTTTTTAGGTGATATTCTTAGCAGGGATTTTATTTACTAAATGACATTTCTGCTAACCTGGAAAGGAAGATATCCATTCTTCAAATACTGTCATTACCCAGCTTTAAAAAGACTTGATTGTACCATATTAGGAAAACAGTGTCAGATTTTCCATCAAACTTTCTCAGACTGTAATAACTGAGCATAAAAATGAACTTCCAGTAATGAAATGACTACAAAGCAAATTAATGCAATCAAGTCTTTAGTAACAACTCTGTCCATATCTGTTAAATATTTTCAAACTATTCTAAAAAAACACACCCAGAAGGCAAACTAACAGTGAATGGAAACAAAATGGTCAGCAGCGTGTGTCGCATGTTATTTGAATGGAAAGTAATTTATCGCGTCTGAAATAAAAGCTGTTTATTCTTGTGTTTCACTGTCTGTAACAATCTTTACCATTTATCTGTGAAAAAGTGAGAAACTGTACCGTTATTAGCATATGAATACTTGACACATCAAATTGGCTGTACAATAACAGAAGGGCATTTGCTATTGGTGTATGCACACAGACAAAGCAGCCATTTTGAAAAAAATGAAATGGGGTGGGTGGTTTAACCCTTTGCTTATCTTTTAGGTTTCCCACTCCTGATTTTGACCGGAACAGTTTAGCAGTTAGCATCAGAATATTTTTATAACAAAAAAAGTAATCAGGGGCCATTATGCTTATGATAATTATATTGATACATTCACTCTACTAGAAAAATAGAAGCAGAATGACAATAAAGGAGTTTGTGTGTGTGTGTGTGTGTGCGTGCGTGTGCATGCATGCACAAGATGGGGGAAGGGCGTGGAGTCTGGCAGTGAGTAGACGGTACAGAAATGAAACAATGCCCACGTACAGTTTTATTTCATGGCAACAACATAGTGGGCCTTGGGTCAGATGTGTGAAACTATTTCTCAAAGAAGCTGCATACATAATTGAGGCCCTCGAAGGGTTCCCAGTTGAAGTTGCCAGGCTACATTCATTTCAAAAGCAGAGCCATTTGTTATCAAATTTAAATTAACTCTCTGCACACTGAACTTGAATTTTAGAGCCCTGCTTACTTACAGTTCTTGAAATAGTAGAGAAAGGAGAAAACCTGCATCTGGAGAATGGAAATAAGATAGTCCCCACAAGGAACTGCAGTGATTCCTGCCTAGGCCTGCAGTGTAGCAGTAATTTAGATTAAAGTGAGAAAGATCTATTTGGAGTGACTAGAAACAAACCTGAATCTTCCCCTGTGATTTTTGTAGATCCAGACTTAATGCAAAATCATTTTATTTGTACATCTATATTTCAACTACATTTTATCTTCATCAAGCATTCTAGCTCCATCCCCTCTCCCAGTTAATTACTCTTTGCTGTGAAATTTAGAGTAAGACAATTTATAAACTTGTACAATAGTTGTACTATATTAATATGTCAGTATCAGTATTTTTGCTGTCTTGGAATACAGATTTCCCCCCCTAATCTGCATTGCTTTATCCTCTATTTTAAACCAGGTTTATGAAACTCACTAGATCATTTTTTGGTAACTGCCAATTGTTGATCCATCCATTCACTCAAAATGGAATATGTAAAATGTCTTGTGTTAGGACCTTTCTACAACTACACAGAGGAGAAACTTTCCTCCAAAAGAGTGGTGTGCATGTTTTTTCATAGGATGCATGCAGACATAACTGCACACAGTTCTGTGTCTGGCAGAAGTATTTAAAATTGAAGCTATCTTGATTATCAGAATTTTTTCATCACATGTAAGTTGGAAAAGTTAATTGAAGGACAGACTTTTATTCTTAAGTTTGATCCACAGAGCTAAATAGTCCATTCTGAGTAATCTATGTATTTTTCTTCTCTTTTGAAAAACAAATTCAAAGGTTTTAATCACCATTCCTTTATCCTTATAAGATATTGATTTGCTATAATCAGGTGAACCTGTTTTCATTCTTGTAATGAAATTTTAACATTTTAGTCTGAAACACATGTAAACTTTGCTTTTAAGGAACTAAAAAGCAAACAAACAAAATCAAACCAAAGCAAAGCAAAAAAAACCCCCACAAATATGAAATACTATTAATGGCTGTGATATTAAGTATAATGTTCCAAATATCTGCTGAAAGACCCCAAAGAACATGAAGAACATTTGTTGTTCTCTATAAATAACTAGTACTTGTGAAGTACGATTATAGCCATAGAAAATAGGAACTAATAATTCTAATGGCAATTTCTGTTACTGATATAAGAATAATTGATATGCAGTGTGAAAGTAGAGAAGAAAAAGAGTTATGCAACTTTAAATTCCTCTAAAATTGCTGAATGAATACATAGAAGCAGCCATTAGTCTAACTTTCTTTTCTTTTGCTAGGATATGTTGTATTAAAACCACAAACCATTTGCTTATTTAAAACCCTCTGCCGCTAACAATACTGTAAGTTAGTATGTCTCCCAAGTGCTCTTTGAGAATCTTGTTTACTTACTGGTGGAAGTGATGTCCCATATTGTGAACCCATGAGAAAAGTGCAACATGGTGGAAAGTGCCAGATCTTCTTTCCTTCCTCCCTCCCTTCCTTTTCTTTTTTTTCGGCGACTGCAATATGAGATTAAAAGTAAGACACTAAATCTTGTTAAATAGCAAAAGCTTTTTAAAAGATGATACATAAACTTGATGGGAATTTGTGTGCTTGAGGGGACACATTTCTGCTATTCCACAACTTTACCCCAGTTTAATCCATTGCCTGTGAAGAGTCTAAATGGTAGTGGGTAAAGCACTGTCAATTCTCCTAAATTTTTTTTCATCATAGAAGTAATGTGGTTTGGCTGTGGAAGACTGAATAATTAACAATATTAATTCTACATCTAGTATTTACATTAGAATTTTGTCTTTGGAGTCCTTCAAATTATTTTTCATATGTAAAATTATTTTTAAAAACTGTTAACTGCTCTAGGGAATTATCAACATACTTGCTTATTAATATCTAGACACTATTTACTACCAACAGTTTGCCCCATTGATATGTTGTATTTTTGTCAGAATATCTTAATTAATGTGCAGAATAGAAACTTCCAAAAAAAGTATACATTTTCCTTTTTCAGCCTTGTTTTTGCTGGCTAAAAGGATATTTTTATTATTCTGTGGAATTATTTTAAAATTTAGAGTTATTTCAGTGAATCTAAGTACCATGTTTGCAACCTTTTTATCCTCCCCTTTGATGGTTAGAATTACTTATTTGGTCCAGCAAGGTTATTTTGCATTTGAGGTTTTCTCTCTTGGAATTTGTCAAAATATGACAAACTTATAACTTTTTATAAGTCCAGAATTAAAATTTAAACTCAAGTGGTTATTAATGTTTGTTCTATTTGATAATTTGATCACATATCATAGAAAAAATCAGAGATGACTAGATATCAAAATATCTCAAGTGTTAGGGTTCATCTATATGACACCTTTGCTATTTTGACATTCTATAATTTTGGAAATTACCTAGTAGCAGTAAAAACACTATAATATGACCAGAAATTTTCTTATTAACATTCACTGAAAAAGGAAGAGATTAAGTTTTAAAAGGAAAATGAATGAAGAAAATGAAAAGTAATTCTCATTTCCTTTCCCTTTCTCTCTTCCTCTCTCTCACCCTCTCCTCATCTTTGACTTCTTTCTCAATCTGTTTCCTGCTTGTTTTCCTTCTCCGAGTCTCTCAGGCTAAGCCAATCAGCTCCCATGCATCGTGCTCTGGATAAACTGTGGGACACATATGGCAGGGAACTGGTTTGGTAAACATATGTCTTCTCGGGCATTGGACGTCTTGCCAGGAATGAGATATTCCATTTTGGGGAATGAGGGTGGGAAATGCTTAACCACCTACAGATGTTTTGCAGCAAAAGCTAAAGAATTGCAGTCAAAGAGCTGCAAAATGTGTAATTTGGAATTTTTCCAGGCTGCTTTTTTTAATAAGAAAAAAGTTAACAGCTTTCCTATTCATCTCTTTTGAGAAAATTTACAGTCGTTTCCCAGTTCTGCCCCATTCTGAAGTAAGGACAAAAGACTGAAACCGAAGCTGTCCATCTGCTCCATAGCAGTAATGTTATAATGGGTGCTGTCCATTTTTATGCTATTGCTCGTGTGTGCCCAGGGGACTGGAACTATTTAATTCACTGATTTCACAGCTCTGTTGTGTGTCACAAAAGGTTAAAAAAAATCCAACACACTTTTTAGCACCCTGTTTACAAGGACTCCCTGTAAATCTAACTGAAGTAACAGATTCCCACCCTGCCCCCACGCTAGCGCCCTGTTTTACCTCCTGATTTGGTGCATTTGGATAACAGGTCATAGATGGAGCTCACACCACTCACTTGGCCTTTACCAAAAATGGAAACCTCAAATCTGCTGTGAATGTTGCTTTCCAAAGCTCATAAATTCCAGGAGTAGATTTGAAAAGAAAATATGTTTGCCTTTAAGAACTCAGGATTAAACAACTCTGTTTCCCCAGAAGTCCAAGAATGAATTCTCTAGGTTAGCAGAGAGTTTATGAAAACCTGCCGAGCAAGACTGACGACGTCTATGCCTCTTAGCTGGGCAAGAGGCCGAGCAGTCCCACACACAGCTGGTGTGAGCTGGTGTTTTGCCAAGACTGTAATGAATCCTCTGTTCTTGCGGGCATCTTCCTCGGGAGACAGAGGTGGCCAGCAATACCCACTTGGGTCCCTTCTGTGGTCTTCTCAGAGCAGTGATGTGTCGTGTTGAAGCTGGCACTATGCTTACCACCAAAAAAGAGAAGGTGGACCTAAAGTCAAGGATGTTTCTCTCTCTTCCCACCAAAAAAGAGCCTCCACGAGAATGCCTCCGAGTACCATATCCTTCCAGCAGCCCACATGCCATAGTATGTTTCTCTTCTATTTTGGGCAGTTAAAATATTAGCCATAGATGATGTGCTGTGCTGTGCTGTGCTTAGTCACTCAGTCGTGTCCTACTCTTTGTGACTCCACTGACTGTAACCCACCAGGCTCCTCTTTCCATGAGGATTCTCCGGAGAATCCTCTGGACTCTCCAGAATACTGGAGTGGGCAGCCTTTCCCTCCTCCAGGAGATCTTCCGAACCCAGAAATCGAACCCAGGTCTCCTGCACTGCAGGTGGATTCTTTATCATCTGAGCCACCAGGGAAGCCCAGATAATGTGCTGTCTTGGTGCAATTGTCACTTTGATTTTTATAACATTAACCCAACTCACATCCAACTATGGTGGCTGTGAAGATACCTATATAGTCCCTTGAAAACTAGTTCCTGAGTAAACAAGTGTAAAGGGCAGTGGGGTTCTCCTCATATACCACTTTAAGAAATATGATTATTAAAAAGCTGTATTTCTTCATTTCTTTTTTCAGTCACAATAGCAAATATTTATGTTGGGTTCATAAGTTACATGAAACCATTGGATGCTGCAGGCACCTGAAAAATTTAAATCAGAAATGCTCTCTAACCTTAGAAAAATTCCATAAAGTAGTTTGTTAACACTTCTCACACTCAATGTGTTCATTCATTTATTCATTCATTTATGTATTCATCCAAACATTTCTTGAGAATCTACTGTGTACTTGTGTGTTGTGTGTTAGTCACTCAGTCATGCCCGACTCTTTACAACCCCATGGACTATAGCCCACCAAGCTCCTCTGTCCATGGGATTCTCCAGGCAAGAATATTGGAGGTTGGCATGCCCTCCTCCAGGGGATCTTCCTGACCCAGGGATTGAACCCTGGTGTCCTGCACTACAGGTAGATTCTTTACTGCCAAGCCACCAGGGAAGCCATACTGTATGCTTCAGTTCAGTTCAGTTCAGTCGCTCAGTCGTGTCTGACTCTTTGCGACCCCATGAATCGCAGTGCGCCAGGCCTCCCTGTCCATCACCAACTTCCGGAGTTCACTCAGACTCACGTCCATCGAGTCAGTGATGCCATCCAGCCATCTCATCCTCTGTCGTCCCCTTCTCCTCCTGCCCCCAATCCCTCCCAGCATCAGAGTCTTTTCCAATGAGTCAACTCTTTGCATGAGGTGGCCAAAGTACTGGAGTTTCAGCTTTAGCATCATTCCTTCCAAAGAAATCCCAGGGCTGATCTCCTTCAGAATGGACTGGTTGGATCTCCTTGCAGTCCAAGGGACTCTCAAGAGTCTTCTCCAACACCACAGTTCAAAAGCATCAATTCTTCGGCACTCAGCCTTCTTCACAGTCCAACTCTCACATCCATACATGACCAGAGGAAAAACCATAGCCTTGACTAGATGAACCTTTGTTGGCAAAGTGATGTCTCTGCTTTTTAATATACTATCTAGGTTGCTTAGCCTACTATATTTTTCTGCTTTGAGCCATCTTAAATATCTTCATGTCCCAGGAAGGCCTGTTCTACTCTATTAGATCTGAGAAATCCTTTGTTTCATTCAAACTTTCATTCTGTAATTTTTGGAACCTTTGTTTCCTCCAAACTTCTTTTCCCTAAACAAAGCAATGCCAAAATACTTGGTATCCCAGTACTGAAAGATGAAGTTTGGCAAGCATCAGTATAATATCGAGAAAATAGTGGCAGTTAGGACTATTCTTTTTACTTTTTTTTCTTTTTTAAACTTTTTATTTTGTATTGGGATAACATACCAAACCTCTGTTTATTTATTTATTTATTTATTTATTTTCAAACCCCTGTTTAAAATGCAGAAGTATATGAAATTTTTAGAACTTGAGGTTTGGGCAATGAATGAAAAACAAAATGGTCTAGCCAATATGTCTGGATACAGGCCAGGCTAATAGTATATTCCAGTCTTTTATTTTAAAATTTGAACGTTTGTTTTTACTCTATAAGAGGTAATTTTACAATGAAATATGGCTTTGTGAATAGCCACTTTTTCTGGACCACACAAGTTTTTTGGCACTCAGGATAAATGATAGTTTGAGCTTTCAATTCAACTTACAGTACTATGCTGAAAGGAAATTAAAATATGTATTTAATAGAACAAGACAGTAACAATGATGTTCTACAGATCTGTGTCATTTATGAAGAAGAGGGATCCAACTAGAGAAGTTTATGAATCTCCAAAATAATCAATTAATGAAGATCTCATCTTAGAACTATGGATATAATCTTTCTGATACTTTACTGAAAGTGAAACACATTCACCAATTCTCTAAAGGCAAAATTTCTCTTCACCCCAAATAAATCTTCCTTATAGGCCATTTAAATAGAATTAAGCTGGTTTGTAATGTTTCCAGAATAAACTCATTAACGTTAAGTCTATTAGGAAATGATATTAAAGCATTTAATTGCTTGTGCATATTAAATATACTTAAAATTTATGAAAATAAATATCTTGAAATTGAATAGATATTCTGCAAAAACAGAAAAGTGAATGTGGACTTAATACAAATCCATCAGGTGGTGTAGACATACAATACTACAATATGTAATGTGTACCTCTAGGAAGCATATGGAAATTCTAGGATAGAGAATCTAGACAAAACAAAGGCAAAAATCTGTTTTTAGTAGCATGTGTAGAATTGTTAATAGATTATAAATGGCAATTTAATTTTTTTAGACAATATCATTGGATGAAATATTGTATCCATGATAATGATGAGAAATTTACTGCAATAGGCATGGTGTTTTGTTGGCCGAGGCATTCACCCCCAAGAGAAAAATGCATATTTGAACGTGTGTCTTTACACTTTCAGAATAACATGTTTCAAACTTGCCTGACTGACAGCTGCCAATTATCAAAAGTTTCTGTGAAATGAAGAACCAGTTAACAATTTAACACTAATTAGGCGCATAAACAAAACTAATGATTAAGTAAACTTAATGAAGTCCCAAAGTCCTGGAACCTAGCCTTGACTTTTGTTTTCTCAAAAGCTTCTGTAAGGATTTTTATGTTTTAGATTTTATGGCTAGACAATACTAAGAAGGAAAACTTGAAACTATTTTGGAAGTCAGGTAAGCGTTTTTATAGAAACCTTGCCTTTATTCTCACACAATATCTATGCAAGACTGTCTAATACATTTGCTGGAACGCAACAAAATTGGTGGAATGAAATGGGTCCAATTCAGAAAAATGAATCCAGGCTTAACTTTGTAAGGTAATTTTTTTTCAAAACAGGGTTCCTCAGGACAGTTTGAATGGGAACACGAGTGATTAGTTAAATTCTAATTTTCTGTGTGTTCTGTACTAGGGGGAAAGAATTGAAAGAAAGAAACCATGAAAAATATATACATACTTGGGGAGACTTTGGATTACATATACAAATAGGTAATTTTTTTCCAGAAAAATATTAAACCACAAAGACATAAAACTTCAAAGATGTGGTTTTAAAAACAGCCATTGTACTTTCTCTCTTCAGTTATTTTAAAAAGTGAGACAAACTTCATGAAGTAGGATGAGCTAGTTTCTGTCATTCTAACATCTAGTCTATTTCAGAAGGCAGAAGTTTCTGTTAAGTAAGAGGTGCTGGGTCTAGTGTTCTTTGATTTACAAACTGCTGGATTGGTTTTGTCCTTCTTTAACCCCATTTTTCCTATATTTCATTTCCCTGAGGAGAACACCTGTGTTCGCTTGGTGCTGCTTAAATAGAACCACTGCCAAGATTCCGTCATGTGATGGGCATGACGATTTTACTCCCTGTCTGTGATTCAGCCACAGGCCTGCCTGAGATGGCATGTCCTTTACGGAAATTGTGCCTTGTCCATTTCTGATTTCACAGTAACTCATATGGCCCATGGAACACAGTGGATGCTCAGTAAATGTTTTCTGAATAAATCAGGTCGTTTAACAAAGCTTATAGTAGACTTCACTTAAACCTGGGCAAGAGGTTTCAAGGGCTAATGCTGTCCATTAGAAATTTCTGTGATGGTGGAAAGACTGTATATCTGCCGTGTGACTAACATGGTCATCACTAGCCACAGGTGGCTACTGAACATTTGAAATGTAACTAGTGCAACTCAAGAACTGAATGGTTAATTTCACCAAACTTTTATTAATTCAAAATGTAAATAGCCACAAGTGACTAGTGGCTAGATATCTTTAAAGGGTCCTGCTCCACATGTCCGTCAGCCATGCCTCTCCCCCGGCCAGAGGACATGTCCTCCAGGGCCCGTGCTCTCCCTTAGAGAACCTGCTTTGGATGCCCAGAGCACCGGAGTTTCCCACCCAAACAGTCTGTGCTCACTTCCAGGCATGCATGGCCTCTTCCAAGCAGGGCAACCCCTGTTGCTGGTGGACACATCCTGTACCAGAGGAGTTTCTGGAGGGGGACAGTTTGCCGCAAGGGTGGCAGGGTGGAAGAGTGTGGCCAAGGGCTTAGACAAGCAGCTGGACTGTCCGACCATATGTACGCGGCTCCTTGCAGTGCAGGAGGCTGGGACTGGAAGCTAGGGGTGGAGTGGGAAACTCCCTAAGCTACCATGTTCCAGCATCTATATTTAGCAGTTTAGTGATTTTATTACAAAATACATGCAAGAAATAAACTCTTAGTACATCATATGCATGCGTGCATGCTAAGTTGCTTCAGTCATGTCTGACTCTTTGTGACCCTATGAGGCTCCTCTGTCCAGGGGATTCTCCAGGCAAGAATACTGGAGTGGGTTGCTGTGCCTTTCTCCAGGGAATCTTTCCAATACAGGGATTGAACCCACGTCTCTTAAGTCTCCTGCATTGGCAGGTGGGTTCTTTACCATTGGGGCCTTCTGGGAAGCCCACATCATATGCAGTATGATCCAATGAGTTCATCTGTTCAGGGCCCCAAATATTTACCGAGCGCTTACTGTGTTCCAGGCACTTACTCTAAGCACAAGAGATATAGCAGTGAACAAAACAGAGCCTTTGGCTTTCATGGGGCTTATATTCTCTTATCTTGAGCAAGATAAAAAGCAAATAAGCTAAATAAATGCAGATGCACGTGTGTGTAAGAAAAAATAAGGCATCCTGCAAGGACAGAGAGTGACAGAAGCGTTCTTTTAAATACGTTGTGTGGAGAACACCTTTCTGAAGAAATCACTTTTGAAGAAAGACCTAAAAGAAAGCAAGAAGCAATGGAATATCTGGGGAAAGGGTTTCTCAGCTAGGGAATAGCAGATGCGAAGGCCCTGAGATGGGGACATCCCTGCCCTGTTCCAGAGAGCGCAAGGTCAGTCTCCTTGGAGTGCAGTGAAGCTGAAAGGAGGTGGCTCGAGTTCAGATCATGCTGGACTATAGAGGCTAAACTAGGAACTCAAGATTTACTCTGAGTTTCACAGGAAGGCATTCCATCAAAGCTGTGATATTTGCATTTTAGAAAGAATCACTATAGCTGCTTTTGGGAGAATAGGTGGCAGGGTGCAAGGGTGGAGGCAGGAAGACAGTTCCAGTGGCTCTTGCAATAATTCAGGTGGCAAAGGCAGGGACTTTGATAATGCTCTCCATGTTGTCTCAGTGGGAAGACACAAATTTAAAATGACACAATGAGCTTCTTTCAATCCTGGCAGTTTCGCTCTGCAGCTGCATGGGTGACCTCATTTGGAAATAATGTCTACAGTCTAAATTTGAGATCTTCATGATTGTGAGTCCAGGATTGAAAGGACCTTCTACTTACCCCCCTTAAGACACTAGAACTGGCCATGTTAGCCTCATAGAAGTGATTGTACCTCTATTGACACACCCTGACTTGTAGACACCCATGGAACCCGGACTACAGTCCATGGGGTTGCAAAGAGTCAGACACGATTGAGCAACTGAGCATGCACGGAGCCTGGACTCACTGCATCACAACAGTCCATGGTTCTGCTCGCAGCACTGCTGTTTCCATGCAAAGGCCTTATGGATTCTTCTTGGTGTGACATGAATCTCTTCATTTAGACATGAATACAAAACCACTCTTTAGAACTTTTCAAGCCTTCCTGTCCCATCGCTTCTCCCTCTGCTAAGGCTTTTGGGTCAAGGAGAAGGAGTGGTCACACTGTGGAGGAGGGGATGGATTAAACTACCCATGTTTTCCCATTACAAAGTCAGTCTCCTCCAAATAGCCAGCTTGAAGTAGCTTCTATAGAGAGGAGCAGAAAGACTTTCCCTCCGTCTTTTCAAAACCGCCTATAAAAGACAAGTAAAAACCTTAAAAAAAAAAAAAATGGGAAAGAGCAGTTTTGTACATACATTTCTATGCCTTTTCTAAAGGTTTTGTTATATTAATTTTTTGTAATTTTTGAGTCACTCACTGTGATGTGAAATTTTTTTTTCCTTCTCACTTTCCTCCAAGGACATAATATTATTGCAGGCTTTCTACTAAAAGATAAAATTACTGCCACAAGTAGCGCGAAGTCACGGAGAGATCATATTCCAGATTGAATAGTTTCTGAACAAAGAAGATGCTTTTTAAAGATTCTACTAAATGTGACTTTTCAAGGGCCAGTGTAGGCAGTCTAGACGCTAAAATTACTTAGTCCATCTGCAAATGGGAGGGGCCATGGCTCTCTGAGAAGACCTCTAGCTATACATAGGGCGGTGGGCTGACAGTATGAAAGAGCTTAATGAGGGTCAACCTTCAGAAACACTAGTTCACTTTCCTGTCCTATCACCTTGATTCTCCGTGACTTTCACATGTGAAATATTATGTGGAAACATTTTTAAATGTTGTATTTATCTTGTGGTTTCAGTGTTTCAAAGTCCTCTCACATTTATTGCAGTAAAACATATATGAAAGCATCTTGTAAATTGCAAAGCACTATGCAAATGGAAGTTGTTAGAATTGTTACTGCCTCATTTTTTTTTTTTTCATAAAATCTTAGGAAAGGCAGGTGTTAATACAACCCTCATCATATAAAAAAGAAATTGGGACAAGATCAGAAGATGTTAACTCTGTGTCCTTTTAGTGAATGATTTGGGGATTACAGAGAGCCAGTTAAACATTCTTTGTATCAACTTTCTTCTAACTATAAAACAGGTTTGATGGTAAATCTGTTTATGAATAGAAGAAGGATGCTGTGAAGCCACAAGGGAAGTGACATAATCCAATTTGCATTTGCAAAGACACAGAGAATACATTACAGAAGAAAAAAGCTGGAGGCAGAAGAACCAGTTAGTAGGCGGTTGCAGTAGGTCAAGAGAGAGAAAATGCTGAGGCTCGGTGAGGTTGGCATACATTGGGATGCAGAGAAGTGGAGGCATTGAAAAGACATTTTGAAGTTCGTGTTTGCAGTTCTTGTGATGGATAAGGGGAGGGGAGTTAAAGAAGAGGTATCTGGATGTAACTGGATTGTTGGTGGTGCCCTGTCCTAAGATATAAAACAGAGGAGGAGGTAAAGTTTAGGGAAAGAAGATAATAAGTTACAGTTTGGACATGTTGGGTTTGGGGGGCATGTGATAGAAGTCAGTAAGTAGTTGGCTCTAAGAGTCTGGCATAGAGGATAACAGATCTTAGCTGAAAATCTAAGTTTGGAAATCAGCATATTGATGGTAAGTGAAGATTACACTTCCAAATTGTGTGGAACAGAAGAAGGTGTCTTGTGAACCAGCTTAAATAATTCACAAAAGCTTTTTGTGTGTATCTATGTTCATTTTTCTGGAGAGTGAGAGCATAGTTTTGTTTTGTTTTTTCAGATTCTCAAAGGCGTCAGTGCCTCCAAAAGAAAAAAACAAGAAAACCAACATTGAGAACTCCCAGTATAAAGTGACCAGAGAGGAGAGCCTAGGACCAAATGCTGAAAAACACACATTTGAAAAAATAAACTTATTAATTTGTTTCTCTTTTGGCTGTGCTGGGTCTTGGTTGCTGTGCATGGGCTCTTTCTAGTTGCTGTGTGTGGGCTCTTTCTAGTTGTGATGAGCAGGGACTACTCTGTAGTTGTGGTGCCAGGGCTTCTCCTTGAGGTGGCTCCTCTTATTGCAGAGCCCGGGCTCTGGGAAGTGTGGGATCAGTAGCTGTGGCACACGGGCTTAGTTGCCCTGCAGCAAGTGGGATCTTCCTGGACCAGGGATCGAACCCATGTCCCCTGCACTGGCAGATGGATTCTTAACTGCTGGACTACCAGGGAACCCCCTGAAACACACACATTTTAAAGAAATAGTTTTATAAGGATATTGTGAAAGAGTGACCAAATGGGTGAAAAGTAGTCTAGAATCATGTAAGTCAAGGGGTGACAATGTTTCAGGAATACCGGCATTGCCAACGAGGTCAAATATTGCCAAAAGCTCAAATAGAAGAAGGATGGAAAGGGTCCATTGGGTTCGTATCTTCAGGGTTACTATGACCTTGTCAAGAGTGATTTAAAATGAACTGGTGGGAGCAGAATTCCTCACGTCAAGGGGCAAATGAGAGGTGAAATGGGGGACTCTCAAACTTTAAAATAAGAAAAGCCTAGGCCTTAGCTAATTCCAAGGTTAACAACTAGGATTGGTTTCATATTTTTCAAAATTGGTAAATCAGCTTTCAACCTTTCTTGTACTCACATTCTCCTTTCATTTTTCTTGGAAATCCTGATTATTCCCCCCTATTATTTAGTGACATTCTGTTTCCTCTTGAAAGAAAAGTCAGAAAAAAATCTACATGCAAAACATTGTCCTTAAGCCTACGTATAAAGTAAAAGCAGTAGACTTTTTGTTGGGTTCTAATAACAAACTTACAGATGTATGTTTTCATAGCGACAAGATAGCACTCAAATAATAGTTGAACTGAATTCAGTTATATTGAGGGGATCACCCAGCTTAATATTGCAGAGAAACTCTGTAACTTCAGAGTTTAAATCCTGCCCAAACTACTTATTGTAATTATCAATCAAATGGTTTGAGGAGAGCATCCTCGTAAACCAGAAACTGAGTCGTTCATTTTTTGAAAGATTGCTTTGGCATCATAGACAAAACAGTGTTAAAGATAACTTTTTAAAGATAAAACTATTTGGTGAAAAGGATGAAGATTATGCTGAAAATGTAGTTTGTTTCCCTTGATAACACAAAGCTTTAAGAAGACACTTTTTCTATGAAGTCTGTTATGATGGAATTGAAATTTCTTCCCTCTCTCCACCTATCACCATCTCAGTTCATTAAATATTTTGTCCTTATTTTTTTATATGTCTACTTTTCTTCACTATTATCTGAAGCCTCTTGGGAGCAGGTACTATATCATATCATCTTTATATTCCCAATCTCTAGCCCATGGGATGTAATAAATGCGTTGAATGAATGAATGAATGATTTTTTAGTATTTACCCAAATGTATCTGTTAGTCACATTTTGAGTTTCCACTAGTGTAATAAGAATTGGAATTTTCTGTTGTCGTTAGAGATGACTATTTTTCCCACAATGCATTTGGATTATTATTAATAAGACAATGGGAAAGAAAATGTCACAATTCATTTGAGATGCAAAGAGCAAATAAACAGCAGTTAAATAACAGACATTAAATGTTGCACATATGTCAAGTAATAACAAGGAAAATTTTCCTGGAACTTGAAACACTGATGAGGGAGATTGTTACAGCATCAGAATTTTTTAGCCTAAAAGGAGTCTGATACAAATTAATCGTTATGTGTATTAAAAGAAAGAAGAGAACAATGAAATGATATCATTAGTTCTACTGACAGAAGACTCCATGGCTTCAGAGCTTGTTATCTGACATTTTACAAGAGTGATTGGAATGCATATGGCTGGGAGGGGTTGCACCAGCTACACTTTTGTAGCTTCCTACCTCCCTCTGGGACCACAAGTGCATCCCTTTCAGGAAGGACTTACTTCTACACTAAAAGAAAACATAGTTCAACAAAGAACAAGACACATACCCACCACTGGGTGAGTTCATTGCATTGAACATTTATTTATTTGTCCAACTCTAAATCACTACAGATGGTGACTGCAGCCATGAAATTAAAAGACGCTTACTCCTTGGAAGGAAAGTTATGACCAACCTAGATAGCATATTCAAAAGCAGAGACATTACTTTGCCAACAAAGGTTCATCTAGTCAAGGCTATGGTTTTTCCAGTGGTCATGTATGGATGTGAGAGTTGGACTGTGAAGAAGGCTGAGCGCCGAAGAATTGATGCTTTTGAACTGTGGTGTTGGAGAAGACTCTTGAGAGTCCCTTGGACTGCAAGGAGATCCAACCAGTCCATTTTGAAGGAGATCAGCCCTGGGATTGCTCTGGAAGGAATGATGCTGAAGCTGAAACTCCAGTACTTTGGCCACCTCATGCAAAGAGTTGACTCATTGGAAAAGACTCTGATGCTGGGAGGGATTGGGGGCAGGAGGAGAAGGGGACGACAGAGGATGAGATGGCTGGATGGCATCACTGACTCAATGAACGTGAGTCTGAGTGAACTCTGGGAGTTGGTGATGGACAGGGAGGCCTGGCGTACTGCGATTCATGGGGTCGCAAAGAGTCAGACACGACTGAGCGACTGATCTGATCTGATCTGATCTTTAGTCATAATGAAAGGGGCAATGGAATTTTCAAAGTGATTCTGATTTAATTATGGCAATGATGCATGGACATACAAAACCTCTTTTTTACATTCTAAAAGCCTTTATTTAATATGGCAAGATGTACTTGGTTAAAAAAACTAAATTTGTATAACATGCACCCCAAAATTCTTGTGGAATTTTTAGAATATGGAATGATGGTTTTAGCAATTATGCAAAATACTTAATTGTAGAGTCACCAAGTTATACATCTCTGCAATACTTAAGACACTTTACTAAAAAGTGTCAAGAAATGACAGTGGTTTTTCATTTATTATGTTACTCTACATCTATTATGTTATCATGCATCTATGCCTGGTCTTGATATCACTCCTCTAGTGATAATAAGCCAAGAAGCAATTTTAAAGATATACAATGTGGGATTTTTTCTATAGAAAACCATGCAAATATTTATCTGCTTATTGGAATTCTGAGCCTACTTTTCTATCTATTACATCTGTCAGGAAATCTTACAAGAATAAGTTTGCGTGTGGAATTTCTGACCCTTGTTCTTGGATGATATACTGTGATGTCAATAATATTTGCAGCTACTGTGTGAATAGCTTTTCCTACCGAGATGCTTAAGTCAGAATCTGAGAGTGAGGGGAAGGTTCTCTTTCCCTGATCACCTGAGCACATCAAGATGAAGCTGCTGTGATGAATTTTCCATTGTTAAAATGAAAATACTTGCCAAAGAGTTACCTCAAGAGGATGGCTTTCTGCAGACCCCTCTACTTTCAGAGCAAAATGATTAGTTCCCTCCCCTATCCTCCCACCCACAAAAGAGATCATTTCAGTGCTATTTTTAAAAATGAAGCTTTGAATGTATTGTTTTATTTTATCTCCGTTATCCTTCCCTATTTATATATCTAGCCCTGACCTCACCTGACCTCCAACTCAAAGGCCAACCATCTGCCTGATAGCTACACTGGAAATTTCACGGGCATTTCAAACTTAACGAGTCCCAAACTTGAGATGGATGTATACACTGCTGTATTTGAAATGGATAACCAATAAGGACCTACTGTATAGCACATGGAACTGTACTCAATGTTATGTGGCAGCCTGGATGGGAGGGGAGTTTGGAGGAGAATGGATACACATATATGTATGACTGAGTCCCTTCACTGTTCATCTGAAACTATCACAAGTTTGTTAATTGGCTATACCCCAATACAAAATTTTTAGAGGTTTAAAAAAAATGAAAAGAACAGCAACAAAGAAGTCCCCAACTTGGTGTTTGGCCGCCACTTCCTTCAGCTTCCTTTGTCATAGCCGCCTCCCTTTTGGCAAACTGTGCCACTGTCCACTCAGGAGTCCAGGCAGGCAACCTAGGAATCACCTCTCACTTAATAATTCCTTTATGTGCAGGCAACCCTTCAGAATTATTATTAGTGTCATCTTCAAAACACATCCTGAACATGTCCGTTTGTAGGCATCTCCACAGCTACCACCTCAGGATAAACCATCATTATCTCTCACTTGAGTGATGGTAAACGGATCTTTCTGTTTCCCCCTTTGCTGCTGTATAGTCTGTTCTGCACTCAGTAAGTGGCCTTTTATAAGTATTAATTTGAGTGGAAAGTGAAGTCGCTCAGTTATGTCTGACTCTTTGCGACCCCATGGACTGTAGCATACCAGTCTCCTCTGTCCATGGGATTTTCCAAGCAAAGGTACTGGAATGGGTTGCCGTTTCCTTCTCCAGAGAATCTTCCTGACTCAGGGATCGAACCCAGGTCTCCCTTATTGCAAGCAGACACTTTACCGTCTGAGCCACCAGGGAGGTGGATGTTTAAATAAAACCTTCGGATGGTTTCCCACTGCTGTCTCCTTCCACAGCCTTCAGTGCCCTGTGTAATGTGGCCCTCGCCTGTCTTTTGTTGTTGTTCAGTCGCTTAGTTGTGTCCGACTCTTTGCGACCCTGTGGACTGTAGCCCTCCAGGCTTCTCAGTCCAAGGGATTTTCCAGGCCAAAAACTGAAGTGGGTTGTCATTGGGGCCTGCTGCTGCTGCTGCTGCTGCTGCTAAGTCGCTTCAGTTGTGTCCGACTCTGTGCGACCCCATAGACGGCAGCCCACTAGGCTCCGTCGTCCCTGGGATTCTCCAGGCAAGAACACTAGAGTGGGTTGCCATTTCCTTCTCCTATGCATAAAAGTGAAAAGTGAAAGTGAAGTCGCTCAGTCTTGTAGGACTCTTAGCGACCCCGTGGACTGCAGCCCACCAGGCTCCTCCATCCATGGGATTTTCCAGGCAAGAGTACTGGAGTGGGGTGCCATCGCCTACTCCATCACTGGGGCCTACCAGACTTCAATTCATTCCACTCTTCCCCTCACTTACTGTGTTCCAATTAGAGGGACTGCCTGTGAACACACCAAGCTCACCCTTCCTTAAGGCAGTTGGATTCCTTCTAACACTCCAAAGCTCCACAGGGGTGGTACAGGTGTTTGGTCCTTTGGGGATCAATTCAAATGTCACCACTTCAGATGTCTTCCATGACCATCCAATCTAAATCTTAACCTGAAAATGTACCCATTACCCTGTTGTTGTTTTTCTTACCTTTATCACAATGTGATATTTTCTTTTTTATTTTGTTGTCCGTCTAACTTTCCTAAGTAAACACTATCCTCTATGAATATAAGCATTTGGTCTGTTGCGTTTAACTACAATATCTACATCAACTGGAATGGCTTTGCCCCATAGTAAACACTTCTTAATATTTGCTGAATTTATGAATAAATGGATGCAGCTCTAGAAGTTTTAAATAAGTGTATTTAGAAATGTAGCAATTAATAACACTATATTAAAAGTAACATGAGGCTTAGCCATGTGGAATAACTAATATTTCTACTGCAAAGGGCCTAATAAATCTAGGTGATAGCATTTCAGTGGTCAAAATACATTGTACTAGCTCTGGGAAATGGATCCTGGAAGTATGCACAAAATACTCAGATCAGATCAGATCAGTTGCTCAGTCGTGTCCGACTCTTTGCGACCCCATGAATAGCAGCACGCCAGGCCTCCCTGTCCATCACCAACTCCCAGAGTTCACTCAGACTCACGTCCATCGAGTCAGTGATGCCATCCAGCCATCTCATCCTCTGTCATCCCCTTCTCCTCTTGCCCCCAATCCCTCCCAGCATCAGAGTCTTTTCCAATGAGTCAACTCTTCGCATCAGATGGCCAAGTTTCAGCTTCAGCATCATTCCTTCCAGAGCAATCCCAGGGCTGATCTCCTTCAGAATGGACTGGTTGGATCTCCTTGCAGTCCAAGGGACTCTCAAGAGTCTTCTCCAACACCACAGTTCAAAAGCGTCAATTCTTCGGCGCTCAGCCTTCTTCACAGTCCAACTCTCACATCCATACATGACCACTGGAAAAACCATAGCCTTGACTAGACGGACCTTTGTTGGCAAAGTAATGTCTCTGCTTTTGAATATGCTATCTAGGTTGGTCATAACTTTCCTTCAAAGGAGTAAGCATCTTTTAATTTCATGGCTGCAGTCACCATCTGCAGTCATTTTGGAGCCCAGGAAAATAAAGCCTGACACTGTTTCCACTGTTTCCCCATCTATTTCCCATGAAGTGATGGGACCAGATGCCATGATCTTCGTTTTCTGAATGTTGAGCTTTAAGCCAACTTTTTCACTCTCCACTTTCACTTTCATCAAGAGGCTTTTGAGTTCCTCTTCACTTTCTGCCATAAGGGTGGTGTCATCTGCATATCTGAGGTTATTGATATTTCTCCCAGCAATCTTGATTCCAGCTTGTGTTTCTTCCAGTCCAGTGTTTCTCATGATGTACTCTGCATATAAGTTAAATAAACAGGGTGACAATATACAGCCTTGACAAACTCCTTTTCCTATTTGGAACCAGTCTGTTGTTCCATGTCCAGTTCTAACTGTTGCTTCCTTACCTGCATACAGATTTCTCAAGAGGCAGATCAGGTGGTCTGGTATTCCCATCTCTTTCAGAATTTTCCACAGTTGTTTGTGATCCACACAGTCAAAGGCTTTGGCATAGTCAATAAAGCAGAAATAGATGCTTTTCTGAAACTCTCTTGCTTTTTCCATGATCCAGCGGATGTTGGCAATTTGATCTCTGATTCCTCAGCCTTTTCTAAAACCAGCTTGGACATCTGGAAGTTCACGGTTCACGTATTGCTGAAGCCTGGCTTGGAGAATTTTGAGCATTACTTTACTAGCGTGTGAGATGAGTGCAATTGTGTGGTAGTTTGAGCATTCTTTGGCATTGCCTTTCTTTGGGATTGGAATGAAAATGACCTTTTCCAGTCCTGCGGCCACTGCTGAGTTTTCCAAGTTTGCTGGCATATTGAGTGCAGCACTTTCACAGCATCATCTTTCAGGATTTGGAATAGCTCAACTGGAATTCTATCACCTCCACTAGCTTTGTTCGTAGTGATGCTTTCTAAGGCCCACTTGACTTCACATTCCAGGATGTCTGGCTCTAGGTCAGTGATCACACCATCATGATTATCTGGGTTGTGAAGATCTTTTCTGTACAGTTCTTCTGTGTATTCTTGCCATCTCTTCTTAATATCTTCTGCTTCTGTTAGGTCCATGCCATTTCTGTCCTTTATCGAGCCCATCTTTGCATGAAATGCTCCTTTGGTATCTCTGATTTTCTTGAAGAGATCCCTAGTCTTTCCCATTCTGTTGTTTTCCTCTATTTCTTTGCATTGATCGCTGAAGAAGGCTTTCTTATCTCTTCTTGCTATTCTTTGGAACTCTGCATTCAGATGTTTATATCTTTCCTTTTCTCCTTTGCTTTTTGCTTCTCTTCTTTTCACAGCTATTTGTAAGGCCTCCGCAGACAGCCATTTTGCTTTTTTGCATTTCTTTTCCATAGGGATGGTCTTGATCCCTGTCTCCTGTACAATGTCACAAACCTCATTCCATAGTTCATAAGACACTCTATCTATCAGATCTAGGCCCTTAAATCTATTTCTCACTTCCACTGTATAATCATAAGGGATTTGATTTAGGTTATACCTGAATGGTCTAGTGGTTTTCCCTACTTTCTTTAAGTCTGAATTTGGCAATAAGGAGTTCATGGTCTGAGCCACAGTCAGCTCCTGGTCTTGCTTTTGCTGACTGTATAGAGCTTCTCCATCTTTGGCTGCAAAGAATATAATCAATCTGATTTCGGTGTTGACCATCTGGTGGTGTCCATGTATAGAGTCTTCTCTTGTGTTGTTGGAAGAGGGTGTTTGTTATGACCAGTGCATTTTCTTTACAAAACTCTATTAGTCTTTGCCCTGCTTCATTCCGTATTCCAAGGCCAAATTTGCCTGTTACTCCAGGTGTTTCCTGACTTCCTACTTTTGCATTCCAATCCCCTATAATGAAAAGGACATCTTTTCTGGGTGTTAGTTCTAAAAGGTCTTGTAGGTCTTCATAGAACCGTTCAACTTCAGCTTCTTCAGCGTTACTGGTTGGGGCATAGACTTGGATTACTGTGATATTGAATGGTTTGCCTTGGAAACGAACAGAGATCATTCTGTCATTTTTGAGATTGCATCAAGTACTGCATTTCAGACTCTTTTGTTGACCATGATGGCCACTCCATTTCTTCTGAGGGATTCCTGCCCGCAGTAGTAGATATAATGGTCATCTGAGTTAAATTCACCCATTCCAGTCCATTTCAGTTCGCTGATTCCTAGAATGTCGACATTCACTCTTGCCATCTCTTGTTTGACCACTTCCAATTTGCCTTGATTCATGGACCTGACATTCCAGGTTCCTATGCAACATTGCTCTTTCCAGCATCGGACCTTGCTTGTATCACCAGTCACATCCACAGCTGGGTATTCTTTTTGCTTTGGCTGCATCCCTTCATTCTTTCTGGAGTTATTTCTCCGCTGATCTCCAGTAGCATATTGGGCACCTACTGACCTGGGGAGTTTCTCTTTCAGTATCCTATCATTTTGCCTTTTCATACTGTTCATGGGGTTCTCAAGGCAAGAATACTGAAGTGGTTTGCCATTCCCTTCTCCAGTGGACCACATTCTGTCAGATCTCTCCACCATGACCTGCCCGTCTTGGGTTGCCCCACGGGCATGGCTTAGTTTCATTGAGTTAGACAAGACTGTGGTTCTAGTGTGATTAGATTGACTAGTTTCCTGTGAGTATGGTTTCAGTGTGTTTGCCCTCTGATGCCCTCTTGCAATACCTACCGTCTTACTTGGGTTTCTCTTACCTTGGGCATGGGGTATCTCTTCACAGCTGCTCCAGCAAAGTGCAGCCATTGCTCCTTACCTTGGACGAGGGGTATCTCCTCACCACTGCCCTTCCTGCACAAAATAATACACGAAATCAAAACTTTTGAGGTTGTTGGTTGAACTGAACTCTTTATTTTTTTTTACATTAAAAAAATGTTTGGGTGCACGTGGGCTTTCTCTTGTTGTGATGTGTGGGCTTCTCATTGCAGTGGCTTCTCTTGATGCAAAGCACAGGTTTTAGAATGCACAGGGCTCAGTAGCTATGGAGCATGGGCTTAGTTGCCCTGCAGCATGTGGGATCTTAGTTCCCAGACCAGAGGTCAAACCTGTGTCCCTTGCATTGGAAGGTGGAATCATAACCACTGGACCACCGGGGAAGTCCCTGAGCTTAACTCTTAAAAAAAAAAAAAATGAGGATAGAATAAAAGAAACTGACAAGGAAGCAAATACATAGGGTAGATGGAGAGAGAGCTGTTCAAAGTCCTAGCAATGAATGATAACCAGGGAAGTAGAAATTCACCAGGTTGAAAGAGCAACTTTTAAGAGAATCTTTATCAGGGCTGACCTGAATTGGGTTTCGAGTACGATGAAGGTTTAGGAGGAAGATCAAGAATTATTCTTATGTAACAATGTCTTGTAAATACAGTAAGCATTAGGAAGAGTTTTCTTTTAAAGGATCTCTCACTTTTGATCATGATTGATACTCTCATAGAAGCAGAGATGATAATACTCTTAGAGAGTATGAAAAACAAAGCCTCCAAAAGCAAAATACATAGTGTATAAAATTTGTGAAAGGAAAGGTGAGATCCTGACAAGATCCAAAAAGGGATTGAAAACAGTAGATGGTGACCTGGACTCCCTAGAATTGATACCAAATTTAAAGACATACACAAACAGCCCTAATTAACCCTGGAAACACGACCACTGTTAACCCTGGGTACTTCTCATCACCCAGCAGTCAGAATTCAATGTGTGAATTTGGAATAGAAACTCATTTCACTCCCACACAACATAATTATGAGGTAAATTTTCTGGAAAAACAATGCATGTAATACATTCCAAACTCAAGTGGAAGTGATTTTAAATTATTTGCTATTTTGGGGTTATTCAAAACAACCAAACGTTGATTTCATAGCTATATCATCACATATTTGAAATGAATGGAAGAATAAATGAATTTATATACAGTGAAACATTAGGTTGGGTGGTAATTGGCTGCAAATAGAAAGATGAGGCAGTACTGTATATAAGCTCTCATTGCTAGTATAACTGTGCTTTAAAATTTATGAATGTTATATATAGCATATATATATATATATATACAAAATCAAATTAATTTCAGGCTAGAATGCACCTGATAGATTATCTGTCCAGTCCTTCATCATTGTGGGCTTAAATATTCAGTTTTATCATTAGATATGTACTTAAACATGATCAAAATTACTGTGTAAAGTGTGATAAGGAAACAACCTGGAGAGGTTCTGGGTTTTGCTCAAGGTCACACAGTTGTTTTAGGGTTGAGTTGGCATGGCTCTTGACTCCTAGGGGAATGGTCTCCTAAGAAAACTACATCAGCATATCCATCACTAGATGATCCAGACCAATTTAGTTAGAACTATTTGAATATATTATTTGTCTATCAAGTGATTATTTTTATTACATATGAATTACCTTTTCAGTGTCTTCTAAAAGCACCTGCTAGGGGAAGAAAGCAAGAAGATTGGGCCATTTTCCCCAACACTCTATTTATAATAATTCTAAAATCCTAATATTGAAGGGAATATTTTTAAAATTTATTTTATTGAAATATAGCTGATATACAATATCTACTGTACACCAAGTGAATCAGTTATACATATATATATATATATACATCTTTTTCATATTCCTTTCACAGGATACTGAATATAATTCCCTGTGCTATACTGTAGGACTGTGTTGTTTATCTGCTTTATGTATAATAGTTTGCATCTGCTAATCCTAAACTCCCAATCCATCCCTCCCTGATCACTCCCCCTTGGCAACCGCAAGTCTGTTCTCTATGTCAGTGAATCTGTTTCTGTTTCACACTAGAATCCGCCTGCAATGTGAGAGATCTGGGTTTGATCCCTGGATTGGGAAGATCCCCTGGAGGAGGAAAAGGCTACCCACTCCAGTATTCCGGCCTGGAGAATTCCATGGACTGTATAGTCCATGCGGTCGCAAAGAGTCGGACACGACTGAGCGACTTCCACTTTCAATAATAACTTTGAATCCTAAACTCCGAATCCCTCCCTCCCTGATCACTCCCCCTGGGCAACCGCAAGTCTGTTTTCTATGTCAGTGAATCTGTTTCTGTTTCAAGGATAAATGTATTTGTGTCATGGTTTAGATTCCGTATATAAATGATACGAGGCATTTGTCTTCTCTTTGTGGTTTACTTCGCTTAGCAGGATAATCTCTACATCCATCCATGTTGCTGCAAATGGCGTTTCATTCTTTTTTACTGGTAAATAGCATTCCATGATATATGCACCACATCTTATTTATCCATTGATGGACATTAAAATTGTTTCCATGTCTTGGCTATTGTAAATAATGCAGCAAAGAGTACTGGGGTACATGGATCTTTTTGAATTATAGTTTTCTCTGAATATATGCCCAGGAGTGGGATTGCAGGATCAAATGGCAACTTTATTTTTAGTTTTTTTTTTGAGGACTTCCATAATATTTTCCGTAGTGGCTGCACCAAATTACATTCTCACCAACAGTGCTGGAAGGTTCACCTTTCTCCATACCCTCTCCAGTATTTGTTATTTGTAGATTTTTTAATGGTGGCCAGTCTAACTGGTATGGTACCTCATTATAGTTTTGACTTGCATTTCTCTAATAATTAGCCATACTAAGCATCTTTTCATGTGGTTTTTGGCCATCTGTGTGTCTTCTTTGAAGAAATGTCTGTTTAGACCTTATGCCCATTTCTTGATTAAGTTGTTTTTTATTGTAATTGAGTTGTATGAGCTGTTTGTATATTTTAGAAATTAAGCCCTTGTTGATTACATCATTTGCAAATATTCTGTCCCAGTTGGTAGATTGTCTTTCCATTTTGTTTATGGTTTCCTTTGCTGTGAAAAAGCTTCTAAGTTTGATTAGGTCCCATTTGTTTATTTTTGCTTTTATTTCTATTGCTTTAGGAGACTGACCTAAGGAAACATTGGTATGATTTATGTCAGAGAATGTTTTGCCCATGTTATCTTCTAAGAATTTTATGGTGTAATGTCTGATATTTAAGTCTTTAAGGCATTTTGAGCTTATTTTTGTGTATGGTCAGAGGGAGTGTTCTAACTTCATTGTTTTACATGTTGCTGTTCAACTTGCCCAACACCATGCCAAAGAGACTGTTTTTTCTCCATTTTATATCCTTGCCTCTTTTGTTAAAGATGAATTGACTGTAGATGTGGGCTTATTTCTGGACTCTTTGTTCTGTTCCGTTGATACATATGTCTGTTTTTGTGCCAATATCACAATGTTTTGATTACTGTAGCTTTGTAGTATTGTCTGAAGTCTTGGAGGGTTATGCCTCCTGCTTTATCTTTTACCTCAGGGTTGCTTTGGCAATTCTAGATCCTTTATGATTCTATATAAATTTTAGGATTATTTGTTCTACTTCTGTGAAAAATGTCATGGGTGACTTGATAGGGATTGCATTTGGATAGTATGGCCATTTTAATAATATTAGTTCTTGAAGGGCATACTAAGTTCCAAACCTCTCTTTGTTCTCTGGCCCACCTAACTATGGAAGAACTTGTATACATAACAAAATTATACTGTAAGTTTAGGATCCTTAAGTTAAAAAATGTGTTTTAAACATGCTATAAGAATTTGTCACTTTTTCGTAGTTTTTTTGAACCAAAAGTATATGTCTTTATTTATTTTAGGAACACAGAGGTAACTGTTGACACCTGATTTCCTTGTGGCAGATGACCAGATAGAATTGGTATTAACATTGTGCATAAAATGCCAAATGCAGGGGGAATGACAAATGTGCCAAATGATTTAATATCAATATTGAGTAAAGGTAAAGGTTAACAGAGATGATCTTTTCCTCTTAGTTTGCAAAATAATTTGAAAGTGCTTTTTGCCTTAGAAAAATACTTTACAAAGCATGACTTTAAAATGAAGATAGTGGTTTTTATATATGTTCTAGTGGTTTTTATATATGTTCTGCAAAAGCACTATTGTATACCTGATAGTCACTTAGCAGTTTTGATTGGTATATGTTTAATAGTGAAAAAGGATATTTAAGTCCAATGTTTGGGGAAAAAACTAAATAATGATAATCAGAAAAGATATTTCTTACACTAGGTTGAGCAATCTTAATCAAACCTGAGAGTGTTTCAGAGATAGGCTCATAGCCTGTCCTCTTTTCTCACTTTTCCCCAAGGGAGCTTGGTGGCAGAAGAGGGTGGATGAGCATGAACCAAGTATCATGTCAACTGACAAAGTATTGGCTGTTGCCTCTGTACTCACTTAGCCCTCTTCCCTTTAATGAGGCGATCTTAATAACTGTCTCTCAATTTCAAAAATACTGAACAGCCAATGCAGATAACTTTTAAAATGCAGAAAAATAGAAAGGAGAGATGAAATTTTAAAAGTCAACATCAGTCTTCCTGCTGCTGCTACTGCTAAGTCACTTCAGTCATATCCGACTCTGAGCAACCCTATAGACTGCAGCCCACCAGGCTCCCCCGTCCCTGGGATTCTCCAGGCAAGAACACTGGAGTGGGTTGCCATTTCCTTCTCCAATGCATGAAAGTGAAAAGTGAAAGTGAAGTCACTCAGTCGTGTCTGACTCCCAGCGACCCCATGGACTGCAGCCCACCAGTCTCCTCTGTCCGTGGGATTTTCCAGGCAAGAGTACTGGAGTGGGGTGCCATTGCCTTCTCCATCAGTCTTCCTACTCAGATATAATTCCTGCTAAGATCTTGGTATGTCGTTACCACTAAGCCATACTATATATTCCGATTTTACTTTTCTTATCGATTGTGCCATAACCAATTTCCCACAACAATAAATACTCTTCTACAATATCCTCTAACACAGCTGCATGCTATTCCATTATATGGGTATACTCTAACTTACCCAGTCTCCAAATTTGAGATCTGGAATTTTTATTTGGGGGCATTATTAATAATGTCAGCATATTAATTTTTATTCTTTTGTCTTCTTTTTTCAAATAAGGATACCAAGTAAAGAAAGAATTATTAAGGGAGGTGCATCTATTCTGTTTTCATTAATAAATGCACTCATTGGAATGAAGGGTTACATAAGTTATGAAAAGTGTCTTTTGTCATTTGACGTAGCTTGAGATAATATTGAATTAATCATTAAATTCTAGTTTAGTTCTAGTTTACTAAAAGAGACTGGACTGGATTTTTTCCATTCTGGGTTATGGTTTTATCATGTAATCATAATGTTAGAAAAATCAGTAAATTATTTTTGGTGAAGTTTTGATTCTCAATAATAAATGTAAAGTTTATACAAGAATATTCTTTAGCAGCCTATTAAACACAGAGACGCTGGTGTTGGGCTTTGAATTAAAGTGAAGTTAGCAAAAAATTATGGATCCCTATTATCTCCTAATGACAAAGGAAATCAATAGGAATCGTATTGTGGTCCCATTCTTGTATTAAACCATATATTTTAAAATGATATTGCAATTTTTAGTAAAAGGGAAAGAGTTGGAAAATTTTAACAGGGAAAATAGGAACTGTTCAACCACAACACCTGTTAACAGTGGCTAAGCGGTGATGTGATAGAGGTCAAAGTGGATTTAAGGAGTAAGGATAAAACCCAAATAAACACATTTTCTGAAATATGATTTTAACCATAAGATAGCAGAATATGTTAGTTATCAAGACTCTTTCTGAAAATTTATTGTATATTAAACTACAATATTCTTTTTTCCCCCAAACAAGACTGACTTCGCAGTTTATGAACTATATAAACTCATGTATACACACACACACACACACACACAAAGATTTTCTGCAAATGTAAAAAGATTTTTACTACCTTGATGAGTTCTACTATAGTCAATTATCTTTATAAACTAGCACATTATGAGTAGGGAAGTTCCCATATTAAGAGTGATGAAACAGTTAATAATTTCATATTAGATGCTATTGCTCTTCTAGACACATGTATTTCATAGCCAGTAACACAAAATCGAGAAACACATCTACACCAAGAACATATTTTGTTGCTATCTTCTAGGAAAAGAGATATTATTTATTTTCCGGGAGTGAACTTCTTAACTCACAGCTGTAGTAACTTCCATTTTTCTTTCCCCAAACCTAATACAAATTCCATATGTACAATGGATCAGAACATAAGCTTTTTGAAAAACCTATATAAACCAGCTGTTTGCAAGGTTCCTTTTTTGTTTTATTGGTTAGCAGCAAATGGATTTTTGCATAGACTCAGATGTTCAGAGAGAACTCCGTAGCAGCATCCTACACATGGTGTGGAATGATACTGGGAGAAGACTACCTATTGTTTGCAAGACTAGACTCTTTAAAGCAAATGTGGAGTACAATAATCTGATAATAAATGCCCAAACCCCATCTTTGAACACTTTCTGCATTATGCATATCATACAAGTACTGTGTGCATTTTGAGATTATCGTGACCGGTGGATAATGATGTCAGCAGCACCACAGTATTAAAAATATGAAAAAGTATTCCCATTGCATTTACTCTCTTTTTGGAGATGCAATGCTAGTATCAACTTGCAAATGGACCAGAATATATCTCCATAAGCAACCACTGTTGCTTAAGACACCACAATATCAGCATATATGTGTGTATGTATGGATATATATGTTATATAGAGTTACATGCTATTTATATCCTAAGTTAAACTCATACTTAACTACTTTTGCAAAGGATTTTTGAATTATAATGACAATTTCTTAGATTATACGCATGGTGATTTTTTTCCTGAGTCTGTTCTCAATCTTTATATCCTCTAATCATACAAGCAGAATTGCATGTGATGCACAATAAAATATTAGCCATAAAATCTGAAACAATTCTTACATCTTAATAATACTGTAGTTTAACACAAAGGCAATACATTCTGCTTTTTCCATTTCCTGAAAACCACAAAACTCTATTAGCCCTCTCCGTATGCCTGCAGGAAGCAAGGTTGGTAATTTTAAAGAAGTATTTCAAAGTTCTAATAACATAATTGGAGGGATTCTGTATGAAAAACAGAGGAACTTAATTTCTACAAAGTAAGTCTCTTGAATAATCATTAACCAAAACTTATATAGATTTAAATATGAACAAATGAGTAAATAACCATAGTAGCCTTGTACTTTATTGACCTGGAGTCAGATAACCTGAATATGAGTTCTAGGTGGAGAAGAGGGGGAAAAGGGAGTTTATGGATGTTGATTGTCTGTGCTCTGCTCTATCCTAGGTGTTTGTATGTCTCATCTCACATCTCTATAGGGTAGACACTATGTATTCCACTTAACAACTGTGCAAACAGGCTCAGTGATGTGATACAGCTTGCACCTCAGTTACAGTGCTAAGACGGGCACCTGAAATTGCAGGCAAGATCCATCCTTGGTCCTTTACAGTATACTTAAAATTGAACTTTCTGAATATTTAGTTTCCTCAGGTATGAAAGAAGGACAGGAATGCTGCATTACTTTAAGGATCAAATGAAATATGCAACAATTTTCTAAATTGTGGAACTCTACAGAAATAAGAATGACCAGAATAAACAGCAAGGTTTTATTAGCAATAAAGTCACAATCCATATTCCACAGCATTTCCTTCTCCCCTCCTCTTTCCATTTTTCCTTCTGACATCTCTCCTCTGATTCACCTCTTCCCTCCATGGTGAAAAAGTCTTTTTGGCAACTTAAAGTTGTTGGTGTTGTTCAGTCACTCAGTCGTGTCTGGCTCTTTGAGATCCCATGGACTGCAGCACAACAGGCCTCCCTGTCCTGCAGCTTAAAGTTGCCGAGTAGGAATACTGAGTTTGGGCCCTAGAATGTACCCGTTTTCTCTCCTCTTATTTAGTCTTCACCTCACTGTAGTAGGGTTTTGCCTCCTCCACTCCACTGAAACCACCAGTTTCTTCACAAGCACATTTGGTGCCTTTGTCCCAATTAGGAAAAAAGGCATCTGCTCCTCTGGGGGATGATTTCATGAGCAGAATGAAGGCTGACATCCTGGTTCAGTCAACAACTTGTACAACTATCTTTAGCCAATGAAGATTACTTTGCCAAGGTCATCAATGACCTCTTACTGGCAAAATCCAATGGACTTGTTTCAAACTTCATCTTATTTAAGTTCTTTGTGACATTTAACAGTGTGAATTTCCCTCCTAGAACCAACCTCCCCTCCAAGAGAATCTGATCCCAGTGTTTCCTGATTTTCTTCCTAAAGTTCTAGCAGTTTCTTAGTCTCCTTTTTTCTTTTTAAATTAATTTTTATTGGCGTATAGTTGCTTTGTATTGCTGTGTTAGTTTCTAACTGTACAGCAAAATGAATCATCATACATAGACATGTATCCCCTTCCTTTTGGACTTCCTCCCCATTCAAGTCACCAAGCATTAGGTAGATTTCCCTGTGCTATACAGTAGGTTCTCATTAATTATCTATATTGTATATATATCAGTGTATATATGTCAAACTTGATTTCCCAATTCCTCCCTCCCCGCTTGGTGTCCATATATTTGTCTCTAATTTTTGGAATATTACTCAGCCATAGAAAAGAATGAAATTGAGTCAAAGAGATGTAAATGAACCTTGAGAGTGTTATACAGGGTGAAGTTAAGTCAGAAAGAGAAAAATATCATATATTAGCACATGTATGTGAAAACTAGAAAATGGTAAAGATGATCTTAGTGTTCTGCATGGGCTGTTTTTTCTCTAGCTGCTTCTAGGTTCTGTCTTGAACCTCTTGTTTCTTATGCCACACCAAGTAATGAGCTACCAAAAGATGGCAGTATATAGGTTTGGGCTAAGTTCTGCAGCAAGCTATAATCTTTGAATGTGAGAATCATCTAATCCAGCCCTTGGCGGAAGAATCAGTGTGCTCTGAAACAAGACATTAGGGTGGCCCCTATTTACATGGGTTCAACCCCACCTTCCATGTATTACTCTGCCTAGTACGTTCCTAGAGGATGTCCTATGGCCATGGTTTGGGGAGAACTGGTGGTGATGAGGGGCATCCCATTCATCTCCATAACTAGTACTTGTCACAAGGCCTGGTACACAGTTTCGTTGACATGAATGAATGATTCTAGCCATACCACTGGGAGGTGCTGAGTGACCTAGGAAAGGCCACTTCAAACCCTCTGGATTTCAGATTCCTCATGTGTAAGAAAATAGTAATGAGAAGGCTTTCCTGGGGTCTGTGATTTTGAGAATGAACAAATATTTTTGAACTTTGAAGTGCTATGCAAATGGAAAGATTACAAGATTAGAGAATTGCCTCTGTGTCGTTTGTTAGCAAATATGCCTAGAGTGTAATCATTTAATGACTAAAAGAAATGGTTCAATTTTCTCATTGGCAATTTTTTGTTCAATAAAGTGGATAGCCTAAATGATAGGAATTCATATTATTTTCTATGGAATTCGATGAAGTTACCTTCATTTTGAATCAAACAATGATAACCTTTTAACAATTCTGTTCCC
Source organism: Bos indicus x Bos taurus (assembly GCF_003369695.1). Lineage (NCBI taxonomy): Eukaryota > Metazoa > Chordata > Mammalia > Artiodactyla > Bovidae > Bos > Bos indicus x Bos taurus. Next base: position 22,677,186 of record NC_040082.1, read on the forward strand.
TGAATTCATCCTGAGGTTGAAAATGTGCCCACCTTTGCTCCATCATTTACCCAGGTGGCACATGAACTTGTTGTGGCTTCTGCTCTCATCTCCCTGCTGCTGACTGTAATGATTGTCATCTGGCTTTTGTTCCCACAAATCCTCAAAATTATTCTCATCAAGGTGACTCAAACTTCCTTTCTGCTAAATCCAGGGGACACCTTGAGGCAGCCTCTCCCGTGACCAGCTTAGCAGCCTCTGACACAGTGGACCGACCCTCTTCACTGAACTTTTGCTTAGCTTGGTGCCTGTGTTGGTGCACTCTCTTGATTTTCCTTCACATCGAAACAATCTTCCCCATTTCCTTTTCTCCATTAATTTTCTCTTGTGCCTATGTCCTGGGTCTGTTTCTCTGTTTTTTTGTTTTCACTCTACATTCACTACCCATGCAGTTTCATGCATTTTTAGACTTTTACTCATGATCTACATTCAGTTCAGTTCAGTTCAGGTGCTCAGTCGTGTCCGACTCTTTGCAACCCCATGAATTGCAGCACACCAGGCCTCCCTGTCCATCACCAACTCCCGGAGTTCACTCAAACTCATGTGCATTGAGTCCGTGATGCCATCCAGACATCTCATCCTCTGTCGTCCTCTTCTCCTCCTACTTCCAATCCCTCCCAACATCACGGTCTTTTCCAAAAGTCAACTCTTTGCATGAGGTGGCCAAAGTACTGGAGTTTCAGCCTCAGCATCAGTCCTTCCAATGAACACCCAGGACTGGTCTCCTTTAGGATGGACTGGTTGGATCTCCTTACAGTCCAAGGGACTCACAAGAGTCTTCTCCAACACCACAGTTCAAAAGCATCAATTCTTCGGTGCTCAGCTTTCTTCACAGTCCAACTCTCACATCCATACATGACCACTGGAAAAACCATAGCCTTGACTAGACGGACCTTTGTTGGCAAAGTAATGTCTCTGCTTTTCAATATGCTATCTAGGTTGGTCGTAACTTTCTTTCCAAGGAATAAGTGTCGTTTAATTTCATGGCTGAAATCACCATCTGCAGTGATTTTGGAGCCCAGGAAAATAAAGCCTGACACTGTTTCCACTGTTTCGCCATCTATTTCCCATGAAGTGATGGGACTGGATGCCATGATCTTCGTTTTCTGAATGTTGAGCTTTAAGCCAAATTTTCACTCTCCTCTTTTACTTTCATCAAGAGGCTTTTTAGTTCTTCTTCACTTTCTGCCATAAGGGTGGTGTCATCTGCATAGCTGAGGTTATTGATGTTTCTCCTGGCAATCTTGATTCCGGCTTGTGTGTCTTCCAGCCTAGCGTTTCTCATGATGTACTCTGCATATAAGTTAAATAAGCAGGGTGACAATATACAGCCTTGACGTACTCCTTTTCCTATTTGGAACCAGTCTGTTGTTCCATGTCCAGTTCTAATTGTTGCTTCCTGACCTGCGTATAGGTTTCTCAAGAGGCAGGTCAGGTGGTCTGGTATTCCCATCTCTTTCAGAATTTTCCACAGTTTATTGTGATCCACACAGTCAAAGGCTTTGGTATAGTCAATAAAGCAGAAATAGATGTTTTTCTGGAACTCTCTTGCTTTTTCCATGATCCAGCAGATGTTGGCAATTTGATCTCTGATTCCTCTGCCTTTTCTAAATCCAGCTTGAACATCTGGAAGTTCATGGTTCACGTATTGCTGAAGCCTGGCTTGGAGAATTTTGAGCATTACTTTACTAGCATGTGAGATGAGTGCAATTGTGCGGTAGTGTGAGCAGTCTTTGGCATTGCCTTTCTTTGGGATTGGAATGAAAATGACCTTTTCCAGTCCTGTGGCCACTGCTGAGTTTTCCAAGTTTGCTGGCATATTGAGTGCAGCACTTTCACAGCATCATCTTTCAGGATTTGAAATAGCTCAACTGGAATTCCAGCATCTCCACTAGCTTTGTTCATAGTGATGCTTCCTACGGCCCACCTGACTTCACTTTCCAGGATGTCTGGCTCTAGGTGAGTGATCACATCATCGTGATTATCTGGGTTGTGAAGATCTTTTTTGTACAGTTCTTCTGTGTATTGCCACCTCTTCTTGGCTGTTCTCAAATCTCTTCTCCAGTCCAGGCCAGTCTTCAGTTTCACCGCCAAATAACTATCTTCTTGACCAAATGAGTTGTCCACAGACAATTTAAAGTCAACATGTTCAAAATCAAACTGTGGGTTTTTGATGTAATGAATGGGCTTGTGCAAAAGCTCATGTTTCTTGCAGGGAGAAGTTACCAGCCTAAGTGTCTTCCCAGCAGAAGGGACAAAATTCAGAGTGTCTACACATGCTATTCCTTCCACCTTGAATCCTTCTTCCATGCCCCATGCCCTGGCACCCTGCCATCTGTGTTCTGTTCATTCCTGCTAATCCTCAAATTTCTAATTTCAATGGACCCTAGTCCTGAAAACATCCCTGACCCTCACAGTCTGAATACGACCTTTCCTATGTGTTTTGTCAGAAATCAGTCATTGATATTTTTCTGCCATAGAGGTTTGTGACATTTTATTGTAATTATAAGCATACACGTCTCCCTCATTAGATTTTAAGCTCCATAAAGGCTGGGACCACATGACTTCCTGGTGGCTCAGTGCTAAGGAATCCGCCTGCCAATGCAGGAGACACTAGTTTGATCCCTGTGTCTGGAAGATGGCCTGGAAAAGGAAATGGCAACCTACTCCAGTATTCTTGCCTGGAGAATCCCAAGGACAGAGGAACCTGTCGGGCTATAGTCCACAGAGTTACAAAAGACTCAGACATGACTGAGTGACTAAACAACAACAAAAGGCTGGGACCATGTCTGTTGTGCTTGTCTTTACAGCCACAACTCCTAACACAATGCCTGATGTGGATAGTTCTCAGAAGGGCATGGGCTAAACACTCACACCAAAAGGCATCTTCTTCACACCCTGCATCCTACCCAAGCCATCATCATATTGCCTAAAGCACTGTTTTGCACTTATTTTTTATGTTTCTTTCTAAAAGACTGTATGTGGTTTGAGGGCAGAAAGACTATTCAGTTCAGTTTAGTCGCTCAATCATGTCAACTCTTTATGACCCCATGGACTGCAGCAGCCCAGCCTTCCCTGTCCATACCAACTCCTAGAGCTTGCTCAGACTCATGTCCATCGAGTCGGTGATGCCATCCAACCATCTCATCCTCTGTCATCCTCTTCTCCTCCTGCCTTCAATCTTTCCCAGCATCAGGGTCTTTTCCAATGAGTCAGTTCTTCGCATCAGGTGGCCAAAGTATTGGAGTTTCAGCTTCAACATCAGTCCTTCCGATGAATATTCAGAGAGACTATGACTGATTCATATTTTTATGTCCCAGGGCCTAGGACAGCACCTAAGACAAATGAGTGCTCAGTATATGTTCATTTAGTACATGAATAAAATGATAGAAGGGGGAAGAACTAGCCTATTATTTCCTTACGTGTGTTCTAAGGATCACTAATCCTATAGGATCTTTTATATTACAGGTTGGCAATTTTTTTCTGGAAAGAACCAAATAGTAAATATTCCAGGCATTGGAGGCCCTCTGTTGTTGATATTTTTTCAACTCCCTAAGTTTGTAGAGGAAACCAGACCCAAGGAAGAAAAATAATTTTCCCAAGGTCACGAAACTATTCGTTTCAGAAGGAGCACAGAATCTCCCAAATTCTAGACTCTCATTGCAGTGTCTTTCCGTATAAAAGCTTTCACCTTCATTATAGATGTCTCCCTTCCCTCTCAATGGCCAACAGCAGCACCTCCTTCTAGGCGCACATGTCCAGGCCCTATCTGTGCCCGGCAGACTGCCATCTGGGCTTTATTCCAATTGTACTACTGCACTTCTGTCTAGCTAGAAGATGTCAAAGTAACTACTTGACTGTTGAAATGATTGTTTATTTGTTGTTGTTGTTGAGTCGCTAAAACATGTCCTATTCTTTGCGACCCCATGGACTACAGCACACCAGGCCTCCCTGTCCCTCACCATCTCCCAGAGTTCACCCAAATTCATGTCCCTTGAATCAGTGATGCCATCCAACCATTTATTTGCTCACTCATTAATTTTTTCTTTTAACAAAGGTATTTAGCTGGCACTAACAAACCAAATTGCCACCTCTTATTTGTGAAATGTTCATTAAATCTCCACATGTTACTGTGTCTTTTCTTTTGAAAGAAATGTTAGAAATCTTTAATAGCAATATTGTCATCTTGCTGTAGACAAGCGTCTGTTACTGTTTTAAATCCTGACAGCCTGGGCCAAGGTGACCCTGTTCAGTTCCTAGTGGGGAAATGTATCCGTTTCCTGGCAAGGATGTAAGAATGCACAGTGGAGAAGGATTTCTAATTTCTCAGAATGAGAACAACTTACTCTCCTAGCTATTTGTGACTTTCTCGAGCATTGTCTGTGCTTTGATTCTGTTCCCAGCTATTGGCAATGGATTAAAGGAAGGCAGTAACACATTAGGATTAAGTGACTTTTCACTGAGTTAAAACATTATACCTACAAATTTCACTTTATACATGTTGTCAATATTTTTTTAAAAGGACAGAAGGAAGTATGTGCCTCATGGTATTTTGCTAGCTTCTTAAACTTTGCTGCTCACATTGCCAACCTAAGTGTATCCTACCCTTGGTTCCTTCTCCACGTACAAACTTAGAACCCCAAAGCCTGCTTTGCACACTCTCCAGTGATGATTGAGGGCCGCTTCAGGGTAAGTTCTGTGGGGACCAGGTGGTCCCACAGTGAAGGGAGAAGGAAGGGTTGCTCTCTTCAACCTCTCCAACAAATCGCTGTGTTTTCCACACCCAAGCCAGAACCCACGGTCAGAGTGCATTAATTTCTTTCCTTGTCTACCCAGAGCTATTGCCTCGGTTCCAAAAAGTTTTCTTTTTTTGAAATGGAGATGAATTATGCAAGTTACTGCTGACCTCTGAAGCTTGGCTTTTCCCATTGCTGCTAAAATTTTTAGAAATAAGGTAGATGTAGTATTATTTCCATCTGTTTTTAATTTTAGTAGAGGTAAATTGTGTGTTCATCTATCTTCCATCTATCTCTCTATTCATCTGTCTTCTCCTGGTTAACAAGAGCTAAGATTCAGAGTCAAACTTCTTAAGTTTAAATTCTTATCCCAGTAACTTCTGGGATTTTAAGTTGGTTGTTCAACTTCTGTATTTCTCAGTTATCTCATCCTTAAAATGGTAATAATGTTAATGCTTTATAACTAGAGTTGTTATAGGATTAAATAAGATAACACACACAGAAAATTTGGACCAGCGTGTAATTTGTAGTAGCACTCAATAAGTGTTATTTATTTATTTTTATTATTGTTATTATTTTGATGATCTGTACTTTGTTATTATTCAAGAAGTAAATTCTATATCTATTGTGAAAAAAAGAAGGAGATAAACTCTAGCACAGGCAAAGGAAACAGTAGTAAGAAGAAAAAAGTAGGTCTATCTAAGCCACCAGGAAGCAAAACAAAAGGAAAAAGCTGTGTTGATCACAATAAACTGTGGAAAATTCTGAAAGAGATGGGAATACCAGATCACCTGACCTGCCTCTTGAGAAACCTGTATGCAGGTCAAGAAGTAACAATTAGAACTGGACATGGAACAACAGACTGGTTCCATATAGGAAAAGGAATACGTCAAGGCTGTATATTGTCACCCTGCTTATTTAACTTCTATACAGAGTACATCATGAGAAACGCTGGGCTGGAAGAAGCACAAGCTGGAATCCTGCTGAGCACTGAAGAATTGATGCTTTTGAACTGTGGTATTGGAGAAGGCTCTTGAGAGTCCCTTGGACTGCAAGGAGATCCAACGGTCCATTCTCAAGGAGACCAGTTCTGGGTGTTCTTTGGAAGGACTGATGCTAAAGCTGAAACTCCAATACTTTGGCCACCTCATGAGAAGAGTTGACTCATTGAAAAAGACCCTGATGCTGGGAGGGATTGGGGGCAGGAGGAGAAGGGGACGACAGAGGATGAGATGGCTGGATGGCATCACTGACTCGATGGACATGAGTTTGAGTGAACTCTGGGAGTTGGTGATGGACAGGGAGGCCTGGCGTGCTGCAATTCATGGGGTTGCAAAGAGTCGGACATGACTGAGCGACTGAACTGAACTGAACTGAACGGATAGACCACTTTTTCCCCTTCAGTCAAACTGCAAGAGTCTGTAGCACATCCTTCAGCCATAGCTGGAGAATACTCAGTTGAAGAATTTTGCAGTTAAGAAAGCTTCTGAGGACTAATTTAATTGACTCACTCTTATGCTTAACATTATTTCTATGGGAAAATGAATTCTACACTATAAACAAAGCAAACTAGAAAAAAAACTTTTGAAGGGAGACCAATCAGTAAACTAGAACAGCCAATAAACTACATTTCTGGTTGAGAAATAGAAAGACATGTTGGTGCCGTTTAGATGGTTATGGCATGTCACTGTCATGCTAATGTTTTGGGGGTTTTTTTGCCTTTTTTATAAAAAGGAAATCAACATGTATTTTAAATGTCAATTCAATTTCAAGCAAGAGTAGAAGTAATGTCTTTACTAAAAATTACTGTTCTATTTGTCTTTCTAACAAAAATACTCTGTTATGTTTGTCTTTCTAATGGAGTAATAAAATTAAAATTTTTATTCAGGTGAAATTTCTTAAAGTATATAATGAATTTGGCATTATAATGAAAATCAAGAAATATTTCTAAATTTAAAGATATAAGGAAAAGAGCAAAATCAAAATGATGATTTTCGATCTGCAATCTGAGGAAATAATTATTCCAAAAGTGTACTGTTGCAGCTGACTGTGAATGCTGTACAGTGTAATTGTTCCTCTTATTTTTTTTCAAGTTTTACTTTTAGAAAAGTTATAGTTTAACTTTTCTTAGTTAATATATCTTGATATTTATATGATAGAAAAATAATATACTTAAGGAAAGATTTAGTTGAGATCTCAAAAGTTCAATCTTTTCAATTATTTTCAATTTTATGCAGATAATAATATAATACTATGAAATATTGGGTAGACTGTTTAAGCTGACAGTAGCTCATGAGGTATCTCAATCAATCAATTTTTTCAATGTATTTTTGAAATTTGTTTATTCAGTATGTTCCATTGGTTAGATGCAAATGGGATGGTATAGACAGTATTTCTAGAACAGGAACACTATCTCTACAAACAGCAAGGCCATTATAGCAGAATCACCTTTGGAGGTACAATCCCTAGGTTACACCTTCCCAAGAGCTCTTCCACCGAGGTCCTCAATCCCCAGCATGGCCTTCAATGCCCCTTGTCTCCTGGTATTTACAAGCTCATGTTAATCCCTCACATAATGAGCAGAGTTAACTTGTATAGCAAATGGGATACAGGCAAACCTCAGAGATATTGCAGGTTTGATTCCAGGCCACAGCAATAAAGCAAATATGTCAATAAAGTGAGTCACACAAATTTTTTGGTTTGTCAGAACCACTTCTGAATGCCTGCTAAGTTTGAGGAAACCTGTACGTGGCAAGAGATAATTAACATCCTCCATCTTCAAAACGCCTGAGGGAACTCCCTGGTAGTTCAGTGGTTAGGTCTCCTTGCTCTCGCTGCCAAGGGTCCAGGTTTGATCCCTGGTTGGGGAGCTAGGATCCTGCATGTCATGCAGTATGGCCAAAAAAACAAAAATAAAAAAACAAACACCCAAACTGTGGTCTGTCTTTGGCCATAGTTTCTTCTAGCTACTATTCATACAATTAACAACATCTTCCAGGTTGCAGTGAAGTTTGCTCTTCATCATGTCAAACATCTTTCACCAATCCCTGTATGTTGACTTTTAGCCTCTGTTTTCTCCGTTTCCTTGAAGGTTTACATTTTAACATCTAGCCTGATAGGGAGTTTCGGTGAAACCTCCTGAATAACCATTTGCAACATTTGATTTGTTATAATTAGTCAAAATTCTGCACCAGAAATAAATCAAAGGCAAAGCTAAAAACAAGGCAGGGAAGTGCCATTAAAGAAAACACAGAATGGCATATGAATATTCACTGGCTGAAGTCTTAAAACGGCACTCATCATATGTATTGGCTGACTGTAAGTGAGAAAACACTATATTTTTCTGTATTTATATTTGTATCAGTCAGAATAGGTTAGATTTTGCTGTAATATAAAAAAAAATCTCAGAGATTTTATAAAACAAAGATTATTTCTTGCTCTATATTTCCATGGCTTGACTTGGAATTTTGCTCTGTATCATTCTCACTTCAATCGAACAAAAAAGTAGTGGGAACATTTCTGGTCACCAAGGAAGAAGGAAAAGGCTATAACAATTTATATTCACTTTTACTCAAATTCCATTGACCAAGTAGTCACATGGTCGTGCCTAATTTCAACGAAGAGGAAGTACAATCCTATTGTATCCACAAGGAGAATATTTTGTTAACAGCACATTTGCCACAGTATGTATGAATTAATATCAAATATTTCTGAGGTCACTATACTATTAAGGCAGTGCTACATGAGACGGACTTATATTGTGACTTTTTTCAGGCAGAGGGAAGAAGGATTGAAATGGAGATAAAATGCAGTAGAGAGAGTACAAAAGAAACAAAAAAGGGTACAAGGACAATTAACTGAATTTATTTGTTATGTTGTGTGTTAAAGACCAAATGCCTTGGGGCACAGGGAAAAGGAAAGGATGATAGTGACTAGATGTTTATAGAATCACTGAATGAATGAATGAAGCCCTAGAATCTTGAATAGTTTATTAATGGTCTCAGGTGGCTCCATAACCCTGTAGTTGACCCAGTGCCTCTAATGGTCTCTTTCGCTGACTGGCCACCCACTCTGTACTCAGTACTAGCAGTGACTTCGGTCAGTCTGGAATCCTCGAACCCATGGAAAATTGTGTTTATTCAAGTTTGGACCATACTAACATTGGTGAGCTTGGCCATTTCTCAACTCTCTGAAGACCATCCCCTATGAGTTGTGGCATTTTCATCCATTGCAAAATTCATGAGGGCCATAACACTAGCCACATGGAATATCTACTCTTCACAGTTATGAAAGGAATAGATTTTCTTTGTGTAGTCATTATATTGAGATAGATGGTAATTCTTTTCTCCTATCTTTTCTCACTTTGTTTCCAATTCTTTGACTTGTTCTGCTTTCTGAAACATTTTCTTAATTTTATCTTTTTACTTTTCTTTTGAATTTTTAATTGACTATAATATATTTTTCATATTCAGAAGTTATTTCTTTTATTGTTCCTTTTCCACAACATTCTATTCTTGCTTTATGGACCCAATTTTTTCTCATATATCTGAAGACACTGACAGTGAATTTGAATTTTTTTCCTCTTTTCTTTGGGTCACTATCTTTCCCTCTGTCTTTAGAGTTTATTTCTGACTTTCACTTGGAAGACTTTACTTATCTGTCTGATGATCCTTAATTGCCCAATTATATTTTAAAAATAGAACATTATAAAGCTGTGCGAAAGCTCTGCATGTACAGGAAGAGCTTACTAATGACTGGACTTCACTGTGGGGGTCAACCAGCACTTTCTGAGGTGAACCCAAATTTCAGTTTGTATAGGTCTTTTCTTGGGGACCACTCAGTTTCTCTAGAGAGCTCTCTTGAAGTCTCCTACCTAGGAAAGCATGTACCTGGCTACAAGTGATTTAAGAGCAGAGCTAGAGAAGGGGATAGAGTGTTATAATTTAGTATTAAACTTTGATTTATTTCAGTCTTATGCGTTAGCCTCAGCCTCTGCTATGCCGGGATCCTTAGAACAAGACCCAATATAGTTTATTTTCTTTGGAGACTAACCCCTTCTCTCCTGCTGGAGAGAGAGTGAAGTGTGTGTGTGTGTGTGTGTGTGTGTGTGTGTGTGTGTTGAGTGTGAAGGGAGGGAGGAGATCTGGGTGTTCTCTCTGTCATATTCAAGCTCTCCACCCCTCCTTTAAGTATTTAGCCCTACACTCCACCCTCCCTCTGCATTCAGGCTCTCAGGACGTTTTGGCACACTCCTGGCTCTGTTCCTCTGATCTTCATGTACTTGTCTATCTGCTTTTCTTCTAAATAGTTATTGAAATCCCATGTTCACTATTTTTTTCTTTCTCATTTCTTTTCTTAGAGGCAAATACCTTTGTTATTTTTTGCTATCATTTTGGTAGAGGTTGTGGAAGAAGAGATAAGTGCGTGTAATTAATTCACCATTTTTTAGCCAAGAGCCCCTTAGGTTTTTTTCTCTACAAGCATCGAGGCAATCAGAACTTTTCACAAGAGCCCTTGATCCTTAAATTCTTTTCCCCCACCATTTTGCAAAGTAGGAAAACAAATTTACTCTTTGACCTAGTAACATGGATGAAAAATCTAAATAAGTAATTGTCCATGATAAAGGGCTTTCCTCTTCAACAGTTTAATGGTACACCCTATGTACACTTACCACAATATTATTTTGTGATTGCATAGTTTAAGATTTTTGAAAGAAGCATAAAACATTATCAAATAGGTTAAAATGCTATTAGCCTCTGAATAAATGTTATACTGTTTTGAACTTTTTCTTAATGGACCACCAAAAGATAAAAATAGAAGAGAATTCTGTAAGTCATTTAATTTTTCCCCCCAATCTTTCCCAATCTCTCTGGAACCATTTAAAACAATTAGCATTTCAAGATCTCAAATTTCAGTATTATATATATAATTTTCCTTTAATAACTGCTTTAAGTTATTCTCTTCGCTTGTTATCTTGCTTTATACCCAAGGTTAAAGCACTGCGTGTATGTAAATATTGATTGCTCTATTGCTTGTTTTGTTACAGAAAGGTATTTCAGTAGAATATTTAGGAATATTCCTGATGTGTTTGTAAATTGAGGCTATTTTCTGATCACAACTGCCAGACTGACATCCTTTCAAAGTCAGTAACTTATCTATAAATACAAATTTCCTAATAGACACAGTCTCACAGTGTTGTGATTTATTGTTATTAATATCATTGCAAAATATTTATAGAACATATTCTAGAGCATAAGCAAGTTTTCATCTTAGTTTGAAGTATAATAAGACAAATAAACATTAAACAAAATAAAGAATTGCTAGGATCAGGAATGAGTTATTCTCCAAAAAAACAACTAAAAGGCACCAAGTGAGGATGTGAAAAGGGGTTGACCAAACTGGCTGGCACTCCTCTTACAGATGAGACCATCACTTGAGAAAACACCAAGGATGAAAAGCTGACTATCTCCCATTTCAGTAGTTGATCATTCCCCCCACCCTTTGCGTGACCCAGAAAAGCAAATTAGAGCAAAGAGGAAATTAAAAGGTGTGAGTTCTAATAGTGAGCCAAATTTACCTGAGCAAAGCACCTAGGCAAATTATCACTCATTTGTTAAAATATCATTTACTTTACCATTCTCAGCACACCAGTAACAGTGATAGTGTTGCATGAGTTAGGTAAAAGAAAACCTTAGCCAAAACAAAATGAAAACATTTGGAGATTTAAAAAAAAAGGCTTTTCATTTCAAATAAACCGAAGGTACTACAAAAGGACCAGATAGCATTACCAGCATCCAATTACATCACCTGTTATTCTAGAGTCTGGATTGAGCAAATCCAGAAAGTCCAAGGGGTTCTTAGTTCAAGTTGCTTTAAATTTAACAACACATAAGAGCTTCAAATATCAAGATGCTAACTAAGATGTCGTGAATGGCTGATTATAAGATTGGGGAAAGGAAAAGTTTGTTCTGTTTAGTAACTATTTCCACTCTTTGGATTTAATTTTTATCATAAAATGCTGGTATTTTGTCATATTTTACCTGAAGGTTTGCTTCCAAAGTTGTGATAAAGACCAAGACCATAGAATCATATGAGAATATAAAAGGAAACAAACCAAAGGATGACAAAGAGTTAAAACACAGTCAGCCAACGTGAAAGGCAGTGTCCCATCTCTAAACTGATAATGCCATGAATTTAGGATGTTAGGGGCAAGATAAACAAATTCTGAGACTCCATGTCAGAATATAGTGACAGGTTACACTGAAGTACAGAATTGGAATTCAGAGGCGGAGTTCTCAGGCTTTTCTCATCACAGAATTAGGCGACTACCTGACCACAGATCCACTCGCCTGCCACACTCACAGAGACACACAAAAAGGAACACTTGGAAAGAGAGCAAGGCTGCCTTCATCCCATAAAGACGATGGCAGATTTCCCAAGAATGGCACTTAGGGTTAGAGAAAACCGAGGATGAAGAACGCCTTAAAAAGAAAATCCACAAAGAGATATCTGACCCTCACCTCAGCTATGGATGCTAGAGAGAAGAGAAACAAAGATCTCGTTATTCAGACATTAAAACAAACACATGTACAACATTGATAAGCATTTTGCTTAAAGGGAGAAAAGAACAGGAAGGGCTGAAAGTCTCCACACAGGCCAATCTGTTTGATGAAAACATATTTCCTTTTTTCTTCTGGCCTCCTCTATAAGACAGTGTACAAAGTGCTCATTTATATTTTCTTTGTTTTCATCCCAAAGCTAGAAGATCAAAGAGTTAATAAAACCTCCTTGCTATAGAAGGTCATTACAAAACTAAATGCAGCAATTCAAAGTGGAAAATAGAATGAATGCCAAGGAGATGTTTAACGAAGTAACATTCTAGATGTATTCTTTGAAGAACATTTGCAGACTCGTTTGATTGCTTTAGAGAGCGCGGGGTACAATGCATCCTGTGCGGAGCTGGCATTGGCTGACGGTTGCGTGCTGCGGCGGCCCCGGCCAGGCCTCTTGGAATCACAAGTGTGTTTGATAGAGAATTACCTAAGATGGTAGAAACGTTCATGAGTATTTTACATAGCAAAATAGTATTAAAAACTTCCGTCTTTTTTCCCTTAAGCCTAATTAAATGTCCAAATGCAAGACATGAAACTAATCATTTGAAAAATATTTTGAAACACTGTTTTTCCAAGAACTAAATTGGATGCCAAGATAAAAGATTAGCTTGATGTTTTCGACTCACTCCTGAGATCCTTCTTCTTTTTCTTTATTTCTCCTTTTTTGTCCATCTTCAGTGCTGACATCCTTAGAATGGGAGCAAATACAGAATATAGAGAGGTAGGCAGGAAAACTGTCAGTATGGCCATACTGATTTATTCAAAAGAGGCAGGCTGGTATACTGGCTTTGCATTTCAATGTGGCATGTCAGAATTTGCCATTCACTGTAGCCCTTGAATCTCAGCATTAGGGCTCATTAGGTTTCTTCCTTAAAAAGAAGAGCAGAAAAGTCTAGAACGTTAGAAATGACCATGCTGCTTGTGGAGTCATGGCTACATGGCAACATGGAAGCTAATGATTGAGGCTGGAATCTCTGATACATGATCAAAAAATTATCCTTTCACTATCTAAAAACTTGGAACATACAGGTTGTTTTCAGTTTGAGGAGGAGGAACGTCTTTCCCAGGATAATTTGGGGGTGGTGGAATAGAAAACTGGCCAAGCTAGATGTTCAGATAACGCTTTGACACAGAGGAGGAGTATAATCAGAAGACAACATAGGAACATAAAGAGATGAGATTAAGTTTAAGCGATGAAAGTTTTTAATTATTTGGGGCAAATAATTGACCTAGTTCATCATAAAATGAAACTGTTTGGAAGTACCGTTGAATCTGTGCCGAGGCCAATAGTATTTTTTTTTTCTTTTTGCATCAGTGATGCATGTCACCTTCCTGCAAGGCAACCAGTTTGCAGATCTGGCCAGAGGGAAAATTACTGGACAACAAAATGAAAAGGAGGCGTAAGTCAGCCCAGATCTCTGAACCCTAGGAAAGGCAACTTCCCTCCCGCTCATGAAAGAGGACGATTGTGCTCAGTACCACTTATCTGGTGCCAACAATCTGGTAAGCTCTCTATTCAGCCCTGCACCAAGGCTACAGCAAGGTGACCTGGAGTTTGGGGCCGAGGTCAGGGAAAGGTCACTGCCTGAAAAATGAAACTAGTCAAATGGAAAGAATCCCAGGAATGGGTGAGGTTAGTCACCCACAAAAGTATCCCAATCCAAGAAATGGCATAAGAAGCTATTTCTTATGACTCTGAGGTTCTGACTCTTTTTAAATAATCTTGCTGCCCCTAGCAAACTGGTGCTAGGATGCTCTGAAGCATAGTCATAGGAATCTGCATTTTGTCACTAAAATTCCTACAGACTTCTTCCATTCCTTCTACTCTTCAGGTTTTCCAGTTCCCTCCTCCTTTCCCTTATTTCCACCACCACCTGCAACTTCAAAACTAAAGATCAGACACCATCATCCTGTTGTTTGAAACTTTCTCTGAAAGCTGGTCCTTTCCCTTCCCCAGCCTCTTCCTGGTGCCTCCCTGCAAAGGCAGAATGTTAATACACAGATTTGTACGTGACAATGTTAGGTGGTCCTAGTATGCCATGACTGTCCATTTTGAATAAGCCTTTTAAAGTTAAAGGAACCTTAGTGCTTGGAATATTTGTTTGCCCTTTCATAGCTTTTCTTATCTCACGTGATGCTTATGAGTCCTGATATAAAGTACCTGTTAGGCTCAGGATTACTTATTTTCAGCCTTCCAAAGGGAAAAAAAAATGACATTTCTTCTCCTGGATGGCAAGATGAAAACATTTTATTTATATCACTTTATATTTGTGAAAAGACTAGATGACTAGATGTACTTTGAAAAGGACTTTTAGTTTAAATAGATAGCTGGAATTGATATGTACGACTGATATGTTTACATTCATATGATTTCTTTTTCTAAGAAACCCCAAAATCATAAAGTTAGAGAGTATTCAATTACTTCTCTTCAGTGTGTTAAATGATGAAGAGGGAGAGTTTAAGTTCTTTTTGTTTTATATTTGTTGTCAAGAATTCATGTAATAAAGTCAAATTTGTACAAAAAAATTTCACGAAATTATTTTTAAGAGAATCAGTTTTCATAGATAAATTTCAGTAGGTCATACAATTCTTTTAATATGAGCTCCTTACTTTTATTAGTGCATTATAAATTATTTACCTTGGAAAAATACATTAAAAACAGAATTAGAATGTCTTTGGTTTATATAGCTCACAGCACTAAGTTAAAATAGTATAATACATGTTATACAGAGGGAAATGTAAATGTGGCCTAAAAGAACATATGAGTCAATTTCACATTAAACATTGACTAGAAAAGTTGACTTAAAGCAAGTCACTATATCACTCCACTACAAGCAAACGTTTCGTTTGTAAATAAGGATGAACTGACAGTGCTTGAAAGTATAGTTCATCAAAATCACAACAAGAAACCAAATATTATGAACATGTAAAATTCCATGTTTATTTAATATCCATTACATAGTCGGTTCATTGAAACTAGACTTTGTAAAGACAAATAACATTTCTGATGAACATAAACAATATCATATAGTTGAAATTCATCCTGTATTTTCACATGAATAAAGATGTCATGATGCAAGAGTTCTAACAATAAAGACCTTGCCGTGAATTGTCATGGCTTCTCTCAGCACTTCAAGGCAGCATCAGCCCCACCAGCTTGAGAGGAGAGCTTAGCCGCTGTGTATCAAGGGGCCCAGTGATCAGCACGTCTGCACTTAACGGTCGTGAAACCTTCCCCCAAAATCTGAGTTGGTGTCCAGTGTGGTCTGTGTCATGAGGACACATCCAGAGCTCAAGAAGAATATTCCTAGGACAAAAAATAACAAAGCCAGAAACTAAAGACAATATGCAGATAACGTAAAAAAGCTCACTTTAATCAAGGAGAAGTAGGAGTATTATACTATACAATATCAATGAGTATATTTTTATAGTTGCTCATATTCCTTAAAGTTCACTTTGTGCCAGGTGTGATGTTAAGCACTTTTTTTCCCTTTACCGTCTTATACAATACTTTAAGCACTATAAGAATACTTTAAAATAAGCAGGTAAGTTTGACAGAGGTTAGGAAACTTGAATGTGATTCACAGTAAGTAGAAGAACTAGAATGCCCTTTGTAGCAACAAACACAGTCCTGGCAAGGCCAGTTAGCTTCCTGTGTCCAACGCTGTGGATGAGCTGATAGCTTCCTCAAAGCCATTCACAACTCTGTTCTGCCTTGCTTTTCTTTACGATGGAGGCTGGAAAAGTAAAAGTCTTAATGTTCTAAAAAGACCTCTTTCTGTCTCTATGATGATATTTTTCTTTTTCTTCCAGTTTTTACAATCCAAACCACAGCACAGATTTCCTTGCTCCTAGAGTAACCATGTAATAGATTTTGACCAAGGAGAAGGTGAAATTGGTAGCTGGAGCTTCCCAGAATTTCTTTTAAGAAACAGACTCAGTTGTACAGCAGATTTTCTCTAGTTATGAGGGTAGATATCCTGTTAAGTGTTCTAACAGGAAGGAAGGAATTCAAGGAGGGAAAAAGGAAGAGAAAAAGAAAAAGATAAAGAGACTCCTTGATCTCTTCACCTCTCCATATCCTGGATTATCCATCCTCAGATTTGTTGGTACATAAGGAAAAAATCCTTTCTGCTAGGCCGTGTTAATTTGGTCCTTGTGTTGACTACAAGGATTATCTAAAACTGTTTTTAAAGATTTGTGACTTATTTAGGGGGTGGGAGCAATAATCAGCAAGTATTTGTTAAATAAAAGGATAAGTGATAGTCATATATCTTAATTGTGGCACATTCTATACCGTATTTCTACAATTAACTTAACATTGAGTGACTTTCCTTTCATAAATGCTAAACACTAGCACATCTGAAATAGCTATCAGTTCTTCTTGATGTAAGTATGAGGGTTAAAAAAATAAATTAAACCCTTTGGGTTATATGCACGAAAAGATGACTATAGTCCTGATCATAGGGCTCCAAAATCCAGAATTGAACTTATTACTGGGCCCAATAAAAAAGGAAAAGAGAAGAATCCAAGAGGGAAAATAAGAATTTTTTGCAGAAGGGTAGATACTCAGGTTAAATTGTTTTTTATTAAATTGAACGAGACCCACTTTCTAATCTACTCCCTGTGTTAGTGATTGAAATCCCATCTCCAGCATTCATTGGGTGCCTGATCTTAGATAAGTAGTTTCACTTCTCTACGTTGCCAACTGTTTTCAACCATAGAGTCCACATCTTGCAACCGTCTCATAGGTTTGCTTTAGGGTTAACTAAAACAATGAACGTGAATCTCCTATACTGGGCCTGACAATAAAGTATAGTTAAGAGACTTTAATCCTCCCTGCCACAGCCCTAACCCAGTTCCCATCACTCGTCCCCTTGACAGAAGTTTGACTTCAATCTCTGAAAACATTTTTCTTTTTCTTACTTCATAGCCCAATCACCATACAAAGACCACATTTGACTAGACACAGATTTTAGTGAAAGAAATACCTCCTACTAAGATGTAAGCTTGCTGAAGGCAGAACCGTGTCTGATCAGTGTTTACATTCCTCAGAATCTTGAGTTTCTACAGAGTTTCTAGTTAGGATATCTGAACAGAAAAGAATGTTTGAGCCCACTATATTAACATTGGATGATTTATCAATCCAGATGATATCTTTTTAAGCTACAATCTTGTCAACACTTACTATTTATGAAGCACAATGCCTGAGGACCTTAAAGCAATTGTCAACAAAAGCAACCCTGTAGTATGGATGATAATATGAAGGCACAGAAAGCAAAAAAGAAAAAACATCCTATAATAGTGGTTTACTGGGAGCTATTCACTATGCTAGGCACTGTCATACATTATCACTAATCCTCTGCAAAATGGGTGTCATAAGCCCTGCGTCACAGAAAGAAAAACCAAGGGTCAGAGACGACTGATAGGTGAATTCAAAGTGCCTTAATCAGTCTGTTTTCAGACCTTTCATCTCCTAATGCCTGAGCCCTGTACACTTCATGTACTACATCCCAGAAGATGTGCTGATTATGAATTTCTATGGAGAAGGCAATGGCACCCCACTCCAGTACTCTTGCCTGGAAAATCCCATGGATGGAGGAGCCTGGTAGGCTGCAGTCCATGGGGTCGCTAAGAGTTGGACAAGACTCAGCGACTTCACTTTCACTTTTCACTTTCATACATTGGAGAAGGAAATGGCAACCCACTCCAGTGTTCTTGCCTGGAGAATCCCAGGGACGGGGGAGCCTGGTGGGCTGCCGTCTATGGGGTTGCACAGAGTTGGACACGACTGAAGTGACTTAGCAGCATGAATTTCTGGGACAAAAAAAGTCAAAGCAGTCATTTGTCTAGTTTAGTTTGGGACCTTAATTATTTAGATCTATAACATCAAGATAATTTATTGCTAGTAAAAAAAATAATATCTAATATTACTGTTTCAACCTACAGACGTCTCATTTAATCTTCACAACATTTCTGTGAGGTACATATCATTACCTTTTCTTGTAAACACATGTTCAAATTCAGGTAGAGAAATGGGCTTTCCCAGGTATCAGACCTTAGACCATACCACAACCCCATCACCTAGTCCAGAGTTCTTTCTGCCATGCTGCCATACTTTGCTCTCCATGCTGCTTTGCCTGAACTTCAGTGAAAATAGGTCAAAGGAAGGGATGAGGATGTGGAGTTATTAGCATCTTTGGTCCTTCTTCCTTCTATTATCTAAAATGCTTTCTGCTGAACAAGGATTTAAAAAAAAAAATAACTGGGCGTCTTCTAAGAAGGCATCCTTATAAAGTATGGATTCAATAAAGTAAGTCTTCCCACTGAGCATGGTTGAGTCAGTATTAGAGTGATTTTCTAAAGGTCCTTAGTTCAAGCTTGGTTTTCAGTGTGTTCTTTTTCTCTTCCTTGACGTCTATTTTCAAACCAATAGTGACTAATCACTTTATGAGCTAGAATAGCTCTGGTGAATTTAACAGGTGCTGTCTAGGTCACCAGTTCAGATTCCAAGATATATGGTTCTGTCTTCTTCTAACCTGTGACTTCAAGCAGTAAGACCAGACCAGTATCTTTAAACTAGTATATTGTACCAGAAGACCATTCTTTCCTATTTTGATTTAGAGGCTGGTGAGGAATCAACTAGGATTGTTACCCTTGAGAACTGGCAGGGCAGTAAGCATCATTCAGTCCCCCGACAAATTTAATAGCATGTCTTTCATGCTGTTAGAAACAGGAGAGCTAGATATAAGCAACCTGATGAAGTGGGATACTATATATTCCTTTAAAAAAATTCATCTGTAGTTTGGGAAAGGAGAAATTCGGTTGAGCAACAGAAAAGCAGAAAGGAGGAATTGACAAAGAAGAAAAATAATGATGATCCAAATTTTAACTAATCAGAAAGAATGATAAACTGAGTTTATCTATTGACTAAACCTGGGAAGGAGAGACAATCAAATGCCAGCTTGTCAACTCTGAAGACTAGGGAACCCTGGACAATAAAGCAGAAGGTCAGTTAATTCACTACTCAATTGTTCTTAGTTAGCTTTTTGATGATCTCTAAATATTTAAAAACTTTGTCTTCAAGTATTACTAAGAAAGTGTTAGTCACTCAGTCATGTCTGACTCTCTGTAACCTCAGGACTATAGCCCACCAGGCTGCCCCGTCCATGGAACTCTCCTGGCAAGAATACTGGAATGGGTAGTCTTTCCCTTTTCACAGGCTTCCCTGGTAGCTCAGCTGGTAAAGAATCTGCCTGCAATGTGGGAGACCTGGGTTTGGATCCCTGGGTTAGGAAGATCCCCTGGAGAAGATCCCTGGGTTAGGAAGATCCCCTGGCTACCCACTCCAGTATTCTGGCCTGGAGAATTCCATGGACTATATAGTCCATGGGGTTGCAAAGAGTCAGACACAACTGAACGACTTTCACTTTCACTTTTCCCTTCTTCAGGGGAGAAGTCTAGGAAGCTAGACTCACGCATTGCAGGCATATTCTTTACCATCTGAGCCACCAGGGCATGGCAACCCACTCCAGTTTCCTGCCTAGAGAAACCCACGGACAGAGGAGCCTGGCAGGCTACGGTCCATGGGGTTGCAGAGTTTGACACTACTAAAGCAACTTAGCATGCATTACTAAGGAAAGGTGCATGCATTACTAAGGAAAGGTACATGTGTCAGGAAGACTGAGTAATACTTACAGATAATATCCTGGTTCTTAGAGTGGACCAAAGATGTAAAGGTGTCCTTCACAGCCTCCCACCTACAAAAGCTTCTTTTTGTTTGTGCCATACCTTACGTATTTTTTATTTCTTCTTGAACCCTTGTTTATGATTGTGAAATGCCATACTAACAGGAATAAACACTTTTATTTCATTATTCTCTCTAACAAATATTTACTCTTTAATCTTTGCAACAAGCCTCTGAGATAGGATCCATTATTAACCCCATATTACAGGTGAGGAAGCTGGCACAGAGAGCTGAAACTCTCCAAGTTCATGGAGATAAATTCATTAGTGAAACAAGGATTCAAACTCAGGCAGTTTTCTCCTAGTCCTTGCTCTTAACCACTATACTCACTATATTTAAAGCAATTTAAATATTTTATAGTTTTCTAAATATAAAACTTCAGCTACAAACAGAGCTATAGATGTGTTTCCAAATATTTAGTGGTTCTATAACTTTCCTGAAAAATAGTTTTCTATTCAGAAGCTATGATTTAATTCCTAATCTGTTTAGGTATGCAAAGTATATTTTTTAAAATAAAAATGATCATATTATTTTTATCTATATACATATAACAATTATTTAAGAAATATGAAAATTTCATGAAGAACCTAAAAACTATAATATTTTAACTGGCTTTGTTCAAAAGCTAAGCCAGAGCTAACAGGGCACCGTTTTGAGATATGTCTAGTTTATAAATAGCAAAAGACTCCTATATTCCTACCATCATTTCTGGGCACTGTAAACATTGTTTGTATTAATGAAAATGCTAGTTCAGTTGGTGGCATTTTAAACAAGGAAGCAGAGGCTCTACTTTGAAGCTGAACATAAACATAATTGAAAAAGGTGATGATGAACTAAACCATATTTACACAAGCATTTGAAATAATGGCTCACGAGTCCTGTAGGATATTTTTCCCCTTTAAAGACAATCACACACAGTGCTCTATTGGTTCATTTCTTGGCATCTTATTCATGCTATAAATCTCCCTGCTGGATAGGAAGTCTAGGCATATCACCATCATTTTTCAAATTAAGCTCATTTCCCTTGCTGAGTGCTTAGATGAAGTAAAATCTAAGGATTTCTCAATTTGTTTCATTATTTTTTTGAAATCAGAATTTCAATCAGTGGCAAGTAGAATGAAAAACTTGTAAACTTTATACTATGGTAGGGGAGGATGTGGTGGGAGTATGTGTGTGTGTGTGTGTGGTTCATTCATGTTCCCAACCACAGACTATTCCAATGATGACAAAAATCTGGGACTAGAGACTGATAAATATGCATTCTCTGAGAAAAATGCAAATTTAAAATGAGGTGGACTTTACCTCAATTGCATATTTATTTAGCAAAGTCATAGAAAACCCAACCTCATTTCAGGTTTCTTGAAAAGTAAACCAAAAAATGATTAAGCATCTCTGATAAAAGTGTGAGATACGGCTAAAATGCTGAATATTACAGATGAAAGAAAAGAAACTTCCTACACTTAAAAAAAAATCAAAATTTATTTTACCCAAAATCATTTCTAGGCAATCTAGTGAGTAAATTGTGAACATCTCAGCCTGAAGCTTTTTTGAAGTTTTCCTGAAAGTTGCACACTTGGAGTTTCTATCTCTGGCCTTACTAGAAGCATGAACTTCCCATCTGTATATCCAAGGCGTACACTCTCCAAGAAGACACTAGCATAAGGTACCCTAGCATAGTGGTTCTCAAAATGTGATCTAAGAACTCCTGGTACTCCATGGACATACTATATGTAGCCTATAATGTAGGCTAGTCAGTGGCGATGACCATCCTCTTTGTTTTGGCATAAGCTAATAATTACTTAAGATCTATAGTAAAATTAGATGTCAGCTCCTATTGCTTCATCAAAGACAGCAGTAATTCTGATTAATTACATTAAAGGGTATGACTGAAGTAGAAGTAGGCGGCCTGAAAATTGAAGTATTTTTCCAGTCAGGTTCAGTAGATTTTCCAGACTGCTGAAGATTTCCAGACTATTGTAGATTTCCAGACTACTGTAGATTTCCAGACTACTGTATTCTATGAGAAAAAGTTTACCCATTCTAAAGGAGGTAGGTTTCAAATGACAATATGGAGTGTAATTTCCACTGGAATGGTTTCTCTTAATCTTGATTGGTGAAAACCATTCCCGTTGCTATAGTGCTGTAGTGCCCAAAGGGACCATAGTTCCTAAAGTCCTCAGACTGCCTTTCAGCACATTAACATATTCTTCCCAATCTTACAATGCTTGCACCTTAAGGGAAGGAGTTATGGCCTTTTTTTCTTTCCTTTTATCTTTTGTTGTGTGCCTAGCACCTAAGAGTCTGCTCCACAGAATCATCTTAAATGAATGCATGCTGCTACTGCTGCTGCTAAGCCTCTTCAGTCGTGTCCGACTCTGTGCGACCCCATAGATGGCAGCCCACCAGGCTCCCCCATCCCTGGGATTCTCCAGGCAAGAACACTGGAGTGGGTTGCCATTTCCTTCTCCAATGCATGAAAGTGAAAGTGAAAGTGAAGTTGTGTCCGACACTCAGCGACCCCATGGACTGCACCCTTCCAGGCTCCTCCATCCATGGGATTTTCCAGGCAAGAGTACTGGAGTGGGTTGCCATTGCCTTCTCTGAAATGAATGCATGAAGATACTTAAAGTAGATGATTTGATGTAGAGAAATCTTCGATTACATAAATGAAAAGTTATCATAAGGAAAGTAAAAATCATAATCCATTAGAAATGTCCAACCACCTCACGCCATGCCAAAATGTTTTCTGATATAAAGGGCATTTTTGTGACAACCTCCCCCTGCCCCCTGCGTAATCATTGGCATAAGAACACTGGCCTCCACTTTCACATCATTGTCTCCCTGCCTCAGACATAGGATGCTTCATGACTCTAAAAACCTTCTCTCAACCCCAAGCTTTAGACCCACCAAGCTTAGGTGTCGTTACCAATTCTATGCCATTTTATAATAGCATCTAGACCAGAGTACTCAAGCATCTTACAACATGCTCTTTCGTGAGCACAGGTTTTGGAGAAAGTGGCCAGTCTGTCACTTCCAGGATCCCAATGTTATCTTGCTTCTCTGCTGGCACCTTTCTGACCCACCAGAGGTTGCGGAGGAGGGATACTGTGGAAAGACTACTTAAGTCTGATGGTTGAAGCAATTAAACAATGTGTCAAGTTAAAATGATACCACTACCTTAACAAACTAGACATAATATAGGACTGAAGGAGATCACATTGAATATGGTCCTAGAAAACTGAGCTTGCTGTCTTAGAGGGGCAAGAAGAGCATTCCAGGGTCTTCCCTGGTGGTCCAGTGGTTAAGAATTCACCCTGCAATGCAGAGGACACTGGTTCAGTCCCTGGTCCGGGAAGATTCCACATGTCATGGAGCAACTAAGCCCCTACACCACAACTACTGAGCCAGCTGTCTAGATCCCAGGAGCCGCAACTACTGAAGCCCACACACCTAGAGTCCATGCTGCACAAAAAGAGAAGCCACTGCAATGAGAAGCCTGAGCATCACAATGAGGAGCAGCCCCTGCTCATCAAAACCAGAGAAAGCCCGTGTACGTCAATGAAGAACCATCACAGCCAAAATAAAGAAATGTTTTCAATAAAAGAACATTCCTCAAAGAGGAAACAATTATGCAGATGTCAGAAAGATGCAAGTTGGAAGTTTTAAGTTGAGGAGGTAATAGTTCAGAAATTCAAATTTGAAGTCAAAGTTTATCAAAATTTTTTCTCTCCTTCAATCTTTTAAGAAGGATAATAGAGAACAAGAAAATTCTGTAATTGGTTAAAGGGCAAAGGTGTGTGTGCTCTTGACAGGTGGCAGGGGGTGGGCAGTGGTGGAAAAAAAATCCAGCTGACTTCCATTCAACTAAGTGACCCTTCCTTGCTGAGTAGAAGACCCAAGCAGTAGGCCAGTTAAGGAGGACTGGCATGAAAGATGGGTGACCGCTGAGTCAGAAACCCTGGCAACAAAAGTGATTTTTTTTTAATCAGGTTGGTGGTTGCAGAGGGTTAGACAATGCTGAAGTTGGCCTGGTTGACTCACACAGACAATTTCTCTGTAGTATAAAAGGTTGTTTGATAGCATTTTCTCCACAGCAGAACTTTTTTCAAAATTGGAGTCAATCCTCTCAAACCCTGTCACTGCTTTATTAACTAAATTTATGTAATATTCTAAGTCCTTTGTTGTCATTTCAATAATCTTCACAACGTCTTCATCAGAAGTAGATTTTATCTACTTTCTTTGCTCATCCATAAGTAGTAACCCCTCACCTGCTAAAGTTTTATCATGAGACTGCAGCAACTCAGTCTCATCTCTAGGCTCCATTCTAGTTCTCTTGCTATTTCTACCACATCTGTATCTTTTCCTCAACTGAAATCTTGAACCCCTCAAAGTTATCCATGAGGGTTGGAATCAACTTCTTCCAAACTCCAGTTAATGTTGATATTTTGACCTCTTCCCATGAATCACAAATCTTGTCAATGGCATCTAGAGTGGTGCGTTCTTTCCAGAAAAATTTCAATTTACTTTGCCCAGATCTATTAGAGGAATCACCATGTATGGCAGCAACAGTCTTACAAAATGTTTTTTCTTAATAAGATTTGAAAGTTTAAGTTATTCCTTGATCCATGAGCTGTAGATAGGTGTTGTGTTGACAGTCATGAAAATAGCATTAATCTTGTACATCTTCCTTAGAGCTCTTGGGTGACCAGGTGTATTGTCAATGTGCAGTAATATTTTGAAAGGAATCTTGTTTTCTGAGCAGTAGGTCTCAACAATGGGCTTAAAATATTCAGTAAACAATGTTGTCAAAAGATTTGCTGTCATCCAGGCTTTGCTGTGCCATTTAGAGAGCACAGGCAAAGTCGATTTGGCCTAATTCTTGAAGGACCCTAGGATTTTCAGAATGGTCAGTGAGCACTGGCTTCAAGTCACCAGCTGCATTACCCCTAATTAAAGAGTCAGCCTGTCCTTTGAAAGCTTTGAATCCAGGCCTTGACTTCTCTCAAGCTATGGAAGTCCTAGACGGCATCTTCTTGCAGAAGGCTGTGTTTCATCTACCTTGAAAATGTGTTTAGTGAAGTCACCTTTATCTTAGCTAGATCTTCTGAATGACCTGCTACAGCTTCTGTACCAACACCTGCTCCTTCACTTTGCATGTTGGTGTTATGGGGGTGCTATGGTTTCCTTAAACCTCGGGAACTAACCTCTGCTAGTTTCACACTTTTCTTGTGTCCTCACTCTCTCAGCCTTCACAGGGTTGAAGAGAGTTAGGGCCTTGTTCTGGATTATGCTTCAGCTTAAGGGGATATTGTGACTGTTTTCTTGTTTGTTTATTTTTTTAATTCATTTTTAATTGGAGGATAATTGCTTTACAATGTTGTGTTGGTTTCTCCTGTACAACACGTGAATCTGCCACAAGTATACATATTTTGTGTCTAGTTTGATCTTCTATCCAGACCATTAAAACTTTCTCCCTATCAGCAATAAGACTGTTTCACTTTGTTATCATTCATGTGTTCACTGGAGTAGCACTTTTAATTTCCTTCAAGAACTTTCCTTTTGCATTTAAAACTTAGTTAACTGTTTGGCACAAGAGGCCTAGCTTTTAGCCTATCTCAGCTTTCAACATGCCTTCCTCACTAAGCTTAATTATTTCTAGCTTTTGATTTAAAGTGAGAAGCATGTGACTCTTTCTTTCAATTGAACACTTAGAGGCCATTGTAGGGTTATTAACTGGCCTAATTTCAATTTGTTGTGTCTCAGGAAATAGCTCTGAGGAGAGGGAGAGAAAGGGAAGGGCGGGTCAGTGGAGCAGTCATAACACACACGACATTTATCAGTTAGATTTGCTGTCTCATTTGGGCATGGTTTGTGACACCTTGAAACAAATATAACAGTAACATCAAAGATCACTGATTTACAGATCACCATAACATATGTAATAGTACTGAAAAAGTTTGAATTATTGTGAGAATTGCGGAAATGTGACACAGAGATACAAAGTGAGAAAATACTGTTGGAAAAATGGTGCTGATCAACTTGTTCCATGCGAGGTTGCCACAAACCATCAATTTGTAAAACCCGCAACAACAACAAAAACCCTACACAGTGTCTATGAAGTGCAGTAAAGCAAAGTGCACTAAAATGAGATAAGCCTGTAGGTACTTTATTCTCCTTGAGACTCAGTTGCCTCATCTGTAAATGGGACCACTGGGACCTCCTTCACGAATGAGGAGGATGGGCACGTCTGAGACAGCAGTCCTTTCTGAACCTGAAAAGGGCGAACACTAAGAAAGATGATGCTGGTGGGAGTTGCACAGTGGAAGAAACACCTGAATGGAGAGCTGAATATTGGAGTCTGTTCCAATTATGATAAAACTATGGAATGACCTGGTATTGATAAATAAGTAAATAGGTCTTTGTGTCCAAATTCTCACTGATGAACCGGGGGAGATTTCAGGACATAGAAAGCAGTTGAGCCTCCTAAACAAGACCAAAGATATAAAGGTCATTTGTGGGTCACAGAAACTAAACTGGCTCATATTGACACACACCACTAAAGAGGCATTGTGGACTCTTCACAGTAGTGTTCACAAATAGTGTTGCTTCTAGTCTACCCTCCTCTTCCTTTTCAAGAGAGAAAAGTTTATAAAGATTGGGCACCTGAGATGGGATCCTGCATGTTGTGAGGTGCTCCTGGATAAAGGGGCAATCTCAGGAGTGAGTCAAGGAGCTGCAAAGATGAGTTTCCGGCTATTATGAGAATGGCTCACAGATTATCCCCGATTTTACATGGTTGTCATTTCTGCTCTGGAACAGTTTTACTCAGGAATTCTTGGAAGAAGATCTAAGAGGGTGGAGCAGAATCCTTTCCTGATGAGCAGTGCTCAGTGGCCTTCCTTTCATGGAGTCTGTGGTGTGCGTGGAATAAGCCTCCTCGGAACTCCCCAGAGACAGAAACTTCTCTCATGGCTGTTCACCTCAGCCTTCAGAATCAGGAATGAAATGTTAGAGGGCCTGAAAATGGGAATCCTCCATAATGGGAGAGTATTAGTTACTTGGAGTAAAAAGAGTAGTGAATTTCCTGTCTCTATTTTACAACCTGGATGCTATTTACACGTTAAGAGAATCAGCCTATTTCTCACTTCAACCCTTGAACTTAATACTTGATTACTAGCTCTTAGTTACTCCTTTAGACAACTCAGTGACATGGTGCCTATTAGTCCCATTGTTGGAATAAGAGACACTGAGACAGAGCAAAGTGAAGGGATTAGTTCCCACCTGGCTGGAATTTGTAAGCGTATTAAATACTTACTCTGTTTCACCTCTTTCCATATTCAGTATAGATCATAACTGAGCAACAACAATAGATCATAACACCCAGCTGACTGATGAGTCTGCTTGACCATCTGCCCACCTCTTCTCTTCCTCCCCTCCCCTGATGGGAGAGACAGGCTTCAGTTAACAGAAATTAAGTGGACAAGACAGTAAGAGGAAACCTTTTTGTTGTTGTTGTTGAGTCGCTCAGTCGTGTCAGACTCTTTGCGACCCCGTGGACTGCAGCACACCAGGCTTCCCTGTCTTTCCCTGTCTCCAGGTGTTTGCTCAGACTCAGTGATACCGTCCAAGCGTCTCATCCGGTGTAGCCCCCTTCCTCTCCTGCCCTCAATCTTTCCCAGCATCAGGGCCTTTTCCAATGAGGGGGAAAGCATCACGATCTTTTCTTTCTTTGTATCAGGTAACCAAAGCATTAAGAGCTTCAACATCAGTCCTTCCAATGAATAGAATATTCAGGGTTGATTCCTTTAGGACTTACTGTTTGATCTCCTTGCAGTCCAAGGGACTCTTGAGTCTTTTCTCCAGCTACAGTTCAAAAGCATCAGTTCTTTGGCACCCAGCTTTCTTTATGGTCCAGCTCTCACATCTGTACATGACTACTGGAAAAACCTTTTATTTATTTATTTTTAAAGCCAGTAGTTCAGTGACCACTATCATTCTGAAATTTTGTTCCCTGTCCTTCAGAATATCTACTCAGCTGAGAGATAAATACCCTTGGAGGCCTTGACTCTGTTAGAAGAAAGTTGCAGTTACATTCCTCTCAGATCTTGCAGAAATACTTTTTATAGAGAATCATTGGATTTCACAAAAATGCCTAGATCTTTTTTTTAAGACTACAAGTTTAATTATTATATTTGTAAGATTTGCAGGACACATACTTTCTCCTTAATTTAAATTTCCCCTTTTTCTACTAGCATTTTAGTTTTGTATTTCAATGAACGCTTGTACATGTTTTAAAAAATTACTGTCTAGAAAATTAGTCTTGCTATGTTTTCAAGTATTCAAGACTTGTAAATCTAAAACAAAATAAAGCATGTTTTATTTTCAAAACAGAAAAAACAACTTGCTTATTTTGAATTTAATGTATAAATTTTTATATACTGGAGAATTTCCCTCCACTTTTTAACTAATTCATGTCTCACAAATCTAGCTTAATTTTCCTAATATTTGTAGTTCTTCTTCAATAACCTTATCTAGTCATGAAAATGAAGAAATACGTGTTTTGTTTTTTTTTTCAAGCTTAAACTTAATGTGTATTGTTCACAAAGTGATGGGGAAAAGGCCAGTTCATAGAAAATGATTCAAACTAGTCATTTTTTAGAAGTGATTGAATTAAAGACATGATATCACTTGGTGGAAGAGCTTACTCATTGAAAAAGACTCTGATTTGGGGAAAGACTGAAGGCAAAGGGAGAAGGGAGTGGCAGAGGATGAGATGGTTAGATAGCATCACCAACTCAGTATATGTGAATTTGAACAAACTCCTGGAGATAATAGAGGACAGAGGAGCCTGACGTGCTGCAATCCACTGGGTCGCAGAGTCGGACGAGACTTGGCAACTGAACAGCAGCAGCAACCATCACTTGTTGAGTAGCCTGTGGACTGCACTCCTGACTTCAGGATTTTCTGCACCCTCAAAGCTTTGGATCTCCCACCTGTCCTGTGAGTGAGTTGGTCTCCAGCCCCAACAGAACTATCATGATTTTTGCCATATAAGTGACTCCAGCCTTTATTTAATATTTGGGCTACTGTGTAAATATCACTGCAGTAATTTTAACTTAGATTTTATCTTTAACTTATTTTATCTTAAACTTAGATAAATGTGTTTTGAAAGGAAGCTTTGTTTCCATGCCATGAATAGATGATGACCTGGAAAAATTAATTTAATGAAAACTACACAGTATTTTTAAGTTCTAGCTCCACATAGCTGTCTGCTGGAGACTGAGCCTGAAGCTTGCCTTCTATTTCTTAAAAAGGAAGGAAAAACTGTTAGATAGTTCTTTGTCAGCACCAGTCTTAGACTTTCTTCTTGATATAATTAGAAAGTCTTCAAAAACCTGAAATGTAGTGCATTTTCTCATTGTATCATCCAATATTGATATGCCTCCTAAAATTATCTTGTACATACTAATGCTATACTTCCCTCCACCTGGGAAACACTGGGTTGTATGTTGTTCAAGACTTCTGCCAGCTTTAACAATTTATTATACTGCAAATCCATAATTTTAGTTTACAGACACACAAAAGACACAGGGGCACATTCCTCTTCCGGTGCTTTGAAAAGCTAAGATGCAAACATTTTGTAGGAAGAGCTGACTTTTCTCTATTCCATGACTCTGAGTAACTTGTTCAGACACGAAAAGGTAATGAGGAAGTGTGAATAAGAAGTGGTCAACTTGATTTAGTTGTTGCAAAAGATCTTTATCTAACAATCAAATTGGAAAATGTCATTAAACTGGTCAAACTATTTTTGGTAACACTGAAAGGCAAATGCTGTGATCAGTTTAACAAAATAGCTGTATCTTGGTAGAAAACTGATGCAGTTTGATACTACTGCAAAACTTACTGAAGCATCTTTAATGTGTTCTAACTGCCCAGTGACCATTTACATAATGAAAGTGAATGTCTTTAAAACTGAAATGAATGGCTATTTCCATTTGTAATTTTTGTGTGTGTTTGTTTTTTGATATATGCTTATACGTGTGTGCTTATTTGTGTCCAACTCTTTGTGACCCCTTGGACTGTAGCCTGCCAGGCTCCTCTCTCCATGGAATTTTCCAGGCAAGAATACTGGAGTGGGTTGCCATTTCTTTCTCCAGGGGAACTTCCCAACCCAGGGATTGATCCTACGTCTCCTATAGCTCCTACTTTGGCAGGCAGATTCTTTACCACTGAGCCACCTGTAACCTTGTACAGACAGAGTAACTACCTCAGTTCAAAAACTTTACACTCTCGTTTGTAGAGTGCTGCTAGGGTTACACAAGCATGTTATCCAACATGAGCAATTAAAGCTGACTCACACAGAAAGTGGCAACGGAAATGAGTGGGGAGGTTCATTGTAGTTTTTTACTTCTACTGTTAACATAAAACACCATACTGACAATTGAGATATCAGTATTTTTCAATAGCCCATTTTACTTGGCAGGCACCCCAAAGAGTTCCATCCATCTGCCTGGGACTCGGAGGTGATACTTTTCATAAGATTAAAGTTGGTGCTAGTCACTTCAGATACTTCTGAGTGAGTGAGAGGTAAATCGCCCGCACCAATAACAACCTCAAAAAGTCCCCGTGGCACCTGTCACTGTGAGATTGCGTTTTCAGTTCGCGCAAGCTTCTGCTGCTTCCTTATTCCTTCACCTGCTTAGTTTCTACTTCACTGTGCTTGGAAAACAACGAACACATGTGCGGCCCACAGGTGCCAAGGCGAATTACCCACAGTGTCTGCAAAACCAGACCCTGGGCTGGGATCTTGAAATTCAGGAGCTCGGTGTTTTGGAGCGCAAAGGCCTGGGAACCACATCTGGGTTCCATGACTAAGTGTGTGATGTTGAGCGACTCAGTTGTCTTCACTGATTTTCAGTGTTCCTTTCTCTAAAGGAAAGGGTAAGAAGGGGTCTTGACAGCTATTTTTTAGTTTAACATCTGATGATTCTGTATTGATATCTAGCATTAAAAATATTGTTTAATAATCTAAGACTTTAAAGGAGAACCCAGTCTGGCAGAAAGTTTTAACAAGAGTAGACAGCACAAACTCTCATCAAGTCATTCACTGTATTAAGGAATTAATCATAGACCTACAATTAGACAGATATTATGTCTCTGATTTGCTGGTTAACTCATTGACTCTGCTATATATTGACCTTCAGAAAGCTAAAGAATGATAGATATCGACCTAGCCATTAAGTAATTGATCTGCAAACATACCTGCATTAATATTTTATTGATTGCATTTCATTTTAATTGTAGTGTGGTTAAAATTCCAATGAGATAACTATCTTCCTTTAATGTGAAAAACCCCAGAGAACAGTAGCTCTGAAACATTTATCATAAAAATAAACATAGGCTATTACCCAACAATTATGTTTAAAGATGTCTGTGAGTGACTAGACTAATATAGGCCTTCATGTAAAACCAGTGATTTGCATGGCACTTTGCTGGGAGAGCATGTTTCCACAGATAAGCAGCATATTCCTAAGTCAGAGGACTAGCTGGGAAAATACACCTAAACTGTGATTTACTTTTCCACAACAGCTCCATCCTACAACCCATTAGTCAAAGCCGAAGCCTATGTTTTCCAAACAGTTTGTCAAAACCAATGGAATGTATTTATTTTATATTTGAACCAAAATGTGATCATTTGTAGCCACACAATTTTAAACTCTGATATTCTTCTTTTTATCCAAGAGCAGAAGTCTGATTTTTAGAAAGGTAGTTGGGAATAGTAATTTCAATCAGCTAACATCTGTTGAAATTTGGCTTTTCTTTAAAAAAAAAAAAAAAGTGATATAAACTTCAGTAGAGGTTTGGCTCAGCTTTTTATTAAAGTGGCTCCAGAAAAAATGATCGTCAGTTGGAGTTTCCTTCTTCTGGTCCTTCAGCACACTATCGAAAGCCTGTTTGTGTCAGGCAGATAGTCATATTCTCATGTGCATTCCTTATCACACTGTTTTCCCAATGGAATCAAATATAAAGCATCTAGTGACTCAAGCTTTAGGACCATATTTCAGAGGCCAAATATCAACCCACTCCTGCAACTAGAAAAGAAAAGGAAGTCGGAGCTAATAACCATGAAAAAATATTCTGTCAGAGATCCCAAGATCTCCTTCAGCTCTGCCATCACTTTCCTGAATTCTCTGCATTCCACACCTGATTTTCTTTAGGAGGAGGAGGCAGCCTTACAAAGAGAAGAATCCTGCCTCCATGGCCAGATTTGCTTTTGAAGCCTCACTTCTCCATTAACCAGATGTGGAACCCGGCAAGTAGTTAAAACCTCTTTAAGCCTAAGTTCCTTCTCTAAGTTGGAAATAATAATATCCTACTCAAGGTTGCTGCAGGGATAAGATGAGATAATGTGAGTAAAGCTCTTAGTACTGCATTTGCAAATGATAAGCACTCAGGAGAGTGTAGCTTCAATTTAATCTTGTCATTAGCAGAGCATAGAGCTGACAGATGAACTAAGATTTATTAAGTTCCCAGCACTCCTTGGGCAAAAAGAGGTTCTGGAAATTACCCTCTCCCTACCCCCGACCTCACCCCATTTTCTTTTTTATGAATCTGAGAGCTAAGTCTCTAGCTTGTGTACCATCTTTCCCTTCATCTCTTCTTTCTAATTCTTCATAGTTCATTTTAGAAATATCATTGTACATCAGCAAAACCACCAGCAGGCGAAAACAGCAAAAGAGAAAGTAAAAATTTAAATTATTAGCTAAAAGTTATTTAGTAGTAGTTATTTCTGGGTGGTGGAATTCATGATAATTTTTTTCTTCTTGCCTTATTTTTTATGTTTTCCAAACTTCTACATTGACGTAAGAAAATTAAAAACTGTGTGTGTGTTTCGCCGAGGGAAGTTAGTTTTAAAGCTCAGTAAAGGTATGTTTGTAGGGGATTGTCTGAAATAACTGGAGCATACATGAGTATTATTTTATTTTAGCCAAAAGCCCAGGACTTAGGGTTAAAGACATTGATTTCAATGCTAGTACCATGATTTAGTGGTTGTATGACCTTATTCAGTTAACATTTCTAAGCCTCATTTCTCTCGTCCATAAAATGGGGTAGTAATATCATTCTCCAATAATTCTTTGAAGATTAAACAACATTGCATGTGAAAAATATATGATATATGGCAGATAGATAGAGCTCAAATATGTTAGTTGACTTGTAACTTGAAGAGTATATCAATGCTTTTCTAAAAATTTATCAGAAAATTTAGACAAAACTCCTACAGTCATTAAAATTACTTCATACATTTGGATGTTCCATCCATACCTGAAGTGTGACATGGTAAAACTAAATATTTTTCCACATAGTTCCTTCCCACAATATCTCCCTTTCTAGTATTTATTAGCATTGCTGGTGAAAAGATCCACTTTACAGTTTCCCAAGCTAATGACATCAGTTCATTCCAACTTCTGATTTTGAATATTCAATCTGTGCCTTGTTCCAACTGAGGTTTCCTCTGACACATTGGTTTGATTTCATTCTTCCCTCCTTTAGGTTTTCTCAGCCTCAGCACTAATTGACATTTTGGGCTGGATTATTTTTGCTGTGGGAGTCTGTTCTGTGCATTGCAGGATATTTAGCAGCATCCTTGACCTTTTTATTATGGACCATCCTGGATCACGTATTTTGTGACCACCGAAAATATCCCTAGACATTGCCAAGGCAAATTCACTCCCAGTTGAGAACCACTGTTCATCTTGGCTCACATCCCATGACAACAGTATTCTCAACTTATACCATAGGTCCACATAATACTACTATAGGAACAGCAACTTTTAAAAGCATTTACCCTCAGTGTAGTGTTTGAATCTGTTAGAATGAATCTCCATATAATTTCCAGAGAGTGTGCAAGAGCATGCAGAATATGTTGCATTCACATCTCAGATGTAGTCTGAATAGGAGAGCACTTTGTGTTTGTCTGGCATTCCCTGGTGGCTCAGATGGTAAAGCGTGTGTCTACAATGCGGGAGACCTGGGTTCAATCCCTGGGTCAGGAAGATTCCCTGGAGAAGGAAATGGCAACCCATTCCAGTACTCTTGCCTAGAAAATCCTATGTTCGGAGAAGCCTAGTGTCCATGGGTTCGCAAAGAGTCGGACACGACTGAGCGACTTCACTTCACTTTGTGTTTGTCTGGTTTGAAGGTGTTATGCATTATTAAGTGAAAACGTCTCCCACATCACTAAACCTCACTCTGTAAAGTAACCATTTTTTTTAAAATGGCCTCATTTGCTTATTTTATTTTGTTAATTGCATTCAATATGTATTTTTACATATTATCTTACTTATTTACATTAAGACAGCTATTAATCACAGTTTAGAATGAAAATGCATTATGTACCTGATACTGTCTGCGCTGCACACCAACACATTCACTAATGTGTTCATTAAGTGTTAAGTAAGCAAGTATTATGTGTTTTTTATAATGCATTAATCCTTAGTAGGTTTTTATGTCGATGTTTAAGAATGTTTTAATGATATTTAGAAGAAGTGGTTGGGGTTTTTAGACGTACTAAGGATGCATTATTATTATTCTCATTTAGCATAATTAAATATTTGCTTTTGCTGCAAACACATTTGCCTTCCCACATGTTTTCAGAAGTAGCTTACATTCAGTAATTAGGAGTGCCTGTAGTTCTATTCCTGGAGCATTTAGTACATTGGCCTTTGTGCCAAGTACTTTGTATACATTGTCTCTCTAAAATTAGCTTCCTCAGCAGAGATACCTAGAAGATAGAATAGAGAATAGATGTGAAAGAGAAGTAAAAGACTTCATTTAAATTTTTTTAGAAAATATGTAAGTAATTCTGATTCTTAATCCTGACTGAGATAAAAATCCAGCTGTCCTCATTGTAAAGATAAGACATTCCTGTCCCTCACCTTCCATTTACTCCTTGTCCTCCAGAATCTAGCTTAATTTCCATCATTTAATTAAAACTCTACCAGCCATATTTGTCAACAGCCTCTGTGGTAAACCAAATAGGTTTCAGTCCTCATCCTAGTGATTTCTTGACTTTTTTCTTTTTAACTCCTTTGGTCATTTAGTCTTTTAAAAATACTCTATTCTCAGATATGTATTCTCAAGCTAGATTTTTTTGCCTTATCTGTAGACCTTAAATTTATCTGCACTCTGGACCTCACAACTTAGATGTCTTACAAACATGCTTATAGTTCGGTTATTAGGAACTGAATTCATCACATCTCACTATTGCAGGAAGGGGGACCCCTTCCAGGGCCTGAAACTAGGCTCTTGTCTAACACTCGGAAATGAACTGTCTGAGGAGACACATGTGCTGACAAAGCAAGAGATTTTATTGGGAAAGGGCACCCGGGTGGAGAGCAGCAGGATAAGGGAACCCAGGAGAACTGCTCTGCCGCGTGGCTCGCAGTCTCGGGTTTTATGGTGATGGGATTGTTTTCTGAGTGGTCTTTGGCCCATCATTCTAATTCAGAGTCTTTCCTGGTGGCGCACGCATTGCTCAGCTAAGATGGATGCTAGTGAGAGGGATTCTGGGAAGTGGACAGACACGCAGTGTCTCCTTTCGACCTTTCCCAAACTCTTCCGGTTGGTGGTGGCTTATTAGTTCCATGTTCCTTATTAGAATCTCCTGGCATAACACAACTCATGCAAATGGTTACTATGGTGCCTGGCCAGGGTGGGCGGTTTCAATCAGTGTGCTTCCTCTAACATCACTACCCCAAATCTGCTTTTTCTCCTGTGTTTCCCATTTCGATAAATGTGTTCATGATTACCATTTCTTCAGCCAGAATTAAGGCATGATCCATGGCTTTTCACTCTGCTCTAGCTCTATTATTCAATCAGTCATCAAATCCTGTTCATTCTATCTCTCTGGTAGTTTTTTTTTATTTTTTTATTTTTTTTATCCCCGGGACCCTGAGGTCCACTTCCGGGGTCACAGGTCACTCGCTTTGGGCTCCGCGCTCGCCCCGCTTCTGCCTCTCTGGTAGTTTTTAAATTCACCAGGTTTCCTGCTACCATCTTAGTTCTGAATCTCATAATATTTTGACTGTTTTAAGCAGCAGTTTCCAAAATGGCCTTCCAGGTGGACAAGAACATCTTAAAATAAACTTCATTTTCCAGAATTAACCAGGTACATATGCTTACCCAGATAAAAGAAGACACTTGACATAGCTGTCAGACCATGCACAACCTGGGCTGGTACCGCAAAACTGCAGGGAAAAGGCAGTGCGAGTACCAGTGAAGGACAAGAAAGGCATTAGGTTCAGGTGGGTGGTGGAGGGCAGCTAAAGATAGTTACCAGGAGTCATACAGGAAACGCCAAATATTGAGGTAAGAACAAGAAGAGGATCAGCAACTACTGAGGCAAACCATGGTGACAGGCAGAAACCAGGCAGTGGCAGAAGCAGGATTTATAGGGGTCCGCAGAATATCTTATTTATTACACAGGCCGTTTTTAATGGGCCAGGTACATACTTGCTGATTCTTGTACGATGGCATCTTAAAAGATGTTTGTAGTATATTTCCTGAGATATATGGTCTTAAGAAGTGTGTGTAAAACATTTCTGCTACTGCTAAGACACTTCAGTCGTGTCCGACTCTGTGCGACCCCGTAGACGGCAGCCCACCAGGCTCCCCCGTCCCTGGGATTCTCCAGGCAAGAACACTGGAGTGGGTAAAACATTTCTACTGTGTATCAAAGTAGGAGTTTAGTGAATTGAGCCATAAATGGTCAGTAGAAGAGAATAACTGAGTTACTTATTTGGGAGTAAAGGTAACATTTATGTTTAATTATATGTCTTTTGTATCTCTACCTCACCTTCATTCTAGGATCTCTTAAGGCAAAGAATTTTGCCTTTAATCCATGTCTATCTGTTTCTGCTTATAATACTTGCTTGGGCTTCTTATGTAGCTCTGCAGGTAAAGAATGCACCTGTAATGCAGAAGACCCGGTTCGATTCCTGGGTCGGGAAGATCCCCTGGAGAAGGGATAAGCTACCCACTCCAGTATTCTTGGATTTCCCTTGTGGCTCACCTGGTAAAGATTCTGCCTGCAATGTGGGAGAAATCTGCCAGCAATGCGGGAGACCTGGGTTTGATTCCTTGGTTGGGAAGATCCTCCGGAGTAGGGAACAGCTAGTCCCACTCCAGTATTCTGGCCTGGAGAATTCCATGGACTATACAGTCCATGGGGTCACAAAGAGTCAGACAAAAGTGAGTGCCTTTCACTTTCACTTTCAGGGCGCATTAGGTTTCTCCACAGTGTAATTTTGCTTATTTTGAAAGAGGACTCTATACAATTTCTTCTTGCCACTTGCCATTATATTACAGAAAGTGTTGACATAACATGTTGATCTTTGGATGGGATAGTAAACAAGCTGTAAAAATAATTACATGTAGGTAAATAATGTATATAGCAAAGAATATCATTTTTAGGTAAAATAGATACCATGGAATTTGGAATTTTCTAAAATAGTCCAATAACTTTCTTTAGATATAGATTACTTTCTTGCAAATAATTCTCATGCTCTGGCTTAAAAAAATTAACTTCTCTTAATTTTGTATTTTGCAAAAATTTTAGTGAAAGTAGATAAAATTGTCTATTGTCTATCCAAATGTTACAGATCTATATATTAATAGATTAAAATTTGAGATCATTTTCCTTGGTAGTTGATCAATAAAAGCAATGAACAAAGCATAGTTTGGAAATTGTATTGATCTTTCCAATTTAATGAAATTTAATCTAATGCAGGTGAAATAAACATGGGAGATTTGAAAGGTCTATTTAGCTCTTCATTTTAAAGTGCTAAATATTTTTATTTCTGTTTTCTAACTATAGCCTCTGACTGATTTTGTGGGTTCTATTGTCCTCAGGGGTAGCTCTGAATGTTACCTTTCTAAAGATGAAGAGTTATGGAATGGATTATATGAAATGCTGTATAGTGAAAAGTAATTAATAATGATTATAAGAGCTGTTAATTAACAAACCCATTCTAGTTGTAATTACTTATAATAGTGAATTATAAAATGACTTTATGTTAATGGATCAATATGAAAAAAAGGATTTTTAAGTTTGCAGTAAAGTGGGTATATGGAAAGTTAATAGAAGATAGAGCTTGATAAAGGTATCATCTAACTGGCTTGTCCACAGACATTTTTCACATATCTTTTGAGAAGACAAGTTTCTTTTTTTCTGATGAGACTCCCCACGTCCAGGTAGCTCAGTACTGACAAACCCTCACAACATTTCCTCTA
The DNA here is from genome assembly GCF_003369695.1 of Bos indicus x Bos taurus. Lineage (NCBI taxonomy): Eukaryota > Metazoa > Chordata > Mammalia > Artiodactyla > Bovidae > Bos > Bos indicus x Bos taurus. Next base: position 22,715,612 of record NC_040082.1, read on the forward strand.
GATTACGTGGCAAAACATCGCAAGGAGCAGCTTGCTGACCCTACCTGATGATCTGATTTCCTGTGAATTTTAAAAAGAGGATCTGCACGAGCAAAGTGGTTGTGTCAGAACCTAAAAAAAAAAAAAGAAGGGTCTGAATTAACCAGGATGTCTCTGGCTGATACTATTCTACCATATCAGTTTCTATTGTTCTGTTGTCTCCAGGAAAACTGTCTTACATTTTTATCATACTTTATGTGTATTATAACACTGGGCCCTGAAGAAAACCCAATGGGATGGTAGGACAGATTTTGGCCGAGATATACAAATAAAAACATAGACACTTGGAAGTATTATAAATATGATGCCAAGTTATATCTCCCTTCAGTAAGGAATGTGGAGGGGATGAGATGTTGACTGGACATTTCAACCACAGGAAGTCACAGCTGAACACCTAAAGATGATTCTACAAAGAGGAGAAATCAGCTTTTTCAATGATCATCATCTCAATATCAAAATGTCCTTTGTGATTTTCCAGCAAGAGTCCCCAGTTCCAGGAACTCAGGTATGAGTTTGCTCTCTATGTATTGCCTTCTAAACAGCTTGAAGGAGAAGGCAGCATATTCATCTCATTAGATTCCATGGAACATGAGAAATCAGGTGGAGGGAGGCTGTGGTCTTACAAACCTTTTCAAGTCCTTTATTATTGCACTGGTCCTGGTTAAAGCTAACATTTTGTACAGAAAAATGTGAAAGTGTTATTTGCTTTGTCATGTCTAACTCTTTGTGACTCCATGGACTGTAGCCCACCAGGCGCCTCTGTCCATGGGGTTTCCCAGGCAAGAACACTGGAGTGGGTTGCCATTCCCTTCTCTAGTGGATCTTCCCAAGCCAGGGATCAAACCCATGTCTCCTGCATTGCAGGTGGATTCTTTACCATCTGAGACACCAGGGAAACCCCTGCTGATACTGCTGCTGCTGCTAAGTCACTTCAGTCGTGTCTGACTCTGTGTGACCCCATGGACGGCAGCCCACCAGGCTCCCCCATCCCTGGGATTCTCCAGGCAAGAACACTGAAGTGGGTTGCCATTTCCTTCTCCAATGCATGAAAGTGAAAAGAGAAAGTGAAGTCAGTCAGTCATGTCTGACTCTTAGCGACCCCATGGACTGCAGCCTACCAGGCTTCTCCGTCCATGGGATTTTCCAGGCAAGAGTACTAGAGTGGGGTGCCAGAGGTAACAAAAGAAAATAATCTCACAGACACTGTAGAAGTATAGATTGTTAACGTTGTATCTAAAGAAGTCTTTTAACCCTAAACACAGTCAAGAAATAGTGAGGGGGCTTGCCTAAAGCAACTGCACCTTCAGGGTTAACACAGTGTCTTGATCACTGACTGTCAGGAGAAATAGCAGAATAAAATCACTGGCTAAATAATGAAGTGAGAGGAGAGAAGGAAGGTGGGAGGAAAGAATACACAAAAAAGAAAAATGGGAGACATGGACAGAGTACAAAGTTGAACTTTACTTTTTTTCCCATTTTGAAAAAGTACTCAGAAAAAGATCACAAAAATAGCTATTATATATGTTTAAAACTCAGGAGTTAGTTACAAACCAATATAAGTTATAAATTTATGCCCAAGATCAACAACACATTTTTCTGATAATCTTATTTTGGAAATCTAGCTATGTGGCATGAGGATTGACCCTGGTAAAAAGATGGATATTGTTAAAAACTAAAATGTATATAATACTATAAATAGAAATGTCTTGATTAACACATTTTTAATATTGCATCTCTAAAATCAGAATAATAAATCATAATATTACAAGATGGAAAAATGTTTGCATTTCAGGTCACATAAAACACGTGTATTTCTGCATTCAGTAATGCATTCTACTTGCTGAATAGATTTCAGTTTCATTGACATCTGTTTGATAAACCTAAAGTTTTAAGCATGTTCTTTTAGTAAAATGTCAATTTGCACATATATTCAATTTGCTTCCAGTCTTTTTTCCCATATGTTTATTGACTTTTAGCTCAGTCCCTGAGGTTCTTAAAAATTATGTAGGGCTATTTTTCCTTCATCACTGAGATGGGCACTGATCTAACTCAAGTTATGCACCTAAAATTTTAGTCGGAAGTATATAAACACAATATTCACTATCATAAAAACAGAACAGTAAAAATAACAATCTCGGTCCTTTACTCTCTGCAACACAAGGCACCTTGGCAGGTGACTCAGTAATCCTCCATTCCAGAATAGAGTTACAATATGGTGATTTTGCACCTTATTGTGGACTTTAATAAATTTTTTGTATTAAAGCACATTGAGGTCAATCAGCTCACATAGTGAGATCAACATGAGACAAATACATTCAGGTAATTTAATTATTTTGCTAACAATGTCTCCCCATTCACCTCCTTACTCCATTTTTGTCACACATGGTAATAAAGAAAGGGAAGAGAAAGATCTTTGGAGATGTTATGATAAAACCAACAATTGTAAAATGGAAATGCTTGCTGGATGGATCCTATTTTCTTTAGAAAGAAGTGTCTTTCAGTTTACCTCCACCTTGAGCAGCGTCTGGAAGTTTTCTGACATTGGTTTAGCCACCTGCGTTAAGTCACATGGTTTGTAACACTGCTGCTGCTAAGTCGCTTTAGTTTGTGTCCGACTCTGTGCGACCCCATAGACAGAAGCCCACCAGGCTCCCCCATCCCTGGAATTCTCCAGGCAAGAACACTGGGGTGAGTTGCCATTTCCTTCTCCAACGCATGAAAGTGAAAAGTGAAAGTGAAGTCGCTAGGTTGTGTCCGACTCTTAGTGACCCCATGGACTGCAGCCTACCAGGCTCTTCCGTCCTTGGGATTTTCCAGGCACTGGTAGAGACAAAATCTAAAACTTGTGCTCACCTCTTTCAGGACTGTAATGATTTTTAATAGGAAAAAAATGGAAAATTATTTTTAATTAAACCAGGGATCATAAACATTAGCAAGGAGATGAAGAGGACATTCTCAGTCCCCAAAATCTTTATGGCCATCTACAAATGGTCCCAGTTACCTAGAGAATTCTGAAACCTGCTGTCTGAATTATTTTTGTTAATGGCTAGCATCCACTCTGATTGGTTCCTATATCCATTCTAATTGGCCCACTTTTGTTGTTGTTAACAGCTTTAGTGAGGTAAAATTGATATATAACAAACTGTTCATATTTAACTGTATGTTTTTTTAAGTTTTCTCATATGTATTCACCTGTGAAAACCATTACCACAATCAAGGCAACAAACATATCCGTCATCCCTAAAAGTTTCCTCATGCTTCTGTAATTCCTGCCTACTGATCCTTCCCCTAGGCGACTACTGATCTGTTTTCTGTCACTATACATTAGTTTGAGTTTCCTAGACTAATATATAAATGATTTGTACTCTTTTTTTTTTTTTTTGGTCTTTCTTCTCTCACTCAGCATTATTTTGTTGAGATTCTTCCATATTGTAAGATGTACCAGTGGTTCATTTTTTGTATTGCTGAGTAGTATTCCATTATTCTACATTCCATTTGAATATGCTACAGTTTTTATATCCATTCATCTGTTGATGTACAATTGTCTAAATTTTTAGGGTTATTAAGAACTCTGTGGGTTTGGGCTTTAGATAGGTGTGCAGTTATGATTACATTTTGTCAGCTTTTCTAAGCCTAGTTAGCAGTTCATCACAGTGTAACTTTTGAAAGAAGTATTTCTGTTTCACAAATGACGAAACATCAACATCTCAGGATTGGTAAGCTATTACACTTCTTTTGTTTCATTCAGGCTGGGTCTATACATTTTAAAATTTTGGTTATCTCCATCAGTCAACAAGGTGTTTGATTGACCTGAGTAATCAAATTAGTGAAAATAGCTGATCTGAGAGCTTTGAAAATAAATGTAACTTTCTGCTGAGTTTCATGATTATTTCCCTGCTTGTTCTTTTGTTTCAATTTATTGGAGGTGATTATGTAAAGCTTAGCATTGTTAACATTTAAGTTAATTACAGTCTTATATCTATAACAAAGTCAAGAGTAAGAAGTATATCTCATTGAGGGAAAAAAAACTTCCATTTTTATTTTATAATTTTAAGAAGTATTTTAAAAAACTAATAATGGAATTTTAGGAAATTTGAAAAATCCATTGAAGTTATTTTTCAATTGGTTGAAGGCTGTAGTACAAAGATGGGGTAGTATACTGATTTCATTGACTGGCACTGTAGGAATATACCAATGTTTCACAGGTATACCATTATTAATACCCAATCCTGCAGTCCTTTTCATGCAGAACTCCCACTGGGAGTACCACATGAGAAAGAAGTGTAGGATGAAACCCGATTATTATAATTCACAAGACTAATTATGACTTTGAGTTTTCCTGGATAAGCTAATTCCTCCTGCACCCTGGGATCAGTAAGCACGAAAGTAGTCTCACAAGGATTTTGCTGCATTTAACATTACATATATTTATAAATAAATCCAGAGACATCAAATAGTACTTCAGCTCTCTGCTCTTTGTGTTTTGGTTTTAAAGTTATAAAAATTTTAAGTAAGAGAGTGCCACAGGTGTAATTTTACTAAAAGACAAAAATAAAATAAGGCACACACCAATCACATATTTTTTTGGCATTTACTCATTTGCTTTAAATAGACTGTTTATTTTTATTGGCATCACTGGTGAATAAGACTAAAGAGGGACATGGGAAAGCAAGGATTAAAGACAACTTGAAAGAAAGGAACACCCAGACAAATAAGAGTTGGAAGGAAAAGAGAGAAAGAGGAGGACTGCTGAAGATAAAAGAAGACTGGCAGGAGGGGCTCTGCTTAATTTTCTTTCTTTTTATTTTTTTGTGGAGAGCTTTGTGAGTGACAGAAAATGATTAGATATTCTTGAATGAGTTGAAATCTGTTTTTGATTTTTTGGTGTGACAAATCTCACAAACACTGATTCCAGAGTTTTTTCTGATGCCACTATAAACAAATCCTTCCAACTGCCTTTTTTATTCAGGCACCTATTGTACATCTATCTGAGAGGGAGTTTCTTTGTGTACTGAGTAATTTCCATGTTGTGAGGTTTCTTGTCTTCAGTTACCTCCAGTTTTATGCCTCAGTCAGAAAACTCACATAGCATTCAAAAAGGAAAACTCAAAGCAATATAGACTTTTTGTGCCTTTTACAAAGAATTAGAGCTGTGTGCCCCTACCAATATAGCAATATATTATATAAGGTCAATACTCCTTTTCACATGCCTCTAATACAGATGCATTTTATGAGGTAGAACAGCAAACACTGAATCACTCTAGTAGAGATACACAAAACAAGTAATTATCGCTAGTTGCAGAAAAATAATTATGCAGTTGTGTGATGAAAACCAGTTTTTAACTGGGAGGAGAAATTCTACCAAAAAAAAAAAAGCCTGTGGAAAGGCTAAATGTTGTGCTCTGGAAAAATAAGCCATTCTATAAAACTTCCTAATGCAGCTGTATCATCCAGTAGAGGTACCATACTTTTTTTATAAGAGCACATTGCACACTGGGTGTGATACACTCTGCTCGTATACAAGGCACTTATAATTACTGCTATTTTCTGTTGACTTTTCTGTCAAAATGACTATTTTCTCTATTATCAATTCATCTAATATTTTAGCAAGAATATCCTTTATTGTCACTTAATGCTTACCAGGTAGTCCTTGCTTATGATTCAATAGACACCTACGATCATTAGCAGTTCTTATTTGGAGCCCACTATCCTGTTATAAATGTTACCGTATATTCTCTGTGTCTAAGATATAAAAAAATAACATTTAGTTAAGGCAAAAAAAAGGTAACAGGGCTTTGTGTGTGATGCAGCATACCTTTTTTTTTTTACACTATATAGAACACCAATGTGATGTGTACATTTCTACAGAAGGTATTTATCTCAAATATCTACAGTGAGTTTGCTCTGCTCTGACATAGACCTAGCCCCCATTGAAGCCAAGAGGATTTTGTTTCCTTACTGTTAAGCATGGCTGTTCTGGGCCCTTTAACTAAATCCACCACCATGAATGAACTTAGAGCAGAAACAGCAAGTACAGCTACATTTAGGCTTATATCAGCATTTCTGTTTAATACATTTTAAAACTATATTTAAGTAATGTGGAGGTTATGACATGAAGTGACAAAACCCAAGCATGTGAGCTGGATGAAACTATCTTTAGCCAGGATTCCTGGGCCAATGTAATGAAGTATATGGGCTAAAGAAAGAGGCTCAGCTTTGCCTCTGAATTTTCAGGAGTATCAAGGCTCTCTAAAAGTCTTAATATTAAATATATCTTATCTATGCACCTTAATGGCATCTGTGACAAGCAAACAAGCCTGTGAAGCTTGAGGAAGTGTTCATCCTAATCCTTTTCAGTTGCTTCTTGCTGCTGCTTCTCCTGTGTCCAGCCCCACAGTTGCAAACTGGGCTCTACCCCACTACAAATGAAAAGAACAAACAAACAGCACTTCCTTTGGGGCAATTTCTAGGGCTGGGTTCAAGTGAAGTGTAACTTTTCTGAGCAAAGCTCTGAAATTGGTTTAGTAATTTGGAGTTAGAAAAGATTTGGTCAAGAGAGAAGCCTTCAAACTCCATTTTATAATAAGATCACCAATACAAACAAGTGACAAATATAATCTACATCTAGCATATCTGTTTATAAAATATAGAAACCTTGCCATTGTAATATTTTTGGGCACTTATTAATTGTAAATCTGTCTTTACCTCCTCATCTCCTAATCCATTCTAGAGCTTGATAGTAAATACCCTTATGTCAATGTGATATACTTTACTACTGCTAACAATAAATTCTTGTATACCATATTTTAAATGTTTTGGTAGACTAACAGTTTCCCTCAACAGTGTTAATGATGCAGCAAAACCATAAATTCTCAAATTGTGTCTATTGGGTTTTTAATAGACATTAAACTTTATTAAATATTTTCCTATTTTACAAATTATTTCATTTTAAACTTGGAAAAATAAATATTTGTTGCTAACCTCATATACTTATTTCAGTTTAGCATATACTAGTGATTATTCTGGCTATTTAATATTAATAATTGTTCTTTTTAAAAGGTTGATTTCTCATGTGGGGATTGGGTTTTTAATGTAATGTTAAGATTAATATGATGAAGTACTTTGAATTCTTAAATATTCATTTTAATCACTTCTAACAATATCTAAGTTGAATGCTTTTAAAAGTTCTTCTAAAACCATTGTCGGTTTTATTTTGTAAAATCTGCTTCAAAAATTAGTCTACCACTGTGAATGAATTGCTTTTAATAGAGAGATGGGAAGAGGGGGGAGGGGAGATTCAGGAGGAGAAAAATGTCAAGTGAATCAATATGATTAATTAAATTAAATGTGGATTCATAAAACTCATATTCACAGATTTACACACTATATTCACAGTGACATTTAAAATGTTTTGAAAATCCCTAAATAAAGTCCCATGTACATGAACATATTTTCCTTCTTTAAGAAATTTTTTAAAAACCTAACAACAAAACAGAATCATAAACTTTACTGCCAACTAATATACATTTCCAATATATTTTTTTTACAGAATAACAGGAACAATTTTAATATGTAAAAGTTTTAAATGAAATTGTATCTATTTTTGCTACTTTCAGAGATGTTTATGCTTAAGCCAACAGATAATCTTGACTGCTAATGTAACATAGTTTTCCTTATTTTAAATGTGTACCAAGGTCATTTTCATGTTAAGCCATTAAGCTTACAACTTTATGCTGTTCTTCTACTGGATAACTAAATTGCTGTACTTAGCAGGTCAAATATTTATTTTTAAAAAGTTAATTTTCACTTTTGTTTTTTTTTAAAAAGTTGTGACATATGACGTAGAAGAAACTGATTCTTAGATTTCTGAAATATATTGTTTTTTAAATTCAGGTAGTACAAAAGTATAATACCTGAAACCTACATGTAGAACTAACATCTATCTATGAATGATAAAAATGACAACAAGGTCTTTAACATGGCACAACACTTGAGAGATTTGGAGAGAATTTTCAGGTTCAGACAGTACTTAATGGCATGAATTGTTTGTAAGTTAATTTAACTTAAGAAAATCAATCGTCTTTAGATATTAATTCTGAGTTGTTTATGATTACTTCCTCTCCAAAGTCTATTAATGTTAGTGAGTTTCTCCCCCAACCCTGTGTGTGTCAAATTAGTATAAAGCCTTCCATATCTTCTTTCGTGAGAAGTATATTATATTGCTTTCACAAAAATCCAGTGTAGCTTAAGCTATTTTAACAAACGACAGTCTTTTTCCCTGTAAAAAATGGTTCCAAGATAAAGATTTTACATCACAGAGAAAATGGAAGAAAATTGAGAGAATACTTTATTTCCTTTAGTAGCCTGCTATTGATGATGAAAAACAAGGCAACAAATGTAATTGGTAAAACAAACCCCAAAGGAAGTTTCAAGTGTCTCTAATAGGGGAATATTCTTAGTTGTAAATCGCTCAATTTTATCTCTAGAACCTAAAATATGTATCCCTGTCCCCCCCCCCACCCAATCTTGCATCCAATTTCAATACTTCAGCCTTATCAAAGTAAACAAGCTATTGTTAGAATAGAAAATCCAGCTAGGTTGGAGGGCTGCTGCCACTTCCCTCTCTTCCTAGCACAATTCGGTGCCAATAGCTTTTGGAAAAGGGAAGAAAGAAAGGTCTGCTACTGTGCTGTGTGGAAGTAAAGGGGCAGAGGGGCATCACTTCAATCTCTTGGCTCTGGTCCTTTCTCACTCTCACATCTCCAGAGAAAAGAGATGCTCTTCATTCACAAAACAAAACAAGAAAATCTCTATAATTATTTTTGGCTCAGCTCCATTGAAATTCATTCTCCTGGAAGCATCTCTGTTTTAGATTAAAACAATGCTTGGAATATTCATTCTCTGCTCTCTCTTTCTTTCTCACTCACCACTCCTGCGTGCCACCCACCCCCAACCACCACTCCCTGCACCGCCCCCCCACCACCTTTTTTCTCTTGCTTTCTTATTTCTCAGTCTTGGTTTCTCTTGCTCTCCATCCCTGTCTGGTTGAATTTTTTCTCAGCTGTGCCAAAGTTATATCTCAGAGGTTTTTAACATCATTGCCTACAAGTGCCTACTCAAGATCGTCATGTTTAACGTCAGTTGTTCAAGCCTCATACCTTCTTCCAACCAGGAAATTTCTCCAACCCTATATCCAGAGCCTATCTTACGGTTGTTGGTTTGTGATCTGATGTTTCAAGCCAAAAAAAGATATGTTCTAGTCAGTAAAATTGGGAAGAAAATTTACTTTCTCTTTCTTCCAGCCTTCTTTTCAATACCCAATCTTCAAAAGATGGACAAAGTCTTCATTGTCCATAGGAGGTGGTAGTTACTGAATTCCAGTGGTAAAGCATAGGAAATTATTATTTTAAAAATCCATTAGTTAGTTACTGACAAAATTTAGTGCCCAAAACCATATAACTATTAAAAATATTTTTTCTGTCACTGACTTTAACTTTGATTTTCCTTAATGGCAAAAAAAGTTTACCATTTTCCTTTTTGTTAAGGCAAAAATTTTTTTTCAGCACATGGAAAGTAGAATTCCTGCTCCAAATAGTTTGTATGTACATATTAATAAATTTATTAATGTTCTGTGAAACATGGGATTCTCTTTCCTTAAACAGTAGATTCATTTGGGCTTCTACTGCAAGGCAAGAATTTTATTTATGGTGTCTTACATTTTGTGGAATTCCAATTTCTTACACCTTTTCATTCTTGGTGACAAAAATTATTGATAAACCTTTCATAGAAAGAGGTAGCTCTGATACCTACTTTCATTAGCATTAATGTGTCTTTCTATTTCTCATTCTCTAATTTGAATAATTAATTTGTGTTCATTTTAAATTCTTGGTTGTTAGCAAAGGCATCCAACCCTAGTACCCATCACCCAGGGAGTGAGCATCCTATTTAGGGGTGCATTTCTGCTCCTTTGAACAATGAATATTTTGTGTGGATACTGTAGTCACATATAACTAAGTCCTAGCCTTCCTACACTGTCTTGACAAACAAAACAAAATCCTGACCGTAGCCCAGAAGAGAAATATCTCTGGGATTTCCTGTCTCTCCAGTAACGGTACAGCAATCTTATAAGCATTTATTTAAAAGAGTTTGAGAATCTATTTCTAAGGCCTCACAAGAACCCTGATTACTGAATTCTATTTGGTTTACCGAATAAAAAGAAGGAAAAGAAGGAAAAAAAAAGGAAAACCACACACACTGCCATTAATTATACTGTAAACATTTAATAAATATTCTTTCTTTCTATCCTTTACCCTTTTCAAAAGGAAAGGTGGTAATTTACATCTATTTTGCCTCTTTCCACTCATTGTTTTATTTCTTTTCTTTCTGGCTTTCTTTTACTTCTGTAGAAAAGAGGTGGACATGTTTGAGAAGATAGAAATGTTTACTTAGTACATTTTTTTTCATATGAAAAAAAACAGCCTAGGCACTTTCTACTTTGTCTTATGACCTTTGTTAAACCTCTAATTCTGGAAGCTGCATTTTAATTACAAAATATTGTAAAGGGAATACAGTAGGAATACACAACCCTTGATTCTCAGCCAAATGAGAGAATTTAACAGCAATGTATGGTTGCTGGAATGGTTATGTTTGGGATCCATATGCATGTTCAACTCACACATTCAGGCAGTGCAATAAAGCAGGGAAAAAACAGCTGATACACAAAAGGGACCGTCTAGACAGTACCCCATCAGTCTGGCTAAATTTGGTGCTGGCATTCCCAATGGGATTGTAATATAATTGTTCTGGTGTCTGCGTTCATTCCCCCTGTCAAACACCATTCCAAATATACATCCTTCTCTCCCCAACCCTATTTCTTCCATAAATATGAAGCCCAAACTGTGCCATGCTAGAGAGGGTGTTGTTAGATGGCCCAACATTAAGAAAACATTATAATTTAGCAAAATCATGTTATTTAATTCCTTTAAAAAAAATCCTCCTATTACTTTCTAACTCCAAATAGAATTAATTTCAGACCAATTTAAATAATTTAAATTAGAACATGAAAAAAATTTTAATGCAAATACAAATAATCTTGAAATACTGAGCACTTTAGATGAAAGCAAATAGGCCTTTTTACCCCTTTATATTTATTAACCTCTGTTAGAAAATTTAACAGAAATCAGAGATGTGAAAGTGTAATGATGGACATGGATCATAAATTCTAATGAATAAAAAGCTAATGAAAAAAATGTTAAGCAAAAGCACTGAAAAAATGCAAATTGTGTATTTTTTCTTTCTTGGGTTTAAAAGCCATAATATTTTTTTCTCTCTAAACATCTTTTGAAAGTTAAATTTCTGTTAATTTATATAGGAGTTATTTAATATATTTGATTTTTTAAAAAGAGAAACCAGAAATATTTATCCACTGATTTGTAGTAACTATCAATTAATATTTTTAGAGATATTCTGGTTTAAGACATCAGGAAAATGAAAGTCACTATTTACAAAATAAAATAAAAAAACCCAACATTAAAATGAAAATGCACAGATCATTGACAAAGATGCTTATAATTTTAAAACTTTGACAGCACTGAAATTAAAGTTGTGAGAATCCCTTTTTATGGTAAGGAAAATGCAGATTTTAAGATTGTCGTATAATAGCCAGATATACTTATTTTATTTTCCAAAGTGTCACCTCTGGATATTATTTAGATATTAAAATTGACCAAGAAATCTTTTTTAAAAACCTTTTATTCTTTCAACTCCATGAAAAATTATCTTGGGAAAGAGGTTGGGCTGTTTGTTTTGTTATGTTTTTTTAATTGTGGGCTTATATTTGTACTTCTGTTTTGGAGGTTAATAATCCTTTCCTGATCCTGTAAACAGAAATTTGTCTCCCATCTTAGTGATTCTGAGATGCCAGATTACAATTCCAAGTGAGTGAAGAAAGTCTCCCCACCCCCACCAGGGACCAGTCTAACTAGAGCAAATTCAAAGCAAATACTTCAGGCACTAGATCCTGGCTTTATCCAACTTCAGGAGCTGAGGCAAGCCCACCAACCAAAACAGGGCCCACAAGAAATGGCTGTTCCAGGAAGAAGCAAGATACAGGGCCTCAACTCGCACAAAGACAGAGCACAGTTGCACAGAAAAGCACCACCAAAGGGATCGGGAAATACCCAGATACATTTTGCAGAGATGTCTTCAAATTCTCATGTGGGAAATGAAAGATTAAAGATTATAAATATCTTAAAATTTTTATGTGGAAAAATGAGATGAAGAGATTGTATCCTTACATTTTTAATTTTAAAAAAATAGTGATTTCGTATTTTTTTTTCCTTCTCTTGTATGAAATTCTTCTGACTTGGCACATGAATACAAGAAACACAGTCATTAAAAAAAAGACAACATAGTGATGATATGTGCGCAGTGTCTGCCTGAAGCTGGGTGGTTTGCTTGTGACTGTGTTTTATTCACCTTATTTATTTATTTTTTACAATATGTACTGGTAGAAAGTGAAAGAAAGGCACACCATAGGCCTCTTTGAGATGAAACAGTGTAGCCAAATCTGAGTTTTAGACTTGGTTTTCAAACTATGGAAGAATATCCTCTGAGACCTCTTAGGTCTTAACTGGATTAAAATGAATATATTTGTGCTCTGGCTCTTTTCAGCTAACTAATGTGCATGTGAATTGATAGTGTGCGAGGGAGCGGGTGAGAGCAAGTGTATGTGACACAGGGAGAGGCTGCGGGCTCCGGGCGGAGGGTGACTGTGAAGGAGCGTGCAGGATGGTGTGGGCTGCCTCCAAAGAGGGAGAGAAATGAAAATTAGCAGGCCCTGGGCTCCGGTGCGTTTTGTCTTGACGGGAGCCAGAAGAGAAGCTTGGTTGGGAGATGAGGAGGAAGGAGAGGGGTGGGGGTAAAGAGAGGGTGGAGAAGGGGGTGTGGCGTGTGTGTGTGTGTGTGTGTGTGTGTGTGTGTGTGAGCTGAGGTTTCAGTTATGGCTGAGCTTTGGGGTTTTGTTTTGTCGGTTCCTGGCATAAACAGACTGGAATTTCAGGTTCAGGTTGGAGTGCGGGCAGAGGGGTGCTTGTCGAAGTTTCTTTTTCTGGCCCTTCACTATGGTTGCTGCTCAGAACATTACTGCTGCTACAGAGGGGGTTTGGGGGGGAGCAGCCAGGGATGCCGGTCTGTCTGCAGCTGCCCCTCTCACACTTGAATAAAAGAACTTTTTTTTTTTTCCAGGGGTAGGGGAGCTGTGAATACCTTTCCCAATAAGAGATGAGGCATATTGAAAACTATATTAAATTACCCTGATTAACAATTTAGCCACGAACAGGGGAGCTTTGGGAGATCTCTATAGGCAGGACTGGGGGCTATTCATGCCAGCAGCTAAGAGGTCGAAAGGTTTCTGAAGTTCACAGGCTCAGAGCCTTTGTTATGCTAACAGACAATCTCAAATCAGCTGCCTAGTGGAGTGTGAAATATAAATGATTCCTTGAGAACTTCCAATAAGTTGTCACTCTTGCTCTCCAAATACCAGGACAGGCTGCTAATTTCTAGCAGGCCCTTTTGCAACATGGCTAGCCCTAAATGAATGCCTTTGTAGTTCAAATAATCTTTTCAAGGGAGCTGTCCTATCTTCATAGCCCAATGCATCTTGGTTTTGACTATTAAATGAAAATCAGGGCTCAGCAGTGCTTGACTTTTCCAATCGCCCGACGTTTGGGAAGGGTGGTGGCAGCTCTCATGCACAACAAGTTAGCACCCACTGCAGGAGGCTAGGGCATTAATAACAGCCGAGACCCCAGGAGCTACCCAACTCTCACCCCCAACTCCCTACCGGGAACAATGCTCCGGGAGAGATTTACGTGGTTTCCCTCAGGCTGGACTACCTTCTTCTTTGAACCACACCAACACTTCTCTGATTTATGAACCCTCTGTCCAAGAGGACGGCCAGCTGACCTGCCAGCATCTGACTGGTCACTTCGAAGCATCAACTTTGGAGAGGGAGGTATTCATTCTCAGGGCAGGAGAGGCCAAGGGGAAGACAGCAAGGTGTGTGTCCAGGCCATACCCCTAGTATCAGATGTGTGTGGATATTATTTTATCATTTGCCCATAAGAAGGATATAAACATAGCTTATGATCTTGGGTGTGACCTTTGAGCATATCCAGATAAATTAAAAAAAAAAAAAAAAGGCCCTGGCACTCTGAGTCTGAACTACAAAGCTTTTTAAGTAAGAAAAACCACTCCCCAGACAAGTTGGGGGGAGTGAGACTGAGAATCTATGTGGGAGAGTGTGCCCAAATCAAACATTCTAGTAAGAAAGGACAAAGCTAATTTATACAAATAAAGGAAACACGAAAGAAAGAGGACAGAGACCAAAGCAAATGAGAAATCCATCTGCATCAGTCTTCACAGAGGAAAGGATAAAACCTTTACAGTAATACCTTGAGTCCTAAAAATTCGGGTATTTCTGACTCCATGTCCTCGACTTCTTTTACTGAAATGCAAAAAACTCCATGATATCACAGAAGTGTCTGCTTTTTTCCAAACAGAGCAGGTTTGATTTTTGGCAAGGAATGGAAAAAAAAAAAAAAATCAAATGGACTGTATTTCTTAATATATTCTTAGGGTAAGTTTATAAACATGTAAATACATAGAAGCAGTATGTTTTAATACACCCTTAGGTGACTTTATAAAGCTTGATGATACAGCTGTACAGAAAATCAAGGACATTGATCACCCTTCATCATCTTCTTCCTCTCACTACAATGATTTACAAGTATTACTAACCACAATGATTTTAAAATATTACTTCAAAAATGATTGGGGAGTTCATTCTGATTGGAATAGAAACTGATTTAAGTAAATACTTTTTCTGCCTTAGGTATAGTTAGATTTACAACTATATATTAAAACATTAATTAAATAGAAATAAATGATGGTGTAATGTGTTCCAGTTTTGAAATCATCTAGCTTATGTGTTTAAATCTTGTTTGTTTTTTAAAAGCCAGAATACAGCATACAATGGTAAAAGACTCTGGGATTCGACTTAGAGAATTTAGCCACCAGAATAGGAGAGTGTTTAGGATTCAGATTTTTATTTGTTTCAGACTCTTATCTGTTTTGCCCAGTAAACCAATCTGCAAATACTATTGACTAGAAAAATGAGTTCAGATTACTGACACTAAACAAGTAAAAGTTTGTGGTTTCTTCTGCCAAATGCCAGAATTAGACAATAATTCGTTATTGATCTACTCACACCCTTTTCAGAGGGACTTAGGATCCTGGTTACCCTTATTTCAGAGACAGCAGAATGATTGGCTTCAGGGGCAC
The DNA here is from genome assembly GCF_003369695.1 of Bos indicus x Bos taurus. Taxonomy (NCBI): domain Eukaryota; kingdom Metazoa; phylum Chordata; class Mammalia; order Artiodactyla; family Bovidae; genus Bos; species Bos indicus x Bos taurus. The sequence continues at coordinate 22,730,993 of NC_040082.1, forward strand.
ATCTCATTACACAAAACTGAAGGCAACCCAGAGCTGAAAGTTCAACGGAGGCAACATAACTTGCTTAAATTTAACTTTTCACCCACCCCCTTTTCATTTTTAAAGTTAATTAATATTAAACTGTTAGTATCTAAGTTATTGACACATGCTGGAGATTCAAAGGGGAAACACCTTCCCTGTGCTTCCAAATACTTATTTTTACCACTTCCAAGGGTCCTCTCTCTTTCTGTCTTTAACACATCAAAACAGGGAAGAAAGCGCTTTTGTGTTATAACTACAGAGAAAACATTTGAGAATGTGTCAATGCTGTGAATACCAGCACCAGTTTGGAGGTTGGTTTGTTTTTCCCCCTGCCGGGGTATTTCTTTTCCCTTTGCTTTTGAGTCTTTAAACTCTGGCCACTTTGAGAAAAAGCAATGGTTGAAATGAAAAGTTAGGACAAATTGCGTTAAACCTGTGTGTTGCCAGAATATGAGCATGATGAAAGCAGTGTTGGGACATGGCAGAGCTGAGCAGCTCCACACACAGAAAATTAAAATAAAATAACAAATAGGAGCTGGTCTTTTCATTCTTCCTGAAATACTTCAGATCTAAGAGAAAGGGAATTCCTGTTTAAAAAAGCAAGTTTCTAGGGTTGCCACTGCTGCGTAGTGGGGGTGTCTGAATGTGTGTGTGTGTGTGTGCGCATGTGAGTGTGTGTTTGGGGAGAAAAGAAAGAATGGGGAGGAGGAAGGGCAGATAACTTTACTGACATATTAATTCTTTAGATAGCAGTAAATGAATGGTCCAAATAGACATTTGTTTCCCTTAATAGGTTTTGTACAGGTCTCTTACAAGCTGTGGCATATGCTTCATTTATATGTATATTTATTTAGAAGGATAGAGAATAATAGGTGTAGTTTGTCTATAGTCGCAGTTATTATTTAAAGTCCAAAGAAGTTACAACTTTTCTCTACTCCAAACACGGATACAAAGGTCTCTTATACATGCCTCCTGCATTATGTTGAAGGCCAATTAAAAATGAAGATAATATTCTAACTATCGAGCTTTGGGAAGAGGAAGAAGGAGGCTAAAAGGCAAAAGGACTCCAAGATGGCTGCCTCTTCCTTCTTTCCCTCCTCTCTGCCTGTTTTCCACACAGAAATTAATATAATATTTTGTTTAGAAATCACACTGTGGGTCACTTGTAAATGAGGCAGTCTCTGAAGCACCAACATCTGCCTAGAATACTCTCATGATGCCATCAAGGTATGGAGAGAGCTTAAAATGCAAACATTCAAATGTATTTAGATTTGTATATAGAGACTGGACTCACACACATACACACTTGAACGTGTGAACAACACACACAGCTGCAAAAGGAATAAAAGGCCGAAATCCTTCTTAATTCTTAGGACAGAAGGGCAAAGGAGGGCGCCAGGCCACCACCCTCCTCCCCAAAGGATCAAAAATGCACTGTTCATGGTCTGGATTCGATTTTTTAAAAAAGATATATCTTAGTGATGACTCTCTCATTAGGCGGACTTCTGAAGTCTGTGGAGACAAGATTTCCATAAATTATCTCTCTAACTCATCTCATGCTGGTGCAAAATGCAAAGCTAAAATTGTTTTTCTTTTAATTTTTTTACATTAAAAAAAAAAGTGTACCATGCTAACCAGCTTTCTGACTAACATGTTAAAGGCTTAAGAGCACTAGTAATTACTGCTATTAATTATAATAAATACATATTCCCAATCATCAAATCCCACCCGTAAAGCTAAACTAAAATAATGTCGGGAATAAATAAAAGTATATTTGGAGCTTTATAACAGATTTATAGCAGGTTTTCTGTGTAGACTGGAGTGCACTAAGCAGAGAACAAAGCAAATGGTTTAGTTCCTATAGGAAATATATTAAAAAGAAAAAAACCCACAACCCTTTATCTAAAAGCCATCAGGGACAAGCACTCAATACAAGTTAACAAGCAGGAACTGATAAGATAACATTTATATGAGGTCAGAAGTCAAATGCCAGTCAAAGGCTTTTAACCTCTTGGGTCATAAACAGGAATAGTTAAAAGTGAGAGGTAGTTATTTATCGGATTTTAAGGGTACCTGACCATTGCCAGAGAATCACCGATGATGAAACTAATTAGGATTTATAGAAAAAGAACTTTGTAGCTGTTCAAAGAAAATTAACCTAGAAACCCATAATTCTTCAATTGGTAGGGAGAAAAACAAACAAACAAAAAAAAAAAATCCTTCTTTTTGAGGGGAAAATAAATCTAGCAATTTAAATAGATTTGGTAACAAAATCTCTCTCAGAAACAATAATTTATAGCTAATGTACATATTGATTAATATATGGTGAATAATATAACTTATAAATTCTGTATTAACCATCCAACAACAAAAATAAGCATTACATAATTTATTTCCAATTTTTGATCTTTTTCTTTTACTCCCCTCGCAGAGCTCCTAAATTAGACAGAATATAACTCTGATACCACAGTCCTTCTTGCTCTCAGAATGTCAACATTTATAAATTGAAAAATATATATATATATTCTAATAGCAATCATTTTAAAGCATCAAAATATCAAAACTACCTAAATTTTTATCTTAATCTACCCAGAGAAACAGATGTCTCTTCTTTATTTGCGGTCAGAATATTTTCCTTTGTTTTGGTTTTTGTCCTTTTTTGCCTTTTCTTAGGTTTATATTCCAAACTCCCAAACAGTTCCTGGTCCCAGAGTCCAGGCTGGCTTCTATTTTCAAAGCATACCACCCCCCTTTTTTTCTCTTTTGCAATAAAAGAAAGCAGATCTAGGTATTTCTTTCTAGAGAGAAATAGAGGGATTGTTGTTAGGCCCTGCTAAGGCCCACTGTTTCTTTAAACAGAGTCCACAATACACTAGGCGAACATTGTGGATTTAAAATGCTTTTAAATATTTATCAGAAGTATTTTATCATCATATTCAAATGACACCTGGAGTGCACTCACCTTTATTGACAATCTCTGTTCTGAAAGTCCATTTGCTTCCTTAAAGCCCCCCAAGCAGAACAAGGACTACCCGTTTTCATTCAGTTAATGTTTAGTAAAAAACCAAGCAACCTTAATCAGCATGCTGATTGCATCGTCAACTAACAAATAATTTACTACTCTGAGCATTGCATTCCATTAAAAGCTCATTAAATTTTCTGTTCTCCAATGGGAGGTTTAGCTTTTGAACTGCATGCTTTTGCTTTGAATGATCATTTATTCAATTTTTGCAAAATGTTGTGTGTTTTTTTTTTTCTAAAGTATAGGTGAGCATTTCAATACCTATAGACTGCAGACACATGGAAACACAGCCCAGGGCTTGAGAAGGTTCTGTTTGACTTATAAACTCTGTTTCATAAAAATTCAACATAATCTCTTGCACTTTTAGGAAATCCTGAAATCACTGGGTGTATCTGTGGTGTTGTGTGACCCAAAGACAGTCTCAAATATTAATACAGAATATAAAATAGTAAATACCCCTTTAAAGCTTAAATTTCCCTTTTCTACGTATTAGAGTTATTGCTGTTTTTATTATTTTTAGCCTTATAAGTAGCTGTTTTCTACTGATTCAAAAAGGATCATGACACCACAAAGCCCTTACCATATTTGATGCCAAACTTAATACCTCGGGTGTGTGTATGTGGGGGTGGGGGTGGGGGGGGGGCTAAGGAATCCACATTTTCAGGGGTTTACCCTTTTTTTACAAACTCAGAATCCCCTGCATTATTTTCATGCCCAGACTCCTCTAGGAAAAAGTGTGTTTATTATTTTTAATTTAGGGAAATGTAGGAAAATCTCCAGCCCCCCAATTAACATGCATCTTTGGATTGCTAATTGTGCTCATTGCAAATTTGGGTCATTTTGCATGAGTGACTCTAATGTAGGGCTGAGATTGCCACGCAGCACAGTGGATTCCTGATTCCCTGCGCTAATCCTGAGCTCGGTGATTGTGTCAGGTGCCGTTCTGTATGCTCTAGCAGCTGGCTCATCCTCATCAATGCAAATAAGGCAACTCCTACAATCAGAGCCGCGCGAGTGTGAGGCCTGATTGCTGAGGGCAGGCTAAAGCACTACACAGACTCTCACTTTCAAATCACGCTAAGTGACAAGACAACCGCAGTGTCCCTCTAGTTCAAAATCAACCTTTGGAAAACAAAACAGGAAGAAGAGGACGGCTACAAAGAAGAGGCAAACCCCAGTGTTTGGGAAATGGACTTGTTTAGATGGGCTTTATTTAGGTACAGAGATAATGTAAAGGGTATTTCAACAAATAATTCTTTAACTCCTATTCTGGGCAAGATACTTTGTTTTAAGGACTGCAGGGGGTGCAAAGTTGAGGGAGACACAGGCCCTGCCCTGCCTTTGTGGAACCCTACCATTTGATGGCAGAAAATTGAAAAAAAAATTAAGACAATAGCAATTATTATTAAGGTGCAGTCACCAAACTCTTTGATGAAAGGACCACAGAACGGATTTTTCCAGGAATTACTTAGAGGTGGCACTATGGCACAGATGTGAAGAGCAAGATGTTGGAAGCTGAGGGTTCAGATCCCAGCTTTGTCACTTACATGCTCACCCTTCTACCACCTTCATGGCATCCTCTGCAAAATTCCGGTGACACATGCACCGCGTCGGGATCCTAGAGGGAGGAACTGAGGGGACGCATCTAAGCACGTTTGCCACAGCGCTTGGCACGTAGTAAGTGCTCACTAATGTCGGCTGTGATTATTACTATTTCTTCCTTAACCTACAAAGAAGGCGGGAGGAGGGAATCCAGAAATAGCAATGTGCCACAGTTTGAAGGCATTTATTTGATCTGGTTCTAAATTCCCATTTTACATGTAGCACTTACCCTGTGGAAGTGAAAATACTGTGAATGCGAAAGAGCCCTGCACCTCTCAGTGGTGTCTGGACAGCCCTGGCCACTGGGAACATGAAGGAGAGAACAAGAAATCCCTGTGCGGTGCCTTTTCTTCTTCTCCAAACACGTGTGCAGACTTCCCCTGCATTTCAGCCCCACCCTCTTTATTTTACTGCCTAATCTATAAAGGAGGATTAACAGCAACATGCTGCTTTGGCATAGAGCAGATTCTGGGTGAGGACCTGTAGGTAGAGTTTAATGAATACAATTTTCTAGGACTGTGAGTGCATATTTTTAGCGACACGCTGGGCTCCAGCGCTGGCTCTTGAGACAGATGAACAGACCCTTTGATCAGACTTGGGTGTTACTCCAAGAAGCACCTTTTTCAGAAAGTACTTGGGGGAAAAATGTCTTCTGTTGTCCCTAACTCTTCATCGGCAGTTGACAGATTTGGATCTCAGATAACTGGTCCCCATCAGTGGCATGGTGACACTGAGATGCACCGTTGTGAGAAGCGTGGGGACCTCGGGGCTGGGACCAATCCGGTTGCTTGCTAAAGGAAACGGTGTGGAAGTGTGCCTCACCATCCTTCCCACTAGGAGAGTAGGCCAGAGGTAGTTAACCTTCCTGGGGGAGGCTCAGCCTAGACAACATCATAGACACCATATACCCCCTGGAGTTACTACACAATAAAACCGCTTCCTTTGCCAAACACAAAGAATGGTCTGGAGTTGGGTATTAGCAAACAGCAATCCAAATAAAAGAAGAGAGGGACAGGGGGAGGGACGAGAGAGAAAAAGAGAATAGGAAGGAAAGAAGGAAAACGACACGAAGTGAAAGCATAAAATAAGGTCTCTTTCCTGCTTTCGTTTGCCAGGGAGAGGGCAGCTGTCCAGTGTTGTCTTGATTTCAGCCACTGCCTTGGTGAGGATGGGGGAGGCTGCGGAAGAAGGGATTTTGAAGTGATGCCAAGCAGGGCAGGGATGAGGCTCCGGGTCTTGTGGCAATGGCTGTGACTTGAAGACCTTGGCCTGGGGACAGCATGATCAAGATGGTGAAGTGATTTGATCTCTTACATTCCCTGCTCAGGACCCTCTCCTTCTCTTTCTAATAGGATTAACAGATATTTTCCTAAGCAGAAATCAAAATGTGTCAAATCATCTGAGACAGTCAATTTGTTCACAATGCCCACATTCTTGCAGTAGGCATGCAGCACTATTCAGAAACAGTTTCATTTCAAGAGATACGATGCCGGGGAGAGGTAAACATTTATCTTCATAATCTTACACTCCTTTCAGACTGCTTAATTTTTCCCAGTGATTTTCCCCTCCTCTTTCACTCCACCCCTAAGCTCAGCTTCAAAACACGTTGTATCAGGAAAAAAAAAAAAAAGACATGACTTCCCAGAGGATTCGGGTCTCAGTGATCCTGATGATGTAACGTGTGCTCTCCATTATTCCTGGGAGCTCCCTGAGTGTGTTCCTGCATCCTGCCTCACAGCTTCCCTTGTTTGCATCACTTACACATCCTCCTCCAGCAACTGCAGAGGTTGCCTCCACCCCTTCCTCCCTCCTTATCCCAAGTTATCAGGACTCCTGCCCACCTCACCCCACCCCCACTCTTTCTTCTTTTATTGTTATTATTGCTATTATCCTTCCCTCCACCAGCACGGCCCTCTGCGGCTTCTCCTTAGGGAGGCATTAGGTTGCCTTCCTTTGGGCTACCTTAAAACTGCTGGTCCTCCTCCAGCTCCCTTTGAACACGCGGACCAGGGTCACCTTTGGAACAATGAATGAATGTACTTAGAGTGGGGTTCCAGCTTCACGTTGTTCGCATTCCTGAGACTCTCTTGTATCTTCATTCCCCCCTCCTCCTTCCTTCTCATTGAGACCCCATAAGATAGCAGCAATTAGAAGCACTGAGATGAACAGAAACAACAGCTACTGGTATGTTTTATTCTTGAGATCTGAATAGTAGACATTTAGCAAGAGGAGTAAAATCTCATCCCCTCCCGTTATTTTTTTTTTTTTTTACCATTTGTATATTCAGTGTACATGTGTAGTTTATTTTTAAGTGGATTTCTGACAGTATTTTCTGTAATAACATGTTTTCCATTGATGTATTTTAGGTGTCTATTTAACGATCATGCTCTATGTGATCATGGTGTCAAAATATAATGAATGGGTCCACTCTACCTAGAAAGCCCTCTCCACCATCTTCCCTTCCCGCCTGTTAAAATCCTACCCATCCAGTAGGATCCAGCTCACAGTGAAGTCTCCTCTGGGCAGGTGTCCCAGATCCTCCCAGGAGAATTCTTCTCCCTCCCTTGTGACTCCCATTGGGAGTATTGATGCCTCTGCTCGGACTGGAGTCTGCTTTGAAATTCAGCTATTGTTGATATATGTCTACAAAACTGGATTATGAGGCGGAAGACAAAGAACTCACGTCCTCCTTTCCGGACCCTCTGCCACTCCTAGGAGGGTAGCTGGCACAGCAGAGGGGCTCTATCACCTGGGGCTGAAGTGTGGGTGCCTGCCTGACTTTGGAGCCTGGGAAAAGCCCACCATTTGTGGTCCGTCTGGAGCGGGGGTTCATTGGACCACTCCTGGCCCACTTCTCCCGCCCCATTTCCACTACACTCGACAGTGATCTTGAGGCTTTTCTACATTAGAATTTTTAATATTTTTTCATCTAAATGCTCATCTTTAGTAAATATATAACTAGATGGATTGTGAAGTGAGAGAATTAAAAAGTGCTATCTTATATCTGAACGAATAAATCATTTATATTAGCTCTTCTGTTTCTAGGCTGGTCGGGTGTTGGCAACAAATACCAGGGCATCAGTACTCTTTGACATGGTGGATTCATTAATTTATTATTTTTTTAGTGCTCTGACAAGTTGTTTACTGTAAGCCAAATGTCAATTAGCATTGGCCTGAAAAGGAGTTGCTGTGCTACATGTGTTTGTATTTAGCTTTCAAGCCATCCTGATTATTTTGGCTTTTATTTGCACAACATATTTATCTTCAAAGACTCACCACCACCACACACACACACACACACACACACACACACACACAAATCCTACTTAAAATTTTAACATTTTCTTAAAAACCAAACCTTGTTGGCAACCCTATCATTTTAGTATTGAATTTTTTTCTCCTGATAAGGCAAATGACACTTTAGCCTTAGTTAATGTAAAGCAGGAAGGTGTTAATCTCATTTTCAACATGTCAGCTCTCCCAGGTAGGGTATTAATACGCAAGATCCCCTGCTGGCAGACTCAACAGACTCTTTCTGGCTGTGAAGTGAAGTCCAAACCTGGTAATTTTTGCTTTCTATTATTGTATGTGCTCAGGTCTATTTCATCCATTGAAAAAGATATATCAGTAGCTAAATGCATAAAAAGAAGCAAAGAGATGTTTGCAAACTATTGACTGAACTCTATATTCAGACACTATGATAGGTTTGTTTTAAAATAGTCACACACTACAGATGCTGGGAAAGACTGAGGGCAGGAGGAGAAGGGTGCAACTGAGGATGAGATGGTTGAATGGCATCACTGACTCAGGGGACATGAATTTGAGCAAACTCTGGGAGATAGTGAAGGATAGGGAAGTCTGGTGTGCTGCAGTCCATGGGGTCGCAAAGAGTCAGAGACAACTTTGCGACTAAACAATGGACATTTAGGTATATTTGAAGATAAACAGCAACTAGGTAAGGTAAGGTAAGTCACTTCAGTCGTGTCTGACTCTGTGTGACCCCATAGACGGCAGCCCACCAGGCTCGCCCGTCCCTGGGATTCTCCAAGCAAGAACACTGGAGTGGGTTGCCATTTCCTTCTCCAATGCAGGAAAGTGAAAGGTCAAAGTGAAGTCGTTCAGTCGTGTCCGACTCTTAGCGACCCCATGGACTGCAGCCCACCAGGCTCCTCTGTCCATGGGATTTTCCAGGCAAGAGTCCTGGAGTGGGGTGCCATTGCCTTCTCCGGCAACTAGGTAAGGCATACTTAAAAGACTTATATCTTACTTAAGTAAGGCATACCTAAAAGCTCTAAGATTTTACATCAGAGGACTCCAGCCCAATGTCACCCTTCGCTTAGTTTACTTTGCATTCTTTAAAACAATAATTGTGAAGAATTAAACAAGGAAAAGTATTAAAAGAATTAAACAAGGACTGTGTTGTAGGAGTTGTTATATAATTCCATGTCCCACAGGAAAAATGTATATTCTTGAAGTAATATGGAAATCGAACTTTTTATTTACTTTTTGGCAGGGTGTAGATATGAAAGAAAACAAAGTTTTTCCTGGTACTGAATTGGTACAGTGTTAAGAAAATTTGTTTCCCACAGAAATTATTAGGAGTTTGGGGGGTTTGTCCTACTTACTGTATTCTTACAAAATGCTAAAGGAGTTTTTAAAGGAAAGTTTCACAATAAGTTAGAGACAGAAAAAAAAAAACTGTAGTGAATATAAAAGAAATTTAAAATTAAGTTTTCTTATTTGTAAGTATGATTAATAGATCTTAAAGAAAATGTCACATGGTTCCAATTAGAATTGGCATTTTAAGCTCACATGGGAATGAGATTTTATGTGGCTTCTTAAAAAGTTGTAGATAAATAGATTATGGATATTGATGAATTATTAGTTCACTTGAACTGAAAATATGAAAGAAGAAGAAAGACTAAAACCAGTTGATGCCATAGGCAAAAAAAAAAAAAAAAAATCATTTTACAGGGGTGGGCGAGTAAGGGTTGTGGCTGTGGATCAAAAGGCAGGGCAGGAAGCACACAACCAAGGCTTCCAGCAAGTTAAAGAGAGATTGGCGAGGAGAAAGTGATGATGACACTGAAGAGGTTACTTTGGCACATGTCCTCCTGCTTGGTGGTCACAGGTTCCTGTTTTGTGGCTGGGACAAGTGTTATTCTACCCACTTTCCAGGGGTAGAAACCTAAGTGCCAGCAACAGACTCCTCTGAGTCATGCTGAGTTATGAGCAAGCCCCAGCCCGATCCTGTGATTCTTCTTCCTCCTCCTCCTTTTTTTTTTTAGTTTGAGTTGAGGGCTTAAAAGCTGTGGAAGGAATGGAAGAAAGATGAACCAAAAAGATGTGAAATAAAGACGAGAGCATCACGGAGCAAGTCAGAGCTGGCAAATGTACCCAGAAAAATAAGGCGGAGAAAAAGTGAGGTGATTTTTTTTTTCTTTAACTCCTGTCCAAGCTAATAACATGCACAGTGACTCTTTTTATGCATCTCCTGTCTGTACATATTTTCCCACACAGCATTCTATAGTTATATAATTCATTTCCTTGCCCACTGGGTCAATACTTTATCACTTTACCAGTTTCTTTTTGTAATAGCTTTTTATACTCCTTGCCAGTGAAGGTGTACCCCCAGAAGAAGAGAATGACAAAAGGAAGGAGAAGGTGGGCAAGAGAGGCCTGGTAAGCAGGATAGCTGTTACAGCTACATCTCGATTGTTCCATTTCCCCAGTGGGCATGATTATGCATTTCCCCTTAAGCATGAGCCCATGCTATTTTCTGCGTTTAGCTTTTACCTGGAACATGGATGAACTCACTTAAAAGTAAAACAGGATTATACTCTAGCATTGTTCATTGCAACCACGTAGCTCATATTTTATATATTGCACCTTACATCTCCTTCTGCAAATGCAACACAGTTATAACCTGTATAATTTGTATCATTGTTGACATTTTGATTTTGTTTGAAAACAGTTCAGTACAACGTTCACTGAAGATCTTAAACCTCACAGATTAGCAGTCTTAGAGTAAGATGAGGAAATAGTGGGAGAAAATAAATCATCAAAGCAATTAAATGACTTGCAAGGGATCACACAACTGTCTGAGTCTAAATTAGAAACCTGGACTTTTACTCTAGGCTCTGCATTGTACACATTCCTTCCCAGATTCGGTTGAGCCAGTGCTAAGTGCCACAGAGGATTGCATTGGAATTCCCTCCTCATGGGCTTATTCTTTTAGTAGGGCATGTTCCAAACAGTTCTGGGCTCAGTGCTAAAGAATTCACCTGCCAACGCAGGAGCCACAGGTTTTATCCCTAGGTCAGGAAGATCCCCTCAAGAAGGGAATGGCAACCCATTCCACTTTTCTTTCGTAGGAAAATCCTAGGGACAGAGGAGCCTGGCGGGCTACAGTCCATGGGGTCACAGAAGAGTCAGACATAATTGAGCGATGAAACAACAACAATGAACAATTCCAGAAAAAAAAATTTTAAAACATCTTTTGAGGGGAGAGAAATTCTAAGTCAAAAACCCCCAAGTCCCAAACCATCTGTTTGTTAGGCTCAAGCAATCTTTATAAGTAATAAAGAAAAGACAAAACTGGAAAACATTGGCCTTATTTTTCTGCCTGTCAAAATAAGTGAAGACAGAGACAGTCGAAGAAAAACATGGGCACTAAAATGGTTTCCTTATTCAAAGCCGCTGTCTCCTAATATTTTCCCAGTCACAAATGCTGAGTGCTCATTTCCTGTTAGGCACTGTGGTAGAGTCCCGTGAGGGAACAAAACAGACGTAACCCCCACCCTAATGAATAAGCTAATTTGGATAATTGTTCTACTTTCAAAATATAAGCAATCGACTTATCAGCCATTCCTATTTCAGTATGAATTACTTCAGATGAAGAGTTAGTTTTCTTGATTCTGGGTTCTAGGAGGATGTTAATTAACACTGTGTCAGTTTTATTGTTTATGGAAAGGATTCAGGGCAGTGAACAGAGGGGGAATGATGAAAAGTGGGAGACAGTTTTAAACCGCCGAGAAATTTGGGAGGGTATACCAAAATGTGATTCCATGGTAGAGAGTTTGTGGTTCTGGGCCCCATATTTTCCACCAGCCTTCTGGGTCAAAAAACTCAGCATGGGACACCTGGCAGGTGTGGAAAGGAATCTGAGTGAAGCAGCCTTGCCAGCCAGTTCCCTTTTGAGCTGTTGATAGAGTTTTGCCATCCAAAACTTCTTCCTCTTCTACCAGACATAGCAGGCTGGGTGTGAGACAGTAGTGAGCACAGAGAATTTGATCCAACTCTGCCATTATCTAGGTTCCTCATCCCCTCGATATTTATTGAGTAGGTGGCAGACATGGTTTGAGAGTCAGGGGATATAAGAATGAAGACAGAAGACAAGCTTGTGGTGTTAGGCTGAATACTGGCCCCCAAAGATATTCATGCCCTACTTTCCCAGAACCTGTGACTAGGTTACCTGACCTGGCAAAAGGGATTTTGCAGGTTGATTAAAATTAGGGACCTACAGATGGGAGACTCAGATTATCCAGGTGGGCCTAATCTAATCACAAGTCCTTAAAAAACCTGAGAACCTTTCAGGCTGTGAGTCAGATGAGACAGAGGAAGAAAGACTGGTTCAAAATGTATGAAGGACTCAGCTGCTATTGCTGGCTCTAAAGATGAAGGAAGAGGCCATGAGTCAGAGAATACAGATGGTTTCTAAAAGCTGGAAAAGGCAAGAAAATGCCCCAGAGCCTCCAGAAAGGACTATAGCTCTGCTGACACCTTGATATTAACCCAGTGAAACCTGTCAGATTTCTGATCTCCAGAATGGTAAGATAACACATTTAGCTTTGTTTTAAGCCAGTAAGTCTATGGCAATTTGTCACAGCAGCAATAAGAAACAAATATAACCCCTATCTTTTTTGTGCTTGTATTCTAGTAATACAACAAAATAAATACAATATAATACAATAAAAATATGCACGCAACAGATCGTTTTGCCTAGTAACTCAGTCATGTCCAACTCTTTGTGACCCCATGGACTGTAGCCCACGAGGCTCCTCTGTCCATGGGATTCTCCAGGCAAGAACACTGGAGAGGGTTGCCATTGCCTTCTCCAAACAGGTCATTTAAATGTTCTAATAATGCTGTGATGGAAATAAAGTAATATGATAGAGACGGTAATGGTCACGACTGAAAATTTTTCAGTGCTTCATTCAGTGCTTTGAGAGTGTGCCTCTGTGTACATTTTGGTGTTAGGGAAAGAGTAACTCCCCACACAGGAGTTTTTTTTTAATGTCTCCTTGCATGTAACTTGGAGCACAGGCATATCACTTAGGTTCTGCTAATTAGATACACCTGTGATGGATTGAAACCTACCCTGATGCTGGGAAAGATTGAGGGCAGGAGAAGGAGGCGACAGAGGATGAGATGCTTAGGTAGCATCACTGACTCAACGGACATGAATTTGCGCAAACTCCAGGAGATAGTGAAGGACAAGGAAGCCTGGCGCACTGCAGCCCATGGGGTCACAAAGAGTCAGACGTGACTTAGTGACTGCACAACAACAATAATGCTGTAATGTGAATCGGGTGCTGTGATGCAAAAAAGGACTGGGAGACTTCTCATCTCACCTCTCCATCTTTCCCTCCCCACTTCCCTGCCTTCCTATAATAGCAGCTGAGGGGACAAGGTAATACCTGGCACAAGAGAGCCAACATGTCCTTAGCAGCTAGTTATTCCTTTATCAAATCTGTTTGACAACAGAGTTTTGGATGTTAGTATAGGGGAAGAAGAATTTTTCCTTTACCTTTCTAGATTCTTTTGGCTGGTCTATTAATTAAATCGACATAAGATTGACAGGAGAAAAACAGATTTAATTACATATGTATGGGAACCCTGCAAAGACAATGAGATGCTCCCTGACAGTCAGGCAATTGAGACTTATATGCCATTCTGAGTCAAGAAGGAGATCTAGGGCTTCAAAGGAAAGGAAGACAGTTCACAGGAAGATGCAAGAGCAAGTGTTTGGTACATAAATGTTTGCCACGCCATGCAGAGACAATGGGACTCAGAGAGGACTTCGAACAAATAAGCTCTGTGGGTTTCCCCAGGTTACCAATCCTTGCTCGTAAGTTTTTGTAGTTAGCTCTGGAGATAGTTCTCTTCCTGGACCAGGCCCTCTGTCTGAATTCTTTCAGGCAGTTATCAGGGAGGTAAAAAAAAATTCTTCCTGCATCGTCTGAACTCAAATCCATATTCCAAAGTGGGCCATTTGGGTGAGGCTTGTTCTAATCCTCTTCAGTAGTTTGGAAACTTAAGCCTAGCTCTCCAGCCCTTTCAACAATTCAGTAAGCCACAAAATATCCTTTTATTAAACTCCTTTTCTGCTTAACCAATCAGAGTCACTATTGATTGCTTGCGACTGTAGGCCCTGATGGAAAAAGAGAGTAATTAGAAGAGACCAACATGAGACATAGGGTCAGGGAAGCCTCTCTGCAAAGGTGATATTGGAATTGGGGAAGGATGTGAGGGAGCAAGTAATATGAACAGTTGGGGAAAAACTGGAGCTGAAGAAGGAAGTGCAAAGGCCACTGTGAGGAGCCAGGGTCCTTGGAGAACAAGGCAAACAAGGCCCCTGCTTTGGTGGAATTTACCTCTGGTGGGAGTATTTAGACAGCAAAAGTAGGCAAATAATGAGTAACATAATTTCAGGTAGTGAGGTTATAAATAAAATGAAAAAGAGAGTTGCAGGCTGCAGGCAGAGGACAATTTTGGATGGGGGAGCAGGAAAGACTTCTCTGAAGAGGTGACATTACTCACAGATATAGGCGATTTATAACTTAGAGAAAAATCCCTTGAATACACTATCGAGACACTGCTTAGAGAAGTGAATTTCATAAGGGTCCTCAAAATACAAACAGATATTGCAGGACTGTCTCTGCCAATGTTAGAGATGTTGGGAGAATCAAACAGATGCTGCCCGGAGAGATGTTCTTAAATGCCAGTTGATTTCATTTCTTTGCTGATGTTCTTAAAACTTGCCAAATACATAGGACCACATTTTTAGGGAGAAAATTCCTTACATGATGAACATTTTTCTCCAACTACAGTTTGGCTTAACTTCTGTTTTGGATAGCTGCTATGTGAACAAGTACTAAGACCCAAACACAAAAGACAAAGGCAGTGTTGGTTCTTAATCATTTGGTCAGCAGCTCTTCTGGTTTGATGGACTAGGCTGTCAACAATGGAATAAAGGCAACACGAACAGAAAGAAACCTCAGCTTCAAGTAATAGTGTTCCAAATAATCTGTCTGCAGGTGGAAGATGCTGGTTTTATGTGAGCATGAAAAATTAATTATCAATGAAAAGGCATTTACTTCTTTCAGAGTCCATATATTTATTGACAAATAAATGTTCTTTATCTCTCCAGAAGCAAGAACTCTTCTCTAAAACTGTTTAATCAATTTAATGACACGAGTCAAGGCTTTGAGGGGAAAAAAGAACAAAGGTACTTTCTCAGATAGATCTCAGAAAAGATAAGGCAGGTGGATCTTTGGTGTGTTTATTTTCCAGTAGAGTAATTGTCTAGAATCTTTTCCCCACAAAACCATAAAATTTTTCCAGCAAAATGAAAACAAACTTAATGGTAAATATGGCAAAATGAATAAAGAAATCTACTTTTACTTTTTTCCCAAAGCCTAGAAATGGCAAAAGAGATATTTTTAGGAAGCACAAAGCAGCAGGGACAGAGATAATGGAAGAGCAGAACAAATAAACAAGCAAACAAGCAACCTAGAGGCTGGAAAGCAAGTGAATGAGTGGTAGAGAGAACTCAATGGCCCTGAGAATACAGATCCTGAGCCAGCAAAGAGGAAACCGTGGACTCAACTTTACAGCAAAAAATGTGGCAGTGCTAGATGTTTCTGGAAATGAGCCTGAAGAGGGATGGAGAGGTAGGTAAAGTAGAAAGATCTGCTGAACATCTGAAAAGCTGCCAGATCTCTCAACCACGGCACCAGTTTCCAGCGTCTAGGCAACCATCACCCCCACCCCAACCCCACAATCATGTCAGAGGGCCGGAGATCTCATCTCTGGTGAAGGCAAGACACAGGGGCTCTTGGCTGGGTGAGGCTAGGATAAAAAAGCAGGGAAAGTAAATAGAAATAGGCATGCTAAATGCTGAAAACCTTAACCTTCTTTACCTACCCACCTTCCAGAATATTATTCTGGACTTTTATTATTATTATTCTGGCAGACTTTTATTACCCTCAGGCAGGAGATTAGAAGATCTTTACCTGCACAGTCTGACCAGCCCCAAAGAAAAAGGTTAAATATACCAACATTCTATCGTGGTGGTTTAGTAGCTAAGTTGTGTCCGACTCTTGTGACCCCATGGACTGTAGCCCTTCAGGCTCCTCTGTCCATGGGGTTCTCCAGGCAAGAATACTAGAGTGGGTTGCCATTCCCTTCTCCAGGGGATCTTCCCAACCGGGGAATTGAACCCCAGTCTCCTACATTGCAGGCAGATGATTTACCAACTGAGATATGAAGGGAGCCATTCTATGCCCCCCAACTAAACAATCAAACCAGGTCACCCTAAGTAAAACTGTTGGATAAGACACTTCCTTATATCCTGCTCAACACCACTACACATACACAGATACATACAAATACACACAGATTGTCTTTCATTGGAGAGAAATATTTAATTTGAAATACACCAAAATAAAGCAACAGATAATAACATCTTGGAGGAAACATGCTCTGCATGAAGAAGAAAACCCCAAAACAAAAACAAATCACACCATTAATACACACATACACAGTGTAATATTGCTCAGCCATAAAAAGGAATGCATTTGAGTCTGTTCTAATGAGGTGGATGAACCTAGAGCCTATTATATAGAGTGAAGTAAATCAGAAAGAGAAAGATAAATATCGTATACTAACGCATATGTATGGACTCTAGAAAAATGGTACTGAATAATTTATTTGTAGGGCAGCAATGGAGAAACAGACATAAAGAACAGACTTATGGACATGGGGAGAAGGGAGGAGAGGGTGAGATGTATGAAGAGAGTAATATAGAAACTTACATTACCATATGTAAAATAGATAGCCAACGGGAATTTGCTGTATGTCTCAGGGAACTCAAACATGGGCTCTGAATCAACCTAGAAGGGTGGGGTAGGGAGGGAGATGGGAGGGAAGTTCAAAGGGGTGGGGATATATGTATACCTATGGCTGATTCATGTTGAGGTTTGATAGAAAACAACAAAATTCTGTAAAGCAATTATCCTTCAATTTAAAAATAAAAAAACAAACATAAATCATTAATATCTTCAGAAGGGTAAAAAAACAGATATGGCAACCATGAAGCAAAAATAGGATACTATAAAAATTAGAACATTAATAGACTATGTATAATTCCAAGCTATTGGAATTATATAGTGATAGTCACTCAGTCATGTCTGACTCTCGTGACCCCATGGACTGCAGCCTGCCAGATTTCTCTGTCCATGAAATTCTCCAGGCAAGAATACTGGAGTGGGTTGCCATTCCCTTCTCCAGAGGATCTTCCAGACTCAGGGATGCACCCAAGTCTCCTGCATTGCAGGCACATTCTTTGCGGTTTGTGTGTGTGTGTGTTAGTTGCTTAGTTGTGTCTGACTCTTTGCAACCCTGTAGACTGAAGCCTACCAGGACCCTCTGTCCATGGGATTCTCCAGGCAAGAACACTGGAGTGGGTTGCCATTTCCTTCTACAAAAGGAGCTATAGAAAGAAAGAAATTGAAGTCGCTCAGTCGTGTCCGACTCTTTGCAACCCCATGGACTGTAGCCTACCAGGCTCCCGCATCCATGGAATTTTCCAGGCAAGAGTACTGGAGTGGGTTGCCATTTCCTTCTCCCTTTGCTGTCTGAGCCACCAGCAAAGCCCTATATATATAAGCAGAAATGAAAAAGAGATTATAAGAAAGGAGAGATTAAAATTTCTGAAGAAATTTCCCAGAGCGTAGAACAGAAAAACAGATGAAAAAGAAAAAAAAAGATGACTAGCTCAGGAGAACAGAAAAAACAAATTGGGATGGGGAAGAGAGAAGTATTTTCTGTTGCTACATAACAAATTACCGCAGATGCAGCACCATAAAACAATGTATGCTTGTTATCCCACAGTTTCCTTGGCCAGGAGCCCAGTACCAACAGCAGGGGTCCTCTGCTCAGGGTTTCACAGGGCTCCAGTGAAGGCATCATTGGGGCTGGGGTCTCTTCAGAGGCTCACTGTTCTCTTCTAAGGCTCGTGTGTTTCTTGGTAGAATTTATTTCTTTATAGCTCTAGAACTCATGGAAGCTTGCTTTTTCAAGGCCAGCAAGAAAGAGCAAGTTTTACCTCTGAGTCCTTACTTACCTACCAGGTCAGGCCCACCCAAGATAATCTCTCTTTTGGATTAATTTAAGGTCATTTGATTAGGGATCTATATTACATTTGCAAAATCCCTTCACCTTTGCCCTTTAACATTATATAATCATGAGGGTGCCATTTTATTCTCTTTGTCATATTCTGTTGGTTAGAATCAATTAAAAGTCTTATCTACACTTAAGGAGAAGAGATTCTGTGAGGGTATGTATACCATGGAGTGGGATTCATGGGGACTGGATTAGAAGTCTGCCTACCACAAGACAGGAGAGAATCACTAAAGATATAATACAAGAAAGTTATTCAGGCTTGAAACACATGATTTTTCAGACTGAAAGAAATCACTGCATGCCAGCATAACAATGGTAACAGTGAACCACAGGAAGATCTGATAAGCTGCTACTGGAGGCCTTTTCCCAAACAGAAGGTCAGAGATGAAAATAGCATTGAAAGTCTAAATAGAACTACTTAAACCTCAAAGGTAATGTAGGAATGCCTTAAAATATATTAAACAAAATGATTTCTACACTTGAATTCTATATGTAGAAAAACTATTCAATTTAGATACTTTTAACATTTAAGATCTCAATCATTTCTGATGCACCTTTTCTCAAAGAAAAGCCTGAAATTTGCCCCATCAGAAAGGGGAGAAAGTAAAGAAGGAGAAGACAGGAGAATTAGCAGAGGAAAAAGGCAAAGGGAAGTCCAGGATCGTGCTAAAGGAAGATCCCAAACAGCTGTAATGCAGGGTTGAGAAGGCAACACACTCAGGATGGGGAAAGTTGGAAGGCTTCAAGAAACATTTCTTCTATAGAAGGAAATTCAGAATGGGGAATGAAATTAATAGAATACTTCAGTTCAGTTTGGTTCAGTCGCTCAGTCGTGTCCGACTCTTTGTGACCGCATGGACTTACTGCCTCTTAATGTACTTGAGAGAGGAATTCAGACCACTGACAGTTTTGAATTAGTGGTAGATAATCTAGAAAAAAACTAAGAAAAGAGCAGCATAAGATGATTATTAAAAATTACAGAAGAAAGGGAAAGAAATCCTGATTTACTACATTATGTAGTATGAATGAGCAACCTCTGGGAGATGATGAGGGACAGGGAAGCCTGGCATGCTGCAGTCCATGGCGTCAGAAAGTCAGACACAGTGTGATAACTGAACAACAACAACAATAGCTATGAATAGTGTTTACACAGTGATAATAATGTCAGTATCAAAGTGGGGTATAAATATAAATGGAGAATGAGAGAACAGGAAGGTTGTGCAGGTGTTGTAGGGGCATGAAGAGGAAAGTGAGCTGGATCTTCAACTTCCATTGCAGTAAATCTGTATATAATACCCGAAACTGTGAAAACAAGAAGAGGCTCTGCAGTGTGCTATTTGGATTCATGGAGGTAAATAGCTGAAGATCAGCTCCAAATGATGGAAGTGCTTTTGGAAAAGAGAAACTAGAACAGTGAGAGAAGGGGCAGGAGACTACCATTTCTCCATAACAAGGCTTATAAATCTATTTCATATTTTAAACAGTGTATATATGACTGTGATGAAATATACAAAATAAGCACAAGGAGAAATTATTAGATAAAGCAATTATCTATATAACTGCTTTACTTTTCATTCAGTTCAGTCACTCAAGCATGTCCGACTCTTTGTGACCCCATGAATCACAGCACGCCAGGCCTTCCTGTCCATCACCAACTCCTGGAGTTCACTCAGACTCATGTCCATTGAGTCAGTGATGCCATCCAGCCAGTGATGCCATCCAGCCATCTCATCCTCTGTCGTCCCCTTTTCCTCCTGCCCCCAATCCCTCCCAGCATCAGAGTCTTTTCCAATGAGTCAACTCTTCGCATGAGGTGGCCAAAGTACTGGAGTTTCAGCTTTGGCATCATTCCTTCCAAAGAAATCCCAGGGCTGATCTCCTTCAGAATGGACTTGTTGGATCTCCTTGCAGTCCAAGGGACTCTCAAGAGTCTTCTCCAACACCACAGTTCAAAAGCATCAATTCTTCGGCGCTCAGCCTTCTTCACAGTCCAACTCTCACATCCACACATGACCACAGGAAAAACCATAGCCTTGACTAGACGGACCTTTTTTGGCAAAGTAATGTCTCTGCTTTTCAATATGCTGTCTAGGTTGGTCATAACTTTCCTTCCAAGGAGTAAGCGTCTTTTAATTTCATGGCTGCAGTCACCCTCTGCAGTGATTTTGGAGCCCCCCAAAATAAAATTTGATAGTGTTTCCACTGTTTCCCCATCTATTTCCCATGAAGTGATGGGACCAGATGCCATGATCTTAGTTTTCTGAATGTTGAGCTTTAAGCCAACTTATTCACTCTCCTCTTTCACTTTCATCAAGAGGCTCTTCAGTTCCTCTTCACTTTCTGCCATAAGGGTGGTGTCATCTGCATATCTGAGTTTATTTACTATTTAATTCCTTATATAAGTTCACTGTATAGCAATGTTCATTTTGTTGTTGTGTTTTAACATCAAATTTACCAAACTTAAACATTAAATGAATTTTTTCTTGCCAAGCTTTATCTTTAAGAAGTTAGACATTTAATTCAAAGTTGTTGCAACTACCTGAAATATTTTTAGAACTGTTTTTAGAATTTTAAAGCCTGTGGCAAACTTCTTTAAATAACTTCAAAGGTGTCAATTCATGGATTTAATGTTTTGAAAGAACCAGAAATCATTTGAAATCACATTAGATTTGAGTGGTCAAGCTAGCTAAAGCTACTTTGGGTAAAAATCAAGGTATGAAAATAACCTGATACAACTGACTTTTTTTTGGATGGCTTATAAAGTAACTATGAAGTGAACTTAAAATGGAGAAGGATTCCAAAAGTGTATTGTCTTAGATGCATAATATTTATAATATGTATATGAGGTGACATTTTTAGTAAAGTACTTTCATAAAGAAGTTAAGGATATTCTTCATGAAGCACACAAACAAAAATCTCTATTAGAAACCTGCAGACGTCATTTTAGGGGGAAAAGGTCAAATGAGATAATATTGCTTAAATGTGCTTGGTGTTCTCCTTTCTTCTAAATCCAAGTAGGACTGACCCACCCGCTGAAGTTAGCAGATATAACTATCATTTATTTTCTTCTCTCCAGAAAAGAGATATGACTAGAAGTAAACCTATGCCTTTGAATGGACTTCTGCCTGCTTCCAGGTTAAGTTTTCTAAGTGCAACAATTGCTATCTCATGAGCTCTGGTGTTGCTGCATTGATGAATCCAAGACCTCCCTCCCTTTCTTCAGTGATGAGTGACATGGCTAACGTGCTATCAAAATCTTCCACTCTTTCTCAGAAATGCCTAACTGAACCTCACCAACAGAGGACCTCTGATACCCCATAGGTGATTTTGATCACGTTCTCCATTGTGGGGACCTCGTGGACATCCAGCTCTTTCTATTGGTAAACTTTTCTAAGCTTAGGAGAGTATTACCCAGGTGTAAGGAGACTGCCAGCTGGCCACTATGCTTTCCTCTTGGGCAAAAAAAAAAGGACTCCATTTCCCATCCCATCACGTAGATAGGTTAGCTAACGAAGCATGAGTAGAAGAAATATGTACCTCCCCAGGTCAGGCTCCGTCTGCCGTCTGGACACAGATAATGAGGAGGTACTAGGGGATGGTGGAACCAGAAAGGAGCCTGGGGTTCTAGATGACTGCACATAGTGGGGCTGCCCCTGCCAACCTAGCAGCTTCCCTGGACCATAAAATAAAGAAAACATACTTTCTTTAGGCAAATTTGAGTATATTCTTAAAAAAAAAAATGAGAGTCTCTTTTTACTGTAGTCTAGTCTGCACTCACTAATAAACTGGCTTTTCGCTTAGAATTAGGGACCTAATTTCTGACCCTTGAGAGCTTATAGATGAAAGAACTCCTCTTAAGCCAGAACTTCCTACTTGAAATATGAAAAATGGAAATGTGTGCTTGTTTTAGTTTTAGATAATACAGTTCTAATTGGAAAAGTATTTTAAAATGAAAGATATATTACTTAGAAGTCATTTTTTAAATGAACAAACAGAAAACAAATGATTCAATACATTGCTACCCAAGAAATAAAAGTAGGCTATAATCTCAAGAAGACATGACAGAAATATAATTAATATAAAAGAACTGTGTAAATTGATGTGTTCAAGATTATCAGAAGAAAGAGTGCATTTACACAGGGGGTTTGGTGGAAGTAGGCTTTAAAGGCAGCAGAAAAAGGTAAAGAAGCCCGTGTGATTTGCCCTGACCAGTGTAATGTCTTCTTTTAAGATGAAAGTGAGATCCTGGGGTCAGAGATTAGCAGGCAACAAGGACACAAAGAGTCTAATGATAATTATAATTAAATGGCTCTGACTTAGAAAGAAATAGGAATCTCTGGGTAGAGTGACAGCAAAGAAGTAGGGGAGGGAGCGGACGGCCAGGCAGTGGGGCAGAGGGGGATGTGAAAGTCTGGCTTGAGGTTTCCGGCACTGTTCACTCCTCAGGCTCCCTGCGCCTTCAGAATGTACTCTACATGAAGCATGAAGCCAAAAAACAGTAGGTCTTATTAGTGTTGTTTTCTTTTTTCTTCCAGAATTCCTTCTTTTTTCAATAAACTTTTTTTTTTAATTTTAGAATAATTTTAGCTTTACAAAAGAGCTGTGAATTTCATATAGAGAGTTCTCATTTACTACACACTCGATTTTCTCTATTAAACTCCAATACTTCGGCCACCTGATGCAAAGAGCGGACTCATTTGAAAAGACCCTTATGCTGGGAAAGATTGAGGGCAGGAGGAGAAGGGGGCGACAGAGGATGAGATGCTTAGGTAGCATCACTGACTCAATGGACATGAGTTTGGGTAAACTCCGGGAGTTGGTGATGGACAGGGAGGTTGCAAAGAGTCAGACACGACTGAGTGACTGAACTGAACTGAACAACTTACATTAGTATGGTACCTTCCATACAATTAGTGAACAAATATTGATACAATATATTAAAGCAGAGTTCATGCTTTGTTAAGATTTCCTTAGTTTTTATCTTGTGTCCTTTGTATGTTCCAGCATCCCATCCATGGTAGCACATTACATTTAGTTGTTGTGTTTCCTTAAGTTCTTGTTGGCTGTGATAGTTTTCAGACTTTCCTTGGTTTTGGTGATGTTGATAATTTTGTAGTACTGGTCAAGTATTTTGTAGAATGTCCCTTAATTAGGCATTAGTCTGATTTTTGTTTTTATAAATAGACTGGGTTTATGGGTTTGGGGAGGAAGATCACAGAGGTAAAATGTTGTTTTCATCATGTATTAAGGGTATATACTCTCAGTATGACTTATATCTGTTAATCCTAACCTTGATCATCTGTTTGAGGTGATTTCATCAGGTTTCTCCAAAGTTTACTCTTTTCCCCACTTTCCATACCGTATACTTTGTAGGGAAGTCAGTGCACCTTGTTGTTATTCGGTCACTCAGTTGTGTCTGACTCTTTGCGACCCCATGGACTGCAGCCCGCCAGACCTCCCTGTCCATCACCAACTCCCGGAGCTTGCTCAAACTCATGTCCATTAAGTCAGTGATGCCATCCAACCATCTCATCCTCTGTCGTCTCCTTCTCCTGCCTTCAAACTTTCCCAGCATCAAGGTATTTACTAATGTGTGAGCTCTTTGCATCAAAGGTGGCCAAAGTACTGGAGCTTCAGCTTCACCATCAGTCCTTCCAGTGAATATTCAGGATTGATTTCCTTTAGGATTGACTGGTTTGATCTCCTTGCAGTCCACATTTAAAGAGCCTCACATTTAAAGAGTGGTGTGCTATGTTCCACCTTCTTAAAGGACCAGAAAGATGAGTATCTATCTAAATAACTTGGAATCCTTCTGCACAGGAGATTTACCTAGTTCTTTTCCTTATATATTATATTTATATAAATATAATTAGTATGGACTCATGGCTGTTTATTTTATGCTGTTGGTTATAATCCAATGCTATTATATTTATTTAGTTGCTGAAATTTTTCCAGTTTGGCCATTGGGAATTCTTTCAGTTAGCTCCTGTCTCTCCTTGACATATGCTCATTATGTCTTTTTTATTTTGCTTTTGTTTTCAGCACTTCCTTTGCTTTTGAGCACTGTAAGATGCTCCAGACTCATCTTGTGTATTTCCTGTCTGCCCTGTCTGGAAATTGGAGGTTTTTCCAAGGAGCCTTGGTTCCTTTTATTGGAATGGTATTAGAAAACATGATCTGGGCACTGGGTATGCTCATTTCCACTGGAGTATCCTTGCTTTGCTGCTGCTGCTAAATCGCTTCAGTCGTGTCCGACTCTGTGCGACCCCATAGACGGCAGCCCACCAGGCTCCCCGTCCCTGGGATTCTCCAGGCAAGAACACTGAAGTGGGTTGCCATTTCCTTCTCCAATGCATGAAAGTGAAAAGTGAAAGTGAGGTCGCTCAGTCGTGCCTTACTCTTCGCGACCCAATGGACTGCAGCCTACCAGGCTCCTCCGCCCATGGAATTCTCCAGGCAAGAGTACTGGAGTGGGGTGCCATTGCCTTCTCCGTCCTGCTCTAGGTTCTCTTAAATAACAGAGCAAGGATTTACATGTGTGTATACTACCTCCTGTATATGTACATATCTATATATATCTCTCTATATATCCATCTGTATCTATTTTAAGCTAAATGTGCATTCATATTGAAGTTGTCAATTCTAATGCATTACAATATGAATTAGAATCCATACAATATGAATGCATCACAGTATGAATTACAATATGAATTCTCCCTTTGCTGATCTAAAACTTCCCATTACAACAGTAAGGAAACTGGCTCCTGCCATCTGTTATACTTTAACTTAACTGTTCAATTCTATTATACATGCACACTGGTTTCAAAACTCTTATCCCATACCCCCAGTGGCAACTTGATCAATTAGAATACAGTACTTATGGACCACTGTTTTTGCCTTTAGTGTTATAAATTCTACTAATTTCCAAAGTTTCTTAGGTCAGCAACTTATTGCTTGACTACTGAACTTTTTCATACATTTGTAGTACAATTAAACTGTTGTCTCATGATCTTCTTTCTATCCTGGGATCCCCTGACCTCCTAAATGATATTTTTAAGTTAGGTCTTATTTTTAAGGTTAACTCTTTGTGCTATATAGTTCTATGAATTTTGACAAATCCATGGTGTTATTTAGCTACAGTCCATGGAGTTGCAAAGAGTCGGACATGACTTAGTGACTTAACAGCAACAATGTAGCCACCATTATGGTAGCATACAGAAGAGTTTCATCACCTTAATATTCCCCTGTGGTTCTCTTAATCAACCCCAACCCCCAAACTTCTGGCAACCACTTATCTCTTCACTGTCTCTATATAGTTTTGCTTTTCCCAGAATGTTATATAAATGGAATCATACATTCTGTAGCTTTTTCAGAATGACTGCTTTCACTCAGTGATATGTCTTTGCATGACTTGACAGCTCATTTCTCTTTATTGCAAAGTAATATTCCATTGTATGAATGTACAGCAGTTTGTTTATCCATTTATGTATTAAAGGACATCTTGGATACTTCCGATTTTTTGTTAACTATGAGTAAACACTCACACACAGGTTTTGTGTGGGCATGAGTTTTCAGATCAGTTGAGTAAATATTTAGGGAAATGGTTTGCTGGATTGTATGGCGAGACTCAGTTTAACTTTGTAATAAACAACCAAACTGTTTTCCAAAATGGCAGTGCCATTTTTCATTGAGAGTTCCTATTGTTCCATATCCTCACCAGCAATAGATACTGTCTTTTTTTTTTTTTTTTGGATTTTAGCCATTCTGATAGGTGTGTAGTGGTATCTCATGGCTGTTTTAATTTGCATTTCCACAAACACAAATGATATTTGTCTTTTTTATATGTCTGTAAAAAAGCATTTTTATGTGTCTATTTGCTGTCTGAATATCTTCTGTAGTTCATGCTTCTTTTTAAATATAGTCTTTCTTTTGAAGGAACAAAATATCATCTTGTATATTTCCTGTGCCCAACCTAGATTCAGCCATTTTTGTATGGTTGACTAGATTTCATTTTTTTTTTTTTTAAGTTATAGTCATGTTCTAATTTATCCTGACTGGTGTTTTCAGAATGCTCCAAATCTCTGTCTCACCTTTAGACATAGTATCTTGGATTACTTCTAATGCCCTAACCTCTTTCTTTAACTATGGATTTGTATTAGTTTAAATATCAGAGGGCAGTCTTATTTCCAAATTCTTAAAATAGGAAAGAAAGAGACAGCTTCATTGCTGCCTCGTAAAAGTTCTACATCTCCCTTTCTTTGAAAGTATTATTCTATTTAATTATAGCCATACTAGGCACTAAGGCTTCCTTGGTGGCTCAGAGGTTAAAGCATCTGCCAGCAATGCGGGAGACCTGGGTTCAATCTTTGGGTCGGGACAATCCCCTGGAGAAGGAAATGGCAACCCACACCAGTATTCTTGCCTGGAAAATCCCATGGACAGAGGAGCCTGGCAGGCTACAGTCTGCAGGGTCACAAAGGGTCGGACACGACTCAGTGACTTCACCTTCAGGGCTTCCCTGGTGGCTCAGAGGTTAAAGCGTCTGCCTGCAATGTGGGAAACCCAGGTTCGATCCCTGGGCTGGGAAGCTCCCCTGGAGAAGGAAATGGCAACCCACTCCAGTATTCTTGCCTGGAGAATCCCTTGGAGAGAGGAGCCTAGTAGGCTACAGTCCACGGGGTTGCAAAGAGTTGGACACGACTGAGCGACTTCACTTTCACACTTCAAATATTTTAGAATTTTTGATTTACATCATAGATCTCCTTTCATTATCCTAATATTTTCTTTTAAGCTTTTGTTTAGTGCAATGGTTCCCAAACTTTGGTGTGTACCAGGATTTCAGAGAGCTGAAAAACAAAACAGTAGTACAAGCTCATTAAGACTGGGGCCTTTGCATTTTTATCAAGATCACCTGGTGGTGTTGATATCACCCAAAGTTTGAGAACTATAGGTTTGGTGTTTGGAGCTAGTGAAGTGAAGTGAAGTGAAGTCGCTCAATCGTGTCCAACTCTTAGCGACCCCATGGACTGTAGCCCACCAGGCTCCTCCATCCATGGGATTTTCCAGGCGAGAGTATTGGAGTGGGGTGCTAAGGGCCAATCTAATTCTGAACAGAAAACACACAAACAGCCTGTCTAGACACTGATAACAACTTCAGAGGCCAATGCTTTGGTCTTCCTATGTCCCTAACCTAATATTTCACTGGGGTTTTGTTCAAGATTTCTATCTAATGTTGAAATTAAACATCAGTAGAATATTTATATTTTTATAGTACAAGATGGTATGAAAACCTGTTTATTCAGTTCACCAAAGGAACATATTTAAGCCATCTGGATGCATCATACCAGGTTAAATTAAAACTGTTTGAAGATGGGCACCAGAATTTGCATTTTAAGAAGTACACTACACCATACAGGGTAGACAATACATCCATCTTTTCATATTCTGGTTCACTACTCATCTATACAATACAAATTAAATGACGGGGTTTTTTTTTTTTTTTTTACAGTAAAGAATTAACCTAAATTGAGAAGACCAGATTCAACAATACAGCATTTTATAACCAGAAAGCAACTATTTCTCAGATATTTTTTCTTTAAAAACTTAAGTCTTCATGTGCTTTGTGTCCTTCTAAGCTATGGCTAATATTCAATGTAAGTTAAGATGGCACAATTCCATTCCAAAGAGAAAACTTCATCACATCAAAACATTATTTGCATATTCATAAGATTCTACCTCCAGGCAGAGACACAAGCTCTTTTTCTTGCAAACTATTACATCAATAGGAATATACAAATAAGCATCAAGAAAAATGCGAATAAGGATATTAAACGAAAAAATGTTCACTCACCAGTGCACAGTTTAATATCAGATGGAGAGTATGCTTGCTTGATTACAAAGTAAATTTTAAAGGGAAATAATTATGTTCATTGTTCATATAAATATTTAATTGCCATTATAACTAATAATTTCTAATACTGATGAGTGTACTTCTGAGCAATTGTTTGAATTTACTAGCAAATATACTAACAAGACTTTTTGGGAAAATATATTTAAATTTTACCTGAGGGGCTATTTTTTTAATCAAAATAACACACCAAGGCTGGTTGAAAGCACTTTGCTTTTTCAAAGGTCTCTACAAACTCAATTGTAACCCAGAAATGAGTATTTTCCCATGAAAATATAAACTGCTTGAACCACCTTTGCCAGAAACTAGATTATACTATTCATTTTACCAGTAACCAATGGTTACTCTCATGAGATATTTCCTTAACTTTTTGCTGTGAGGATAATTTTATAATCACTACTAAGCAGATACAAATTTTTTCATCCTTTTAAGAAATTTAAATTCCTCCTCTTAATCTTATTTTCAGTATATTTGGATGTATCTAAACTTTGTCAGTCAATCCATATCAGATAATTTCCACCTTCCCTCTAAATTAAAGGGATCTTATTCCTTCTATTTAATACTAATCCTGGAAACCAAAAGAAAAATACATGTAAACAACCAAAATTTTTAATGGCTTTGATTTGTTAATCAATGCAAAATTTCAAATATTTCTCTTGACCCCTCTGAAGTACCAATTGTTACAGTGTGGCTTAAGCAAAGCATTTTGAACATCTGTAGGACAGAAATCCTATTAGCAATGGGAGACTCTTTCTAAATCACTTTTTGTGTGTAATATTTATAATTATTAATTGATTAGGAATAAAGGACGTCTTCCATAGTTAAACAAAAAGTTGACTTTCTTAAACATCATCATGCTATTCCAACAATTCTAAACAAGTCAATTGGAACTGAGATTATCACAATTTCCATAAACAAAGGCTCCCTGAAGTTGCAAGTGATTTAAGAAGCCAAAGGCAGCCTGTTGCAGTTGGCAAAAATGGTGACTTGTGAGGCCCAGGTCCCTATTTATTGGTGTCTAGACTTAGAGCTTCTTTAGCTTTTCACTTTAACCTCAGGGCCTCCCCAAAGAAAGCAGTTTGGGGTTAGCAAAGTCCTTTGATTGTACTGTCATCAGAATTAAGGATCAGTAGGTGGGGACACCATGCCTCAATCCTGGAATGCATTAGGGAATAGCCAAGAGCATTTCTGCACAGATTTTGAAGGCAGTTGCCATCAGGTTTTAACTCACTCCCTAGCCTCAGAGCTATATTCTTTACACCGGTTCTTTACACCATATTCTTTACACTGGTTCCTTGCAAAGCAGTGAAGGGGCTTTAAAATTCCACTTCTGACCCATAAGACCTTCAGTGATCCTGTTTCTGCACCCTGTGCAAATTCCTTTTCTCATTCATACACTGAAGGTATGAGTCCATTACTTACAGTTATTGTTATTTATTTAATCTATTACCTACACACATTGAGAGAGACTTTAACTTTTCTTCAGTACACATCTAGAACAGTTCTCTCAATTTTAAGTTCTCGTATTCATGCTGAGACTTTGATATATGTAGGCCACGAGTGAGAAAATAGACTACATTTAACTTAATTAAATTCATATTGTCATTCTCAAATACCAATTTTAAAGGATTTGAATGTACCTGAACTGTAAATATTTTTTTAAATAAAATAACCAACTCAAATGATAAATGAAGAAGAAAATATCCAAAACTCTCATACGTATTTCAGAAGGAATAGAGGCCTCTAATGAGAGTTATTGTTGAAACCGTGTTCTTGTTTAGTAGTTAAACCAAGTCATAACACATTGTAGGTCTTTCTTGTACATCCCACATTTCTCAGCAAGAATCCACTTTTTGCCTAACAACTTTATTATTCATTCAGGAAAGAAAAATGCCTTCACCATTGATAAGTAAATTAAAAGTTAGCTTTAGAAAACAGTAGCCATTTCATAAATAAAATGGAGAGAGTAATTTTCATACTTGTGAATCGAAAGATGTCTCAAGATTGCCATTTGCTTGCCAAAAAGTTACTTTGTGAATAGTCACATAATTTTGAGACTTTATTATCAATACAGTTCTAAAATTTGAGTTCTTTAACCCCTAAATTTGGAAAATACCAACTTGTTTGACCTAAGCACCACAAAAAAAGGGGTTTTGGTATTTTGGTGCCAGAAAAAGAATGATTAGTTGAAGAGTAGAGATGACTTCTGAAACCAATTCAACGTATGCATTTGTGTGTATGTGTACTTACATGAATGTACATATGTAGTTATCAGTTACATTGAAAGAAAATACTGCTGACATTGATTACTATCCTTACATGCACGTAAATCTGAAAAGGTATTTTATAATCAACAATATATTTAAGATTATCAACGAGTGAAGTTTGGTTTGTGGCTTCAGCTTTTCTGTAGATCCTGCTGCCCTCTGTGTCTTTCTCTCTTACTCCCTGTCTCCAGCTAAAGACAGAGCATTCTGACCACCAGCACCAGCATCCACACACCATCTCCAGGTGGCCAGACTGGCAGAGGTGTAGGCATGTTCTTCATTGTGATTAATCTGCTGTAGAGATAAACTGAGATGATTGAAGAGTTGTAGTCCAAACTGTTCTCAAAATGTTTTCTGACTGTATATATGAAGACATGAAGAAACTATTTATAATTTTTTAACTTAAAGGACTAAGATAACTACATAAGTTAGTTTTGCCAAAAAAAAAAGAATTTCAGAGAATTATAGACTGGATGTTTTGTGTCCCACCAAAATTCATATGTTAAAACCCTAACTCCCAAAATGACTGTATTTGCAAATACAGCCTTTATGGAAATAATTAAGATTAAATGGGGTCAGAAGGGCACAGCCTAACCTGATGGGATTGGTTTCCTTATGAGAGGAGGAGAAGACACCAGAGAGCGCTCACTTTCCTCCCTGTGAGGACAGGTCAAGGAGGTGGCTATCTGTAAGCCAGAAAGAGCAACCCCACCAGAAACCAAATGTGCTAGCACTGTGTTCTTGAACTTTCCAGCCTCCTGAACTATGAGAAGATAAATTTCTCTTGTTTAAACCACCCACTCTGTGGTATTTTGCTGTGGCAGCCTGAGGAGACTAATACAGTCATGGAAAATATATTTCTAGGCACCCGAAGAGACAGTAGAGCAGGGAAGAAAGCAGAAGATTTGATTTGGCTTGACTAAGTTTATTACATATAACAGGTAATGGCTGCCTTATGTGCCCCATACAAACTTAAGCAAATAGGCAAACCAAAGAAAAATCTTCAACTGTCAGTGAAGAAGGCAGAGTTATACCAGAAGATGGGACATTTAACAAGTTCTCTGGAAACAAGTCTCCTCCTTAGATCCCTTTATTGATACACTGTACTTATTTTCTGAAATTGCCTAATTCCAGAAGGAAACAAAAAATTATGACTACATTCTACACAAATTTACCCTGTAATCTTTTAATATTTTATCATTTAATTATTTTTGATAATATAATAAGCATCTGCGAAGCCCTACTCAAAATAAAATGTGGCATTTATATTTATTTTTAGTTGGAATACTTTTTGATTAAGTAGAAGAATATCAGTATCCTGGGGTATAAATAGCTCTAGCTGAGAGCAAGCAAAGGCTTTTGGGTGCTGTGTAGTGCAGAGCCAATACGGATCATAAATTTCACTTCTAACAAAAGACATCAGGGTTAACAAAATTGTTTAATTTGCTCAGGCAGGATGAACCTTGTGCCTCTGCAAATTATTTCTTGAGTTTTATGTTGAATAATGCTCTAGAGAGATACTTTTTTCTCCATTTATACCCTAGTAGGAGTTAGCTTCTAGTTTATTTCAAGTACATAATATATGTGAAAAAGTGCTTGCAAATTAGAGGAATTATTGTAACACAAGTCTGCCTTAAGACATACAGGCACTCAAGTTAAACAGGAATTACGTTCTTTAGCTAACAGATTTATGGAATGTAATGAAATTTTGCTACTGGGTAGTAAGAATAGACTGCATAGTCTATTTCAATGGAGAATCGAAAAAGTAAGTAGGAGACAGTGTTGAGAAAGAACAATGAAATTGGAGTCAGAAGTCCTATATGACCTTGAGCATTTGACTTCTCTAAATCTTAGTTTTTTCTATCTGTTACATAGTCATTCTAGGCCATATTACTATTAGAATCAAAGTATATAATAGATATTAATGTATATTATGTCTTTCAAAGAACTATCTTAATTTACAATGTTGTTATATAAGAGGTAGGCGGCTATGTTACCAAGGCATGTGATGTAGGGTGAAAGGAATATTCTGTGATGTATAGAGCAAGATGTGTTAATGAAGAAAGTCCCTGCTAAGAGTCTCTAAAAACCCAGGTAAGTGTTCTGGAAACTGTTTTAGGGAAAGTGGATATATCAGAGCTTCTCAGTCACAGTACACATGAGAATCACCCAATTTTGGTGAAATTTCCAACACCAGGATCCTATCCTCCATGCATATTTTATTTAAGAAAGTTCACAAGTGGTTTTGAGAAACATCTTCATTTATGAATCGCTGGTCTTGAGCAGAGGTCAGAAAGCTTTTTCTTTAAGAATGAGATACTAAACATTTTAGTTTTTGTAGGCACATAAGATGTGTTCTCTGGTTTTGGTTTTTGACAGCCCTTTAAAAATGTAAAGATCTTTTAAAATGCCCCAGCCATATAATAATAAGCCGGGGCAGGGGGCAGTTCAGTTCAGTTCAGTCGCTCAGTCATGTCCAACTCTTTGCAACCCCATGGCCTGCAGCACACCAGGCCTCCCTGTCCATCACCAACTCCTGGAGCTTGCTCAAACTCAAGTCCATCAAGTCACTGATACCATCCAACTAGCTCATCCTCTGTTGTCCCCTTCTTCTCCTGCCTTCAAACTTTCCCAGCATCAGGATCTTTTTCAATAAGTCAGTTCTTTGCATCAGGTGGCCAAAGTATTGAAGCATCAGCTTCAGCATCAGTCTTTCCAATGAATATTCAGGACTGATTTCCTTTAGGATTGACTGGTTGGATCTCCTTGCAGTCCAAGGGACCCTCAAGAGTCTTCTCCAACACTGCAGTTCAAAAGCATCAATTCTTGGGCCCTCAGCTTTCTTTATGGTCCAACTCTCACATCCATATGTATGACTACTGGAAAAACCATGAAAAGTATGAAAGTGAAGTCGCTCAGTCATGTCCAACTCTTTGTGACCCCGTGAACTTTATCTACTAGGCTCCTCTCTCCAAGGGATTTTCCAGGCAAGAATACTGGAGTGGGTTGCCATTTCCTCCTCGAGGGGAGCTTCCCAACCCAGGGATCGAACCTGGGTCTCCTGCATTGCAGGCAGATACTTTAACCTCTAAGCCACCAGGGAAGTCCTAGGAAAAACCATAGCTTTGACTAGATGGACCTTTGTTGGCAAAGTAATGTCTCTCCTTTTTAATATGCTGTCTAGGTTGTCTCAGGCCAGCCCCACCCATCAACAGAAAATTGGATTAAAGATTTACTGAACATGACCCCACCCATCAGAGCAAGACCCAGATTCCCCCACAGCTAGTCCTTCCCATTAGGAAGCTTCCACAAACTTCTTTTCCTTCTCCATCAGAGGGCAGACAGAATGAAAACTACAATCACAGAAAACCACCCAAACTGATCACATGGACCACAGCCTTGTCCAACTCAATGAAACTATGAGCCATGCCACGTAGGGCCACCCAGGACAGAAGGGTCATGGTGGAGAGTTCTGACAAAACGTCTGCTGGAGAAGGGAATGCAGAACACTTCAGTATTCTTGCCTTGAGAACCCCATGAACAGGGGAAGGGGGCAGAACGAGGTTTTGGAGAATGAAGGAACTCACATCATAGCTTGTAAACTAGTTCATGATACATATACAATACATCGTTACTCTATGGATGCTTATTTTTTTTCATTACCGTGAAATCTTTGAGTATAGAGTCTTGTCTTACCTGGCTTTGTATCCCTGGAGCCCAGCACATTTCCTCACACATCACAGTCACTAAGGAATTGCTAGATGAATGAATGAAAGAGAGAAGGTCTATGAAAAAAATACTAATATTAGAGATGATAGCATTTGCAGAATCTATCCAATGATAAGAGAGGTTATAGTTTCCAAGTTAATTTCATCAGGAAAAATAGTAAAAACAAATAACAAAACCAAAAAAAACCCCCAAATCCCAAAAACACTCTACTGGCTTAATATTTGTTGAATTGACTATGTCAAACAGTTATGGCATTAATGTATGTTATTTGTTGTTTGGAAGAAACATGGTCTTGATTTTGTGGTTTTATGGGGAAGATGGAGGTTTCATTTCTTGGGTACAATAGTTACAGAACTTTCTCTGAGTCCAAGTCTTGGAATAAGAATGTAAATGTACCTTTGAGAAGACTGAAAGATTGTCTCTAAAGGAGAAATTTGGGAGACATTTGATTTCTACCATGATGTACTTATGGCTCTGGATCAGTACTGGATAAACTAACTTGTTTAGTCGCTAATCCTGTCCAACTCTTTTGCAACCCTATGGACTTGTAGCCCATCAGGCTCCTCTGTCCCTGGGTTTTCCCAGGCAAGAATACTGGAGTGGGTTGCCAACCTAGTTAGGTCTTTAAACGTCATATGACATTTAAAGATGAGTCATATGAATACATTGTTTAATTCAAAGTTATTTTTACTGAGAATAGAAACATGGTGAAGTGTGACACATCATAGTAGATTCACAGTCATCTAAAACGGCTTAAAACGGGCCTTTAAAAAATTGATTTTCCAAACATACTGACATATAATTGAGAAAATAATATATATTTATGATGTACAACTTGATGTTTTGATATTCTTATACATTGTGAAATGATTACTACAGTCAAGCTAATTAACATACTCGTCATCTCACATAGTTATTTTGTTGTTGTTGTTGTAAGAACATATAAGATGTACTCAGTAAATTTCAATATATAGCATGCAATGTAGTATTATTCAAGCATACAATATAGTATTAACTGTGCTGAACATCCACTGGATCATTGAAAAAGCAAGAGAGTTCCAGAAAAACATCTATTTCTGCTTTATTGACTATGCCAAAGCCTTTGACTGTGTGGATCACAATCAACTGTGGAAAATTCTGAAAGAGATGGGAATACCAGACCACCTGACCTGCCTTTTGAGAAATTTGTATGTAGGTCAGGAAGCAACAGTTAGAACTGGACATGGAACAACAGACTGGTTGCAAATAGGAAAAGAAGTACGTCAAGGCTGTATATTGTCACCCTGCTTATTTAACTTAAATGCAGATTACATCATGAGAAATGCTGGGCTGGAAGAAGCACAAGCTGGAATCATGATTGCTGGGAGAAATATCAATTACCTCAGATATGCAGATGACACCACCCTTATGGCAGAAAGTGAAGAGGAACTCAAAAGCCTCTTGATGAAGGTGAAAGAGGAGAGTGAAAAAGTTCGCTTAAAGCTCAACATTCAGAAAACGAAGATCATAGCATCTGGTCCCATCACTTCGTGGGAAATAGATGGGGAAACAGTGGAAACAGTGTCAGACTTTATTTTTCTGGGCTCCAAAATGACTGCAGATGGTGACTGCAGCCATGAAATTAAAAGACGCTTACTCCTTGGAAGGAAAGTTATGACCAACCTAGATAGCATATTGAAAAGTAGAGACATTACTTTGTCAACAAATGTCCATTTAGTTAAGGCTATGGTTTTTCCTGTGGTCATGTATGGATGAGAAAGTTGGACTATGAAGAAGGCTGAGCTCTGAAGAATTGATGCTTTTGAACTGTGGTGTTGGAGAAGACTCTTGAGAGTCCCTTGGACTGCAAGGAGATCCAACCAATCCATTCTGAAGGAGATCAGCCCTGGGATTTCTTTGGAAGGAATGATGCCAAAGCTGAAACTCCAGTCCTTTGGCCACCTCACGCGAAGAGTTGACTCATTGGAAAAGACTCTGATGCTGGGAGGGATTGGGGGCAGGAGGAGAAGGGGACAACAGACGATGAGATGGCTGGATGGCATCACCAACTCGATGGACTTGAGTCTGAGTGAACTCCGGGAGTTGGTGATGGACAGGGAGGCCTGGTGTGCTGCGATTCATGGGGTTGCAAAGAGTCAGACACGACTGAGCGACTGAACTGAACTGAACTGTGCTGTGTTGATCTCAGAATTTACTCTTTCCACATCACTAGAACCTTGTACCCTTTAACCAACATCTCCCCATATTCCCCAGACTTCTGCCTCTGGTAACCACCATTCTACTTTTTTTGCTTCTATGAGTTTGACTTTTTAAATTCCATATGTATAAGTAAGAACACAGTATTTGTCTTTCTGTGTTTGGCTTATTTCACCTAGCCTAATGTCATTTAATTTCATCCATGCTATCAAGAATGGCATGATTTATCTTTTCATAAGGCTGAATAATATTTCACTGTATGTATATACCACATTTTTCTTAATCCATTCATCTGTAGATGGACATTTAGGTTGTTTCAGAATCATAGCTATTGTGAACAATGCTACAATGAACATTAGAGAACACATATGTCTTCTAGATACTGATTTCATTTCCTTTGGATATATACCCAGAAGTGGGATTGCTGGATCATATGATAGTTCTTTTTTTCATTCTCTGAAATCTTTTATATTGTTTTCTATAATACTGTCCTAAGTTACATTCCCACCAACAATGTACAAGGATTCTCATTTCTTCACATTGTTGTCAAGATTTGTTCTTTTGTCCTTTTGATAGTAGTCATTCTAATGGGTGTAAGGTGATACCTCACTGTGGTTTTGATTTTCATTTCCCTGATGGTTAGTGATACTGGGCAATTCTTCATATACCTGTTGGCCATTTGTATGTTTCTTTTGGGCTTCCCTGATGACTCAGATGGTAAAGAATCCGCCTGCAATGCAGAAGACCCACGTTCGATCCCTGGGTTAGAAAGATTCCCTGGAGAAGGGAATGGCTACCCTCACTCCAGCATTCGTGTTTCTTTTGAAAGATGTCTGCTCAGGTCTTTTGCCCATTTTTAAATCAGATTATCTGGTTTTGTTTTTATACTATTGAGTTTTATCCATAAATTTTGGATATTAATTCCATATTAGGTATATAATTTGCAAATATGTTCTTCCATTCTATAGGGCTTTTCACTCTGCTGGTTTTATCCTTTGCTGTGCAGAGGCTTTTATCATTTGTATTTTTTTGCTCTTCTTTTCCATGCTTTTGGGATCATATATTAAAAAAATCATTGTCCAGAAAATAGGTCTATTTTATATAGTTCTGCCTCTTGGCCTTCTGATATAAAAATCTGATGTCTTATCTCAGATCAAACTGAGCGTCCGCCCTCAATCTGATTGTGATGACTGCTTTCTCAACTGAGGTGTGCATGTCTTCCTTAGTCAGAGGAGCCTGGCAGGCTACAGTCCGTCGGGTCGCAGAGTCAGACAGGACTGAAGTGACTTAGCATGCGTGCAAGCACGTCTTCCGTAGAAAAACTCTTCAGTAGTTTCATAGCTCATATTGCCTAGATTTGTTTTTATATGTTTACTCCATCTCAGAGGCCAACATCTTTTTAGGCATTTGGCTACCATTCCTTAAAATGCAAGGAAATATTTCTTTCTGAATTGCTGCAGGAGCCTGAGATCAACTTCACCAATGCCTCAGCTTCCCTGAAGGTACCACGTTTGTTCTCCCTTGTGACTATTGTCTGCCATCTCTAATGTTCCATTAATTTTCTTAATAGTATCAGTTTAGATATTGATAATGTTGAACTTGACCTGAGCCCTGTGCTCCTGGAAAAAACTGTGATTAGTAAATTTCCTCCAGTTCTTCCCTGTTTTATGTTCCAGGAAAAAGCTTACTGCAAAGAACCAAACTTTCTCTTCTTGGATAAGACTCACTAACACCCTCCTTGCTTACCTGTGGTGAGGCCAGACATAGACCCTCCGATTTCCCATTCTTTGCCTCATAAATGATTTGTTGAACTGTTTGTACCCACTGACCAGTCTGAATGGAATCCTTGAGTTGACCAAACTTTAGGCAGGCTTCTCTTAGTCTCCCAGGCACCTGAACTTTGCTACACCCCTGGTCTTGAAGGGCTTTGAGTCAGAGCTGCTGCTGCTGCTGCTGCTGCTAAGTCGCTTCAGTTGTGTCCAACTCTGTGCGACCCCATAGACAGCAGCCCACCAGGCTCCCCCATCCCTGGGATTCTCCAGGCAAGAATACTGGAGTGGGTTGCCATTTCCTTCTCCATTGAATCAGAGCAGTCCCTCCTTAGCAGCCTCTCCAGGTGATCAATTGACTGCAAGGAAAGAGCTTCCTTGATCAGCTGTCCCATCACATTACCTGCTTATCTCACACCCTTGGACCAGTTTCCTTCTAGCCTTTTCTCTTCCCTATAAAAAGAAAATTCCTTTCTTGTATGATCTTTCAGATGTTGGCAGATCTTACAATCTGACCAGTCTCTCTATTGCAATAGTTACCTTCCCCGATTGCGGCAGATTTTGATAAAATCTTTATTCCGACAAGCTTTCTTACCCCCAAGTCTGGGTTAGATAATCCTCAGGAGAGTTCCAAGGCATCATGTGACTTATCCTAATTAGAGCCTTAGTCACACTGGGGAACAAGGCTGTGTTCTTGCCTTGATTCCTTACTAGAATGTGAGCTTCTTAAGGTCAGTCTCTGTGTCCAATTTACTTTGTAGTCCTGACCCCTCATAGAGTTCTAGGACATTTTAGAGGTCAAGTAAGCCTTAACTATTAATTAACTTATTTAATTAAGAACCAGCTTTTTTCCCTGTGAAGATGGACAGCTGTTCTGAGAATCTTTTCTAACCAGTCACTTCCATGGATGAATGAAGTGGGTAAGGGGAAGGGGGATCACAATGAAGATAGTTCTCCTACTTTAGCATAAGAATAACTTTAATGCCCAGGAGGGGTGATTTAGATTAGACAAAGGTTTGCCACCCTCCACTGTCCCTTACAAAACTATCTGGGAAAGCAATTTTGATTATTGTTTTAGAGGCCATCAGTTCTAGAAAAATATCCCAAAGAAAATGGGGTTTTTTATTCTTTCTGGCTCAAAATAGAGACTTATACACTTCTGGAGACAGAAGGAATACTAGCTTCAATTTATCAAACACATAAAATGTTAACTGTGCCATTTGATTGAACCTTTATGACACACATCACCAAGATATGATTTATGTTACACCAGAAATGCTGCCTCCTCACTTCCCCCTCCAGTCAAGAGATCCAGCCTAGCCTCAAGGACTCCAGCTTAAATCCTCAAGGAAGGTAATAAAGGAAATTGGTTCCTATATTCAGAAATTGTCCCTGCCTTGAATCAAAATGTCTTTAGAATGCCAAATTTTTTTTGGTTTGCTTTTTTTTAAAAAAAAGATCTTCCATTCCTGTAATTCAGATTCCTTGCCTAAGTTTCTGATCCATTATTAATCTCAGTAGGATCTGTGACTTTCTGATATTCAAACCATTTGCCTGGGAACTTGTCTTGTTTACCTCTGTGCTTCGTGGCAGCTTAGTCTATCTCAGTTCTCACTGTCTGGTCCTGACACTACCCATCAGTTTCTAATCCATCCATGCACCTACATTCCATGAACCTGATCTTGGTGTTCCAGCTCATACTGACATACCACAGGCTGCTCTTCTTATTTAAAGGCTCCTCCATACTTACTATGGCTCTTTGTTGACTACTTGTCTTACACTTTTGCAGGCTGCTGCTCACAGTTCTAGGAATGTACCACATAGTTCAGAAACAAAACATCTGGAACACATCTATGTATTCTAATTAAATTCAATCAAAGTAATAAATGTTCATAGTATAAAAAGTCGTTGGAAAGTACAGTATGGAAGGGAGGGGGGAGATTACAGTGGAGAAACATGACAAACTCTACCCAGCCTGATGATTAAGTCCAACATCGACAATGATGAGTCATGTTGATAGTATGTACCCAGGATACGATACAGTGAAAAGGGCACTTTGCCTCTGAGGTCTTCTTCTCCAAAGTCCATAACCCTAAAATAATCTTGAGGAAAACATCAGACAAATTCCAATTCAGAGACATCCTACAAAATGCCTGACCAGTATTCCTCACAACTATCAGGGTTATTTAAAAAAATGTCCAAGCAACTGTTCCACTCATGAGAGCCCATGGAGATATGACAACTAAATATTATATAATGTGGCAACCTGGAAGGAATCCTGAAACACAAAAAAAGACACGAGATAAAAGCTAAAATCTGAATAGAGTATGGACTTTGCCTAATAATAATGTACCAGTATTTATTCACTAATTGTACGCAATGTACTACAATACTAAAATCTAATGTTAAATAGTAGGGGATACTGGGTGTGGACTATATGGACATGGTATAATCTTCTCAAGTTTTCTGTAAATTCTGTTCTTCAAAAACTGTTCTTCAAAAAAGTCTATTTTTTAAAGGTAAATAACATAGATAAATTATATGAGTAAAAAGAAAAAATAGCAGTTCTTGCCATCATATCCCAGTGGCAACAGTTTTGAATTCATTGAATTGTTTCTCATGGCTCTACTACATTTCTAAATAGTATGTCTTTGTGAAAAAATTTTTTTAATGTATCCATTTTTCCATTGACTTCTTGTGATGGCAGATGAGGATTTAGCTTTCTTCCACCATGAAAGCTTTCTCTTCTTCACGTTATATTTTTGTCACAGCCAAAAGCTGTGACATATAGTAATTCACATTACTACAATTATGTAATCTTGTTCACTGTTAACTAAATTGTGTTCTCATTACTTTTTTACTTGAGGCATGGTTTGCTTTTTCTGAAATTAATAATTGTTTCTTTTAATTTTCTTGATTATCTATGTATATATTGGTAATTTTCCCCCAACACTCCAAAAGTTACATGAGTTAAGCCTCATGATATTATTTTCTAGAATAACAGACATCAGAAAGCCAGCCAGTTTTATTTTGTTGTGGCACCTCTCTCTTGCAGACCTCTGTTCCCTTGCTCTACTCTAGATCCATGCCTCAGTTACCAGTCCAGGACTTCTCTTTGTCTTCTTTCCAATGAATTCTGTGGTTTTTGGATCAAATATCATCTTTCTTGGCTTATTTTATCATTTAAATATAGTATGTTATATTCTCTAGTGTCTTTTTTTTCTCCTTCCCATCATTTTTTAATATAAGATTAAGATTGCATTTTTATCAACAATATGTATGCACTTACTCTGAAAAGAAAAATAGTTTTACAGGTACATTAGGGAAAAACACAATGTCCTTGCTTGAGATCCCTAGAAAACTGAGTTCAAGGGGAAAACTTATGTTCATATCTATCTATCTGCAATCCCAGAAACCTAGCAGTGATAGAAAACTAAAAGTAAAGGAGGGAAAGAAGGGGAACAACACAGTGTTCATTACCTCACTGGTCTCGCTTTGTGGTAAGTGCAGCAGGTTGCTTGGTCTTGTAGGATGTCTTCAGAGAGGTCATTTGTTGTTGTTGCTCACTTGCTCAGTCATGACCAGTTCTTTGCGACTCCATGGACCACAGCACACCAGGCTTCCCTGTGCTTCACTATCTCCTGGAGTTTGCTAAAACTCATGTCCATTGAGTCAGTGATGGCATCAAATCATCTCATCCACTGTTGCCCCCTTCTCCTCCTGCCCTCAATCTTTCCCAGCATCAGGGCCTTTTCCAATGAGTTGGCTCTTCACATCAGGTAGCCAAAGTATTGGAGCTTCAATTTAGAATCTGTCTTTCCAATGAATATTCAGGGTTGATTTCCTTTAGGATTGACTGGTTTGATCTTGTTGTCCAAGACTCTCAAGAGTCTTCTCCAGCACCACAGTTCAAAAGCATCAATTCTTGGATGCTCAGCTTTCTTTATTGTCCGACTTTCACATCCATACATGACTACTGGAAAAACCATAGCTTTGACAGTACAGACCTTTGTCAGCAAAGTGATGTCACCTCAATGGAGGTAAGTTTGAGAAAACTCTGGGAGATAGTGAAGGACAGGGAAGCCCAGTGTGCTGCAGTCCATGGGTTGCAAAGAATCAAACACGACTTAGCAACTGAACAACAACAATCTCATACCTGTGTCTCTGCTTCTCTACTGCCTCTCACCTCTTTAAACTGATTGTTTTCATAGTTACTTCCTTTTTCTCTAAATGGTATTATTGAAATGCCAGCTTCTGATTTCCTAGCTTGGGACATTTTCTCTTAAGTCCCTCTGAAAAAGATGAGGACTTGGTTTTCTTTCTACCCTTCTGCTTGCATCACATGAAAACACCCTTCAAACATTTAAACCCCACCCATCCTGCCAATGCAATGTAATTTTGGCAAAAACAATAATCATATTTAGTTTATCATTTAACAATATTAGGGAGTAGAACTTCCAGAATGGCAGAGTAAGTGCTTATGAGAATCCACTCCATAAAAGCAATGAAAATAAAGGCAACAATTGTCAAATCAACTTTTTCAGATCTGTGTAAATTAACTTGAAAGAATCTAAGGAGTATTTATTCAGGAAAAACTGCTAAAACTTGGTAAGAACATAAGCTTCCCAGCATTTTAACTTGCCCTATTTCCATCTTCCCCTTCCAAGTTCCACAGTGCAAACCAGCATCCTAGCTGCCACTTCATGAAGGGGGCTGACCAGGCTTAGAACTCCTTAAAATATTTCTTCCCCAGACAATTGCTACTATTTTATATGTATGGAAGTTTCTAGAAAATTCTTATTCATAGGGTTAGTCATTATTTGACTAGACTCAGAGCTTGTTCATTGGAAAG
Organism: Bos indicus x Bos taurus; assembly: GCF_003369695.1. Lineage (NCBI taxonomy): Eukaryota > Metazoa > Chordata > Mammalia > Artiodactyla > Bovidae > Bos > Bos indicus x Bos taurus. Next base: position 22,773,825 of record NC_040082.1, read on the forward strand.
GCCTCATCCTTAGGGTGTTTATCAAAAATAATCAGAGAAAACAAGATAATGACCAAAAGGCTCTAAAAGAATATCTGGGAAATGGGATGTTTATAGAAGGATTTGAAAAGATTCAACATATTCCTGGAAATCTAGAAAAACATGTACTTATGCACACTTTTACATGTTCAGAAAAAACCTGAGAACACCCTTATCTGTCACAGGGTTTTGTACAATCAGGAATTTAAAGCTAATTCAGAGTGATAAACTGCCAGAGCCCCAATATACAAACACAGCAACCTTAGGCAAAAAGTAGATGACTTATTGGTTCAAAGCATTTAAGGGAATCTATATTCAATCACTGGCTGACTACAAAGATAATCAGGGAGAGAGATTAGTAGCTAAACACCATAAGATATACACACTTGACAGAATTTGTTCAGAAAAATTCAGTAAACAAACAAAAAAATAGCAACAAAGTAACAGCAATAATAATAAGTCATGGAGGGGGTGGGTCCCTAAGTTTCAGAAGTGTCCCATTACATCTTCTAAAATTCCTCTTTTATATTTAAATTATGAGACATATGAAACAAAACAATAAAACCACAAAAATATTGCCCTATCACAGGGGAAAAAACAGCTAATAGAAATTGTCCTTGAGGAAGCCTAAGTTTTGGTGTTACTAGTAGAAGACTTTAAATCAGCTCTTATAGATATTTTTAAAAAGCTAAAGGATACTATATCAAAAGATTAAAAGGAAGTATAAGAATAACATCTCACTGAACAGAGAATATCAATAAAGAGACAGAAATTATAAGAAATCTAAATAGAAAGTTTGGAGTTGAGAAACAAAATAGCTGGAATGAAATGTGCATCTGTGGGACTCAACAACAGATTGATTTGCAGAAGAATCATTGAACTTGCTGGTAAGTCAACTGAGGAAAAGAAAAAAAAAAAAGGAAGAAAAATTAATAGAGCCTAAAAGAGACCTGTGGGACACCATCAAGCATCCCATGTAGATAATGAGAGTTCCAGAAAGAGATAAGGGAGATCAAGAGGCACAGGGGTCATTTGAAGAAGGAATGACCAGAGACATTCTCAGTTTGATGAAAAACATTAATCTGTAGATCCAAGAAGCTCAACAAACCCAAATAGGGAAAACTCAAATTGATGAGCACTTAGATACATCATAGTCAAATTGTCAAAAGACAGCAACAAAAGGAGAATCTTGAAATCAGCAAGGAAAAAAAAATGACTCATCATTTCAAGGGATCCTCAGCAAAACATTTGATTTCTTATCAGAAGCTATGGAGGCCAAAATGCAGAGGGATGATATATTCAAAGTGCTGAAAGAAAAAGACTGCCAATCAAGAATTTAACATCTACCAAAACTATCCTTAAAAAATAAAAGAGAAACAGACTTTCCCAGATAAGCAGAAACTGAGAGATCTGTGATGAGAAGGCCTGAATTACAAGAAATAATAAAAGGAGTCGTTCAGGCTGAAATTAAAGAACACTAGACAGTAACTGAAATCCACATAAAGAACACTCTTAAAGGAAACTATAAAAAATACAAAAGACAGTATAAATGTAGTTTTGCCTGTAACCCCTTTTGTCTCCTGACTTAAAAAATAAAAGTGTAGAGCTATAATTATAAAACTGTAGTGGTGGGTTTATAATGTAGAAAATGTGATTCATATGACAATAATAGCACAAAGGAGGGGAAAGGGAACAAGAGCTATATTGGAGCAAAGTATTTGTGTTGTATTGAAATTAAAGTGGTACTAATTCAAACTAGATTGTTTAAGATGCTAATGGTGATACTGAGAGTAACCATTGATACAATAACTCAAAAAAAAAAGACAAATGAATTAAAATGGTACATTAAAAATACCTATCTAACATACAAATAAAAGGAAGTAGTGGAGGAATAAAGAAACAAAAATACTTAGAAAACAAATATCAAAGTGGTATGCATAAATTCTACCTCATCAGTAGTTACATTAAAATGTAGATGGATTAAATAATCAAAAGGTAAGGATTGGCAGAATGAGTTTTTAAAATAATTTTAAGACCCACACATAATCTAACCTGTGGCTTCCCCAGTAGCCCAGCAGTAAAGAATCCACCTGCAATGCAGTAGATGCAGGAGACATGAGTTTGATCCCTGGGCTGGGAAGATCCCCTGGAGAAGGGCATGGCAACCCACTCCAGTATTCTTGCCTGGAGAACCCCATGAACAGAGAAGCATGGAGGGCTACAGTCCATAAGGTCACACAGAGTCAGACACGACTGAAGCAATTTAGCATACAAGCAATCTAACTTGTGTTGTGTAAAGAGATATGCAAAGATACAAATGGGTGAAAGTTAAAAGGATTGAAAACAGAAATATCAGGGAAATGGTAACTAAAATAGAGCTGGAGTGGCTATACTAAAAACACTATCTCAGCTGGGCCAGGAAAGAAGTCATAATTCCTCTCTATCTGCTTAACTTCTATTTGTCTAGAACTAATATTTTTTTTATTTGCTTTATTTTCTGTGTTTATGATTACATCCAAATTTCTATCAAATTGTCTACATTTGCCTTCAAAACATTCAAATATCTGCATCAGATATTCAGAAATTAATATTTCATCTTCCTAATAGATTATCTGAAGAGCCTTCTACCATGCTCCAATATGAATGGGTTATCCTCTCTACCTGCAATTTTCATCCTGAGATCTCCTCTCATAAGCATCATGTTAATTACCTTCATCTCTGTTGGGTTGGCAGAGAAGGCAATGGCACCCCACTCCAATACTCCTGCCTGGAAAATCCCATGGACGGAGGAGCCTGGTGGACTGTAGTCCATGGGGTCACTAAGAGTCGGACACGACTGAGCGACTTCACTTTCACTTTTCACTTTCATGCATTGGAGAAGGAAATGGCAACCCACTCCAGTGTTCTTGCCTGGAGAATCCCAGGGATGGGGGAGCCTGGTGGCCTGCCATCTATGGGGTCGCACAGAGTTGGACACAACTGAAGCGACTTAGCAGCAGCAGCAGCTGTTGGGTTGAAAGTACTGTTTTTGGTTTTTCAGGTTTTCTTTCTTGGTTTGTTCTTTCATTTTGGTAGAACTCGGCCTCCAGTAGCCTCCTAAGAGAAGGGAATAAGAAAAATACATTTTTTAAAACTTGCCTGACTGAAATGTATTTATTCTACCCTGAAACTTGATTAAAATTTGACTTGATATAGAATGTTAGATTAGAAGTCATTTTCTTTCAGAATCTTGAAGGCATAATCTCAGTTGACTTTCAACTTCTAGTCCAATGAGAAGTATGCAACAATTTTGATTTTTGATTCTTGTTATGTGACATATTGTTTTTCTAAAACACTATCTCCAGTGTACTAAAATTTATTATATCTTGGTTTAAGTGCATTTCATCTTTTGAGTGGGCAGTCTGTGGGCTCTTCTTAATCACTTTCCTAAGGATGTAAAGTAAAGATTTATTTTACATATAAAATTGAGTGATCGGGGCAAGGCACACAGAAATAAAGTGCAATTGCCCAAAGCTAAGTGGCTCCTAGTCACCGATCTAGGAACACTGTGGCATAGGTACTAGTAGTTCTTGATTAGCTCAAGAAAGAGGAAGAAGAGGGATTTAACACAAATGAATGGTTTACTTTAAACAGGTATTCAACCCCAATTGTAGTGACTATTCCTTGAGTTAGTCAGTGTTCAAAACAGTTCTCTCTCAATGAAACAGAGAGACTGAAATAATGAAGTTTTTAATGGGTAAAGTTGATAGTTCTGAGTGACCTTTAGGGAAAGGTTTCCTCTTATCAAATTATAACAGACATTCTGGCTTTAGTCAAATGTTGTAATGTGAAATAGTCTTTCAGACTCAGAACGCCTTTTATATCCTTCATATCTACAAACGTCTGTCATTGTCGTCTCAAACATACATAAACATTTTTGTGAGGTAAAAAGTTTTTGGAAAATTTTGTTAAATCAAATAAGATTGGAATATAGTTTAAGGGAATATATTCTTTTATCAAAATCCTGTGCTAAAGTTTTTCTTTTAAATTTTCTCCTGAAGCTGAAATCAAAGCATTCATCCTAAAATATAATACTTTGAGTGCATAAAACTTCATGATTATTTTACAAATATACTGTAAAAAGTAAAAAATATTAAGGCAGAGAGGCAGGGGCTATGTTTAACTTGGAAATTTGGCAAATATTTTGATTGGATATTATTTTATTTGCCTCTTTAACTCTTACAACATAAAGCAATTATATGTGGACAGGAGACTATTTAGTGTCAGCTTTTCCATAGTATGCTGCTAAGTCACTTTAGTCGTGTCCAACTCTGTGTGACCTCCTAGACAGCAGCCCACCAGGCTCCCCTGTCCCTGGGATTCTCCAGGCAAGAACACTTGGAGTGGGTTGCCATTTCCTTCTCCAATGCATGAAAGTGAAAACTGAAAGTGAAGTCGCTCAGTCATGTCCAACTCTTCGTGACCCCATGGACTGCAGCCCACCAGGCTCCTCTGTCCATGGGATTTTTCAGGCAAGAGTACTGGAGTGGTGTGCCATTGCCTTCTCTGTTCCATAGTATACTTTTCTTCTTTTCTAATCTGTGAAGATTGACAAAGGGCATTTAAAGAAGTTTTATTCTTTCCTTGTTAATCATCTTGGGAGATGAACTTTAGTAGGCACAACTATAGTTAATGGTTCTATTCCCAGTTACTTTAATTACTAGAGCAAAAAATGTTAATTCCTACCAGTCATAATACTTTAACAGTTTATTGAACTTCACCAGAGGGAAAACACTATTAAGGATATGGTTCATTAGGTCTGTGCTCTCATCCATTGAACTTAGACATTTATCTAGAAACTAGATAAATGACACAAAGCAAAAAAACTTTAAAGTGAGAAATTTAACATGTCCATGATTCACTTTCATTATCTTGATATTATTAGTGGAACCAAAGGCTAGTAAATGTTGAATGAGCCTTGCAAACTCAATTTTTAAAATCATGTACTCTTGGAAAAATAATTTTTGGTTGCAAGGTTTAAGAAAATCACATTTCTAGATTTCAGAAGATATTCTTGAACTTTCTCTTATTCAACCACTGAAAAATTGTTAATTTGTTAATTGCATAATGAAGATACTTTATTGAGATAGGAAAAGAAAAACAAGACTGATAAAGAAAATAAAGTGGTAACTGCTATAGAAATTTGAGAAGACAGAAATTATCAAAGATTTAGAACTGTATTTTAACATTGACTAACTCAAGGAACAGATATAAGACTGGAAGTCCAACTGAAAAGTATTTATTTACCTGAATCACTACAGGTAACAATGTGCCATTTTGAATTGAGAGGGTGCTCACCTCTTAATATTCTGACAGTTCTACCATTTATTCTCACATCTAAAAATAAATTTTAAAATAGTCAAGTTGTCCTGATCTTTTGAATATAGCATTTAAATCCTGAGTTCCCACCAAAGGGTACATGTTCTTCCAAGCAGAATAGTCCTAAAAATTTAAGATTTTATTCTATCTAAAAGGAGAACTCTGGCATTTTTCTTCCCACTTAACCCCGCTCCTTTCATGACAATATAGTCTGCAATGACCAGCTGAGTGATAAATCATACAGAACCTAAATTAATTCCATGAGCCTTTTTAATGTTGACTTTTAACTCACAAAAGCACACTATCATATGAGAGGATTATACCACCAGACTTCAAATAACCCCATGAATAACTCTATTGTGGTGACTGTATTAAAGTGTGTTTAAGTGGTTTGAATGGCCACATACTCTTAAAGACCATACTTTGTAAGCACATATTAGTTAAAAAACAAATCTCCAAGGTGCTGCCAGAGTGATCTCCCAAATTACTTCAAAGCACACAATTTCCCTGGGTAGTATTCACCATGGAAGTTGTTCTGATCATGACAAATGCTAAAGTTGTCCATAAAAGGCTTTCCTTCATCTAGTAGAAAGTAAAGAGAGCAGAAGGAGACAGTACTCAAATTTATGTGGTTCACACATTGTAGCTCTCCAAACTTTGTTTCATAAATAAAAGATTTTCATAAATCTTCAAGCCTATAGACATTTGAATTAAGAACAGCAAATTTATTTTTGAAATGTTTTGTAATTGTATTTTTGTTATCTTTTAATCCAGTCATTGTTTGTGAAAGTGTGTTAGTCACTCAGTTGTGTCCGACTCTTTGCAGCCCCATGGACTGTAACCTGCCAGATTCCTCTGTCCCTGGGATTCTCCAGGTGAGTATACTGGAGTGGGTTGCCATTTCCTTATGTAGGGGATCTTTCCCATCCAGAAATCAAACCCAGGTTGCAAAGAGTCGGACACAACCGAGTGACTAAGCACAGCGCAGCTCCTGCATTGCAGGTGGACTCTACGATCTGAGCCACCAGGGAAGCTATCCGTTATTTGTGAGATTTCAAATATCCAAGTGTTTGAATGTTTGTTTAATCTTATGTTACTAATTTTAAATTTTATCACTTTATAGTAAAAGAATGAGGTTTATTTAATTTTCACTTTTTAAAATTATCAGTGTTTTCTTTGTGGTCTTATTTGTGATCAACTTGTATAAAGTTGAATTCTCAAAAAATATCTGTCTTCTGTTTATATGGTATGGAGTTAAATGTCTGTGTGTATGTGTCTCGAACCCAGGTCTCCCACATATATATATGCGGTTGGGAAGATCCCCTAGAGGAGGGCACGGCAACCCACTCCAGTATTCTTGCCTGGAGAATCCCATGGACAGAGGAGACTGGGGGCTATAGTTCATGGGGTTGCAAAGAGTCAGACATGACTGAGCGACTAAGCATGTGTATATATATATACATCCTGAAGGAGGGCATGGCAACCCACTCCAGTATTCTTGCCTGGAGAATCCCCATGGACAGAGGACTCTGGCGGTCTACAGTCCATGAGGTCACAAAGAGTCTGACATGACTGAGTGATTAAGCACAAACACAATTTAATTAACAACTAAACTTTTGAAATTATGCTATTCAGATACCATGTAAGCTTACTGTATTACCAACTCAACATATCAAATACAAATAGAATTGTTACTGCGTATTTTATAGCTGTTTATATATTTCAATGATGTTATATACACAATCACTTATGTCTATTATAGAGTTATCCTTTATAAAAGTAAAATAATCTTTGCCCTCTTTAGTGCTCTTTCCTTACCTTGGGTTCTACTCTGACCGGCATTAACAACATAATATCTGCTTTTTTTTTTTTTAATTCTGTTCTTTTTTTTTTACTTTGTAGTATATATTTTACCTTAAAATATTCTAATTTTGTTTGACAGTGTGACTCTTTGTAAAGAGCACATAATTTACTTTGTATTTTGGCTCAATCTGAGAATATTCATGTTTTTAGTTGAAAAATTTAGCTCATTGATTGTTATTGTCATAGCTGACATCTTTGTATATGTTAACATGTCATTTTGTGCTTCTTTGATATTTCTATTCTTAGTTTTGTCTCATGAAAACTAAAATTTACCTACTTTGTATGTGTGTGTGTGTGAGACTTTCAGTTTTATTTGAGGACCTTACTGAGGACTATAGCCCAAGAGAGAGTCTCAGGTCTGAGGAACTGCTCCAATGAGTTAGGGGAGGAGCCAGGATGTATATAAATCTATTATTCTAGTGATTTTGATAGTGTCCATTTTTTATCATTCTACTAATGATAACCATCATACTAAATAAATAAATTCATGTTTCCTTAATGATTAATATAACAAAATATGTAATACAAAAAATTAATACTCCATCCACCCAATGTCCAGGTGATTCTTAAATGTTTTATACTATATGTCCTTTTTTTAAAAAATGATCTTTGCTTCTTGTTTTGAGTTATTTTAAAAACCTTTTCATTAATTCTATATTTCATTGTCTTTGATGTTTATAAGTAATTCTTCAGTGCCATTATTAAATTTTATATTTACTTTGTCTCTCATTTAGCTGAATATGTCTTTTTTATTGGTTTATTTTATCTCAGTTTATTTAAGAACAGATGAGTGGCTTATGTCCTAAGGCCTTTCACAACTGAAAAAATTATTGAGCTTCGATCTTTTTTTCCCCTCAAAACTAGACGGTACTCTATTTTCTTCTAGTTTATTATGAAATGTTTTATTTTGTTTGCTATAAGTTATCTAAGGCAAGCTCAATTCTTATTCTAGGATATAAAATCCATTTTATTTTTCCTGATGCCTCTATGATCTTTCCTTTTGCTTGGAATTCTCTACCTAATGTTGAAGTCTATTTAAATAGCAGCCTCTTTTTATAGTGATGTCTTTTCATTAAGCTGAGCCTGCTCAATCTATGAGTCTTTCTTCAAATCAGGAATTTTCTACTGGTCTGAAGTGTCACTTCTCTTTCATTCGTCCTTCTTTCATTTGTGTTCTGCATTCTATTTCTATGGTCCTTTCTCTCATAGTTGAATTTTTCCTTTTCTCATTATAGTAGTTATATAGTAGTATATCTTCCTTACTGCGAGAACATTTTTCTGTACCTGCAATTTATTGCCTAAAATAATGTCTTCAATTCTACAGATGCATTTCTTTGTTTCTTTTTGCTCTTTCACTTGGTTTCCAGCCAACTCCCCTTTTGTCTCAGTCTGTTGTCTCATCTTTTACTTTCCTATTCATAGAATCTAAATGTTCCTGGATTTGGGAAAATAAAAGGAGAGCTTTAAAAAAAAAATTCCTGTAGTAAATGTTCTTCAAAACTGTGCTGTTCAGGGACTTCCCTGGTGGTCCAGTGGCTAAGACTGCACACTGCCAGCAGGTCCAGGTTCGATCCTTGGTCAGAGAACTAAATCCCACGTGGTGCAACAAAGAGTTCACGTGCTGCAACTAAAGATCCCACATAAGACCCTGTGCAACAAACAAATAAACAAATATTAAAAAAACAAAAACTATGCTGTCATTTATATCATAAAAGTGATATTTGAATTTGACACTGCAGAAATTTTTCACAGGGCTCATATTTTTTTTTCCTATACATTTATAAAAAAGGAAAAATCTATGTAGTCCAGTCTTCTCATTGTCTATCTGGTTGCTCTCAGACCCATTTTCTTACATATTAGGTTGGATGGCTGGCCAGTATGTATTATTTTTATCCAATTTTCTGGATATTTAAAGTCTCTTTACTAAGGTACATCTGCTGCTTAAAGAAATACCTTGGTCCTACTGCCTGAGTTTCTTACTGTGACCAACGTGGTTTATGCTTGGGTAATATAAGGCAACTATGTGTTATTCTCTTTCCATGGCTCTTCCCACTGACCTCTTTTACATATCCAAATATTAATTGACACCTGCTTTAAATTTCTGAGCCTTCCCAGCTCTTCTTTTGGAATTTCTGTCAAGTTACATAGAAAAGTGAAATTTCAGGAATGGGTGTGAGGACAAGTGGGGAGTGGGGAGGTTGCACGTGAAACTGTCCTCCCTGGAAAGCACCTTCTACCCAATGTGAAGGTGGTTTGCTTCTTGATGGTTGATGTGGGCCTCTTCTTTTTAATATAGGGAAACACACCGTAGGTGGATATATAGAAATCTCTCACTATTTTTTACCTAGAGCATGACCCGGCATCATAGCATCCTGTGCCTACATTTTAGAAAATGAAAATTTCCATTATTTTTGCTTCATTGTATTGCCTTTACTCATTTGTCCCACGTAAGTTGATTAGCTTTATGACGTCTATTTCTGTGCTCTCTATTCTATTCCCTTGATCTATTTATCTATTATTTGGCTAATACCACACAGAATTGATTACTGTAACTGCATATAAAACCTTGAAATTGGGTAGTGTCAGTTCTCCGGCTTTGTTCTTCTTCAATGTTATAATAGCTATCCTGGGTCTTTTGCCTCTTAAACTTTAAAATCAGTTTGTCAATATCCACAAAACAACCTGCTGGGATTTGGATCAGGATGACGTTGAATCTATAGATCAAGCTGGAAAGAACTGACATCTTGACAATATTGAGTCTCCCTTTCCATGAACATGATATACCTCACCATGTATTTAGTTCTTCTTGGAATTCATCAGTTTTGTAGGTCTTGTTAACATCTTGTTAGACTTACACGTAAGTATTTCATTTGGGGAGCTGCTAGTGTAAACTGTATTGTGCTTTTAATTTCAAATTCCACGTGTTCATTGTTGGTATATAGAAAAGTAGTTGAGTTTTGTTTCTTAACCTTGTATCCTGAAAACTTGTTATAACATTAGTTCCAGGAATTTTTTTGTCAATTATTTTTGTATAGATAATCACGCCACACCTTTCACAGAAACAATTCAAAATGGATCACAAAACCACATGTAAAATGTAAAACTATAAAGCTTTTACAAAATATATATATATAGGGTAAAATCTTTGGGACACAAGGACCAGGCAAAGAATTCTTAGGCTTGCTACCAAAACCATGATTCATAAAAGACAAAGCTCATAACGTGATAAAAATTTTAAACTTTTGATCAGGAAAAGGCTGAGGAGAAGCTACAGAGTGGGGAAAAATATTTGAAACCACATATCTCACAAAAGTAGGTGTGTCTTTGACAAAAAGATATTCTGTATCCAGGATATATAAAGACATCTCAAAACTCAATAGTTCAAAAGCAAGAATCCAATTAGAATATGAGAATGGGAAAAGACATGAAGAAACATTTCATCAGAGAAAATATACAGATGGTAGATAAACACATGAAGAGATGCTCAGGTATCATTAGCCATTAGTAGTTAGTAGTTAGTGAAGTCGCTCAGTCGTGTCTGACGCTTTGTGACCCCATAGACTATAGCCTACTAGGCTTCTCCATCCATGGGATTTTCCAGGCAAGAGTACTGGAATGAGTTGCCATTTCCTTCTCCAGGAGATCTTCCTGACCCAGGGATCAAACCCGGGTCTCCCACATTGTAGGCAAACGCTTTACCGTCTGAGCCACCAGGGAAGTCCTTTAGCCATTAGGGGAGTATAAAAAAAACCATAATTAGGTATCACTAAACACCTACCAGAATGGCTTAAAAAAATAGTGATACTACCAAATATTGGTGAGGATGAGGACAGTCTAGATCATTCATACTCTGCTGGTAGAAATGTAAAATATACATTAGTGATAGAAACAAATACATTACCATCTGTAAAATGGATAGCCAGTGGAAATTTGCTATATGGTGCAGGGAGCTCAGACTGGTGCTCTGTGATAACCTAGAGGGATGGGATGGGGTGGGAAGTTCAAGATGGAGGAGACATGTTTATACCTATGGTTGATTCATGTTGATGTATGGCAGAAACCAATGCAATATTATAAAGCAATTATCTTCCAATTAAAAAATAAAAATTTTAAATATACATTAGTGATATAGTCACTTTGGAAAATAGTTTTAAAATAATAAAAATAGTTTAATAATTGCCTTAAAAACTAAATATGCAAATATTTTCCAGCCTAACAAATGTACTCTTAGGCATTTATCCCAGAGGACTGAAGATATAAATTCACACAAAAACCTGTACATGAATGTTTATAACTTTATTTGTAATAGCCAAAATTGGAAATGCCCCAGATATCCTTCAGTTGATCTATGACAAGACAAACTGGTACACTCACACCATGGAAGAGTACTCAACAATAAAAAGGAGCAAACTATTCAATCATTAATTAACCTGGAGTAATATCACCAGAGAATTATGCTGAGTGAAAAAAAAAGTCAATGACAAAAGTTCACATATATATGATTTCATTTATGTGACATTCTTGAAATATTGAAATTGTAAGAATAAAGAACAGATTAGTGATTGCTAGGAATTGATGAAGGGGTACAGGGAGGTGGGAAGTAGGTGTGGTTATAAAATAGTAAAAGAGGGCTACTTGTGATAATGGAGATGTTTGTATCTCAACTGTGTCAATGCCAATATTCTGGTCACAATATTGTGCTGCATACTGTACTCTTAATGTACTGTACTAGTATCATGTATGTTACTAATGGGGGAAACTGGGTGGGTAAAGGGTGTACTGTCCTTTATCAAGCCCATCCTTGCACGAAATGTTCCCTTGGTATCTCTAATTTTCTTGAAGAGATCCCTAGTCTTTCCCATTCTGTTCTTTTCCTCTAGTTCTTTGCATTGATCGCTGAAGAAGGCTTTCTTATCTCTTCTTGTTATTCTTTGGAACTCTGCATTCAGATGCCTATATCTTTCCTTTGCTCCTTTGCTTTTCACTTCTCTTCTTTTCACAGCTATTTGTAAGGCCTCCCTAGACAGCCATTTTGCTTTTTTGCATTTCTTTTCCACGGGGATGGTCTTGATCTCTGTCTCCTGTACAATGTCACAAACCTCATTCCATAGTTCATCAGGCACTCTATCTATCAGATCTAGGCCCTTAAATCTTATTTCTCACTTCCACTGTATAATCATAAGGGATTTGATTTAGGTCATACCTGTATGGTCTAGTGGTTTTCCCTACTTTCTTCAATTTAAGTCTGAATTTGGCAATAAGGAGTTCATGATCTGAGCCACAGTCAGCTCCTGGTCTTGTTTTTGCTGACTGTATAGAACTTCTCCATCTTTGGCTGCAAAGAATATAATCTAACAGAAGCAGAAGATATTAAGAAGAGGTGGCAAGAATACACAGAAGAACTGTACAAAAAGGATCTTCATGACCCAGTAATCATGATGGTGTGATCACGGACCTAGAGCCAGACATCCTGGAATGTGAAGTCAAGTGGGCCTTAGAAAGCATCACTATGAACAAAGCTAGTGGAGGTGATGGAATTCCAGTTGAGCTATTTCAAATCCTGAAAGATGATGCTGTGAAAGTGTTGCACTCAATATGCCAGCAAATTTGGAAAACTCAGCAGTGGCCATAGGACTGGAAAAGGTCAGCTTTTATTCGAATCCCAAAGAAAGGCAATGCCAAAGAATGCTCAAACTACCGCACAATTGCACTCATCTCACACGCTAGTAAAGTAATGCTCAAAATTCTCCAAGCCAGGCTTCAGCAATATGTGAACCGTGAACTTCCTGATGTTCAAGCTGGATTTAGAAAAGGCAGAGGAACCAGAGATCAAATTGCCAACATCCGCTGGATCATGGAAAAAGCAAGAGAGTTCCAGAAAAACATCTATTTCTGCTTTATTGACTATGCCAAAGCCTTTGACTGTGTGGATCACAATCAACTGTGGACAATTCTGAAAGAGATGGGAATACCAGACCACCTGATCTGCCTCTTGAGAAATCTGTATGCAGGTCAGGAAGCAACAGTTAGAACTGGACATGGAACAACAGACTGGTTCCAAATAGGAAAAGGGGTACGTCAAGGCTGTGTATTGTCACCCTGTTTATTTAACTTATATGCATAGTACATCATGAGAAACAATGGACTGGAAGAAACACAAGCTGGAATCAAGATTGCCGGGAGAAATATCAATAACCTCAGCTATGCAGATGACACCACCCTTATGGCAGAAAGTGAAGAGGAACTCAAAAGCCTCTTGATGAAAGTGAAAGTGGAGAGTGAAAAAGTTGGCTTAAAGCTCAACATTCAGCAAACAAAGATCATGGCATCCGGTCCCATCACTTCATGGGAAATAGATGGGGAAACAGTGGAAACAGTGTCAGACTTTATTTTTCTGGGCTCCAAAATGACTGCAGATGGTGACTGCAGCCATGAAATTAAAAGATGCCTACTCCTTGGAAGGAAAGTTATGACCAACCTAGATAGCATATTCAAAAGCAGAGACATTACTTTGCCAACAAAGGTCCATCTAGTCAAGGCTATGGTTTTTCCTGTGGTCATGTATGGATGTGAGAGTTGGACTGTGAAGAAGGCTGAGCGCCGAAGAATTGACGCTTTTGAACTGTGGTGTTGGAGAAGACTCTTGAGAGTGCCTTGGACTGCAGGGAGATACAACCAGTCCATTCTGAAGGAGATCAGCCCTGGGATTTCTTTGGAAGGAATGATGCTAAAGCTGAAACTCCAGTCCTTTGGCCACCTCATGCGAAGAGTTGACTCAGTGGAAAAGACCCTGATGCTGAGAGGGATTAAGGGCAGGAGGAGAAGGGGACGACAGAGGATGAGATGGCTGGATGGCATCACTGACTCGATGGACGTGAGTCTGGGTGAACTCCAGGAGTTGGTGATGGACAGGGAGGCCTGGCGTGCTGTGATTCATGGGGTCGCAAAGAGTCGGACATGACTGAGCGACTGAACTGAACTAAACTGAAATGGTGTACTGGATGTCTGTATCATTACTTCCAACTGTACGTGAATCTACAATTATGTCATAGCAAAAGGTGTAATTTTAAAATAGAATGTTTTATAAAAAAGATATTTGAACGTTTACCAATAAACCACAAGAGTGACAAATTGGAAAGATTTTTAAATGGGGTCGGGAGGGAGCATAGAAGCTGCAGAAGGAAGACAGCCTTCCAAAAATAAAGAAACACCCATAGGTGATATACCTGCTGACATTAATGTACATGTTAAGTACAGTCATGATAAGCACATGTTAAGTCATAATAAGTACATGTTAAGTAATGTGCATGTTATGTATAGGCGTGCTGCAGTCCATGGGATTGCAAAGAGTCGGACACATCTGAGCAACTGAACTGAACTAAACTAAGTACAGTCACAGGCGAATGAACTGACTCAGGTCCTCCAGTTGTGACCTACGAAAAGATTTTGTTCTGAGAGAAGGAAGGATAGAAAATGAATCTCAAATTGATAAGCACTGTTTCTCTAAGGCATGGTTTACTTACCTCAGTATGAGACCTTTGGAATAAAACCCCCATCTGAACCTTCTAGGATTTAACTTGACTACAATGCTATCTGATTTGCTTGGAGGTTATTTGTTTTACAGTTCTAAGCATATTAACTGAAAATTGCTGTGAGTTGGGGATCACCTCCTGTTTAGCTGGTGCTGAACAACTGTAAAACAGCAGAAATTTCTGCAGTTATTCAAATAGCTTAATGGACAAATTGATGGCTTTTTCTTCTCTGGCCTTTGCTACCACCTTTCTGCATTTCACGTTATTTAATATCCACTTTACCATTAAATTGCTCCAGCCCTAAGTGATAGTTCTAATCTGATAATAACGACTAATCTTTACTGGGAATTTACTACCTGCCAGGCACATGTCAGGCACTATTTAAATACTTTATGTTGATTAAACTGATTTAATCTTCCTAACCATCATCTATGGGTTAGACTTTGTTGTTATCACCATTTTACAGATGAGATAGAGATGAATTAACTTATCCTAGGTCACACTAGCACTACAAATAGCGAAGCCAGGAAACAAACCCAAGTGGTTTTAACTCTGGAGTTCGTACATTTAACCACTGTGCTTTTATTCCCTTCCACGAAGCCATACTATGTAGTGCAGTATAGGACAGTCCTCTAAAAGCTGTATGATACAAACATGAGATGTGACAGTTCCTGACTGGTTGTATCTTGCATTTTGGTGTAGCTGAGTGACTGAATTTGGGCTAATGGTATGTGGGCAGAAGTGATACACATCACTTCCAGGACTGACCGTAAAACCTTCCCACCATGATTTTTCCATTTGCTTTGTCCTTCTTTTGACTAAAGGGTAAGGAGTTCGAGGACTCAGAGGAGGGCAAACCTATAAAATCAAAGGAGCCTGAATTCTTACATTGCTGCTGCGAAAAGAACCGCCTAAGCAGAAATATCTATCTTGGACTCTTGCTTGAGTGAGAAATAATTTTTTATTATTTTAAGACACTTAAATTTGTCATTGTTTCTTATTAGGCAATCTTGAGTAAATATAAGATGCTGAAAGTGAAAAGTGAAAAAGTCTGTCAATCATGTCCAGCTCTTTGTGACCCCATGGACTATACAGTCCATGGAATTCTCCAGGCCAGCATACTGGAGTGGGTAGCCTTCTCCAGGGGATCTTCCCAACCCAGGCATCGAACCCAGGTCTCCTGCATTGCAGGTAGATTCTTTACCAGCTAAGTCACAAGGGAAGCCCAATATAAGATGTTGTTAGTAGTATTACCAACTGAGTTCTCTTCTGTCTTTAGCTCATATTTTTCCCTCTTGTATCAAACCAAACCCTTCACTCAGTTCAGTCGTGTCTGACTCTTTGCGACCCCGTGGACTGCAGCACGCCAGGTTCCCTGTCCATCACCAACTCCTGGAGCTAGCTCAAACTCATATCCATTGAGTTGGTGATGCCATTAAACCATCTCATCCTCTGTCATCCCCTTCTCCTCCTGCCTTCAATCTTTCCCAGCAGGGTCTTTTCCAATGAATCAGTTCTTCACATCTGGTGGCCAAAGTATTGGAGTTTCAGCTTCAGCATCATTCCTTCCAATAAGTATTCAGGATTGATTTCCTTTAGGATTGACTGGTTTGATCTCTTTGCAGTCCAAGGGACTCTCAAGAGTCTTCTTTAACACCACAGTTCAAAAGCATCAATTCTTCTGGGCTCAGCCTTCTTTATAGACCAACTCTCACATTCATACATGACTACTGGAAAAACAATAGCTTTGACTAGACGGACCTTTGTCAGCAAAGTAATGTCTCTGCTTTTTAACATGCTGTCTAGGTTGGTCAAAGCTTTTCTTCCAAGGAGCAACCAAACCCTTAATTCCCCCAAATTCTGTTCTCACCCTTCTTGTCTTTAGTCTCCTTTTTCTCAGTCACATGCCCAGTGATTTTGTGCTTCAGTGATTAGTTCCATATGAGTCTCAAGTGTCTCTCTTCTCCCATTCCTCTCCTAGAGGGTGTCTTTTGGTCACTGTCTAGATGTCCTCCTTCTAGCCCTTCACACTTGTGATGCCTCAAACCTAACTTGTCTCCTTCCCTAATTTGGATGCTACCGTAACTGAGCAGGACCCTATGGGGCCATCCCAGAACAAGTCCTCCCCACTGGGTCCTCCATCTGCCTCTTGTCTGTAGAACAACTTTAGCCTTGTAGGCCTTCCCCAAGTTTCAAAAACAGATTTAATCAGAGAAGTAAGAAAATGCAGAAAAAAAGAAAAACAGTCAAGCAAGACAAAATAATAAGAGTTAGACATTAAACAAAGTCAAGGACATTTAGTTACACCTCAAGGGCTATAGATAATATTCTGAGCCATATCTTGCAACTACTGAAACCCCCAGCAGGTAGAGAGAGTTAATTATATGCTGCCCACAAGCACTAGACCCCAGACTAACTGGAACCAGTGGGTCAATGATGGTAATTCCCAATTACCTCACCACAACACCCCTCTACCATCCTGTCTTTAAACACCTTTCTCCGAAAGCCTTTGGGGAGTTTGAGCCCTTTAAGCACTAGCTACCTGGACTCTTTGCTTGATGCCCTGCAATAAACACTGCACTATCCTTCACCACAACCCACTTATCTTGGCTTTACTGTGTGCAGGCAAGCAGACGCAAGTTTGGTTTGGTAAGACTGCCAATCTGGTTTCTGTGCACCCAGACTGGAAACAAAATCTTAAATTTATCTTTGACTTTCTCTGTCCTCTAGCTCTCTCCTCACAATTCAATCAATTGTCCTAATAGTGTCCCTCTGTAGTTCCTCTCTTTCCTGGACTTTCTATTCCAGGTCTGCTGTCGCTACTCTTTCCTGGATTGCATAACCTCTCCTGAACTTTGTAATATCCTTCTAAACTGGAATTTGGATTCAAATCTGCTTCACTCCAGCCTCTTTATTTCCCTCATAATCAAAACTTTTAATCAAATCATGGTGAAGTCACCAATGGTTATTAACTGCAGTGATAATTTTAAATGTCACAATTTAATATTCAAGGTCATTAAGACAATAATAAAAATAATTCTTAGCTTTATATCATTCTTCTATACCCCAGTATACACCTTATGCTTTAGCTAAGCAGTATAACTTGAATTTAATCAGCCCAGGGTTTTTCCAACTACATGTCAGAATTTTGCTATTTCTACCCACACTTCTTGGTTTATGGAATAGTGCCCTTTCGTCAAAGTCTATCTCAAATACCACATTATTCATGAAGCCTTTTTAAGAATAATTTCTTATTCTGAAAAAGATAAATGGACAAAATAATGTAATGAAGCCCCATGGACCCATTAGATAGCTCCATAATTGTCAATTCATGCCTAGTCTTTTTTCACCTAAACCCTTTATCCAACCTCTTATCAGGTCCCAAGCTGAACAAAATCATTCCATCCTCTTTGTATCTGTCTTGCAGCACTAACATTGCATGTGAGCACGTAATAACTATTGGTATACCTTTTATACTCTCTCCTAGATTTAAAGTCCCTTGAAGGTAAAGTCTGCATGTTGCTACCCTTTCACACCACCACAACACAGTACCCTGAGTCTGAAAGGAGAAACAATAAAAATTTGAATTTGAATTGAAATACCTAATGCTTTTTAAAGGAAATTATTTTCCCCATAGTTAATAACTGTATCTTTTGACAAAATTATCTCCAGACAAAGCCAACATGAGTACCAATCCTATTTTTAAATTTTCTGAGAAGGAGATCCTTGTGCTTCTTTAGTAATCCAATGCCCTGTTTGGATTATCTCAATAATCACTCAATTCTATGCTGAGCCTCAGCTCAGGGTGACATTGGATAAATCATGTGGAATTAGCATAGTGAATATATTCTCTTCGTCTATTTCCTTATTAGCAAATTGCATCTTCCCATTCCAGCTCACAAGAGAATTATGAGATTAAACAGGGTAGTCACCTATTGATTATACAAGTTATGAACCGTTCAGAATTTCTTTTTGCCCTTCTTAGATCTGTCATCCAATCTTGTGTTTTTATTATTCACTATCTCTCCCCTCAAAGGATGATGCAAAGGGAGAAAGGGCATATTAAGCTTAAATTATTTAGCAGTGGGGTCAGTAAAAAATTTGGTAGGGTGGAAAATTACAGCCATTAACTAAAATGAAGATCATCTGCCCTTCATTAACATGAATGATACAAGAATCATCTGTGAAGCATTTTGAATTCCTTAGAGAAGTCTTTATGTTTGTTTTTTGCCTCTGAGTGTATGTGTATTTTTATCATGGACAACCTTAATTTCTTCAATTTTGATATTTCATTGATTCAAAAATTTCTTCATACCTTAAAAGTACATGTAGAATTGAAACATGGACTTCACAAAATCGTTCACTATGTTTCCATAATTTCTAATGTTGAGAATGAAATTGTGGGTTGTATTTAGTTTCTATTATGCTTATGCACACTGTGAAGTAAAACACTAAATCTGTCATTAAATCAAAACTTGTATTATAGAAAAAATTGTGCAAAAAACTTCCTGAACAGTTATATTATGCTAAGTTGATGTGAGGGAACAAGTTACGTAGGTAACAAGGAACCTAGGGAATTATCCAGCACTGTCCTTTCAGGATGTTTCTGTAGTTTTCTGCTTATTTTATGTGCAGTTACTCTGATAAAATTATGCCCTATTGGGTGAGGGAGAGTGTCTGATCAGGTCACCCAAGATGGTTGCTCTCAAGCCCTCTCCATATATCCTCTGTTCTATCAGTGCTTGCTTCACCTATACCCTACTCCCATGACTGACCTTCCCAGCTGGTGATTGTTCTCATCTTTAGATCAGAACATCTCCACCCTGAGAGCTTATCAAAGGGATAGAGAGAGTTGTTTCCTTCCGCTGGTTTCCCTTTGAACCAATGAGCAAACCTGACATCATATGCCCCTAAACTGGTAACCTCCTGCTCCCACTGGGGAGTAAGGGTGTTGCTCCAGGACCTTGTTTCAGATGTGTAAGATCTCCTCCCATCCATTAAACCGCTGATGGCTCTGTTGCTGAGTCCAGGCTTTTCCTTTTGTCTGGAATGGGCAAGTACTGGGCTTGAATGTCTGTTTTGAGTGCAGCCCAACAGGGAGTTAGAATAATTACGCATTTCAGTGGTATTGGTTAATTTGGAGATTGGCAACAATCTAAGGGCTCATCTTTATGAAGGCCAGAGTGCTTTATCTTTGATGAGGAAATATAGAGGACGTGGAGAAGTCATTTAGTCTTCTTTACTTGTGTTGGGCAATGCCCTAAAATTGTTCAGGGAAGCTTGGGGGCCACACTGAGACCTGTTGGGTGGCCCATCCCCATCCCCATGTCAACCAAAGCAGTTCTTTCATTGGTCTCCATGAAATGTTGTGTATGGTTGCTTCTTTTTTATTTTTAAATATAAGTGCTCACTACTAAAATTTTCTAAAAACTACTTACTAGGTTTACCCACCACTCCCACTCACTTCTAAGTAAGATTTCACTTGAACTTAAAGGCTCTCTCTGATCTATCAATTAAAATCCTATTTTGAAGTTCAATTATGGATTATATGATTATTCATATTGATTACTGGTTCATGCCTGAGTTAGATACTGTCTCCCCAAATCTGCATTCCAAACACTTTCATTTATCAGTTCTTCACACTAGGTAAATTATTGATTTCCTTTCCTTAGAATTTATTTTTTTTAATATAACCCAACCCATCCTTTCCTCTTAATCTTCAGTTGTTCTTCACTCTTGACCAATTATGGGCAATCTCTGTATTCTGACATTTAAAGTCCTCCATCACATGGCCCTTGAGCTATCTACCACTGCACACCACGATGCACTTTGTAATACAATGAGTTAAAGGGCCACGGCGAGGTCTCATATATACTGGGCTGAATCAACTCTCGTAGCAATAATATCAGGCAACTATATCTCAGCTGTTGTCTCTGTTATGCTTCCCATTATTAGCCCCAAGTAACTAATCTTTTTAAAAAAACTGTAATTGAGGGAAAGAAAAATGTTTTATTTTTCTTCTCCTTCCAAAAAACAATGCTTCTTAAGTTTATTATGGTAAATGAACATGCCTATTTCCTAGTTCTGTATTTCTTCTGTCTTTGAAGAAATAGCCTATCTCCTCCCCATTTAAAATTATTTTTCAGAATACATAGAATATATTTAACATTAAATCTGATGTATAGTTATAAGGTTAATAATTGCTTAATAAAACAACCAGTGTGTTTACTTTCTGAAATCACATAAGAAAATTAAGATATAATTTTTTTTATGCTTGTAAATTTAGTACTTCTGAAAGATGCCAAATGAAGGTTTGAAATCTTTCATTTATGACCTAGATAAATAAAATAAAGGAATAAAACACAGAACTCTATCACAGTTATCTAAGCTATTAAGTATTTATGCTGCTAAGTTTTATTTTAGGAATAAGTTAGAGGAGGCATTTTTCACATTTACAACCCAGGAGATTTTAAATCAAAAGTTTAAAAAGCATGCGGTACTTTTAACTTTATATCAACTACAATCATGCAAACATTTAGACTTCCTTGTTTTCTTTTTACTTCTATTCCTAAAATACTTCTAATAGTCTTAGTGACCAATCTTCTAGACATAGCTTGCAGTTTATGTTTGCTTTCATTCAGCAATCATTAGAACATTCAAATACATTAAACAGAAATATGATAAATGACAGATTTTGATAATATAATTTACCTTCAATATATGTGATGATTGCCTAGTGACTATATTTATGCATAGTATATCTCTATTTATATGTATTATATATAAATACAAATATATGCTTAACATATGCATAATCTATTTTAGAAGCTATAGTATAGAATGAGTGAATGTTATGTATCTTCTATTATAGTATCAGATCAGATCAGATCAGATCAGTTGCTCAGTCGTGTCCGACTCTTTGCAACCCCATGAGTCGCAGAATGCCAGGCCTCCCTGTCCATCACCAACTCCCGGAGTTCACTCAGACTCACGTCCATCAAGTCAGTGATGCCATCCAGCCGTCTCATGCTCTGTCGTCCCCTTCTCTTCTTGACCCCAATCCCTCCCAGCATCAGAGTCTTTTCCAATGAGTCAACTCTTTGCATGAGGTGGCCAAAGTACTGAAGTTTCAGCTTTAGCATCATTCCTTCCAAAGAAATCCCAGGGCTGATCTCCTTCAGAATGGACTGGTTGGATCTCCTTGCAGTCTAAGGGACTCTCAAGAGTCTTCTCCAACACCACAGTTCAAAAGCATCAATTCTTCGGCGCTCAGCCTTCTTCACAGTCCAACTCTCACATCCATACATGACCACAGTAAAAACCATAGCCTTGACTAGACGGACCTTTGTTGGCAAAGTAATGTCTCTGCTTTTGAATACGCTATCTAGATTGGTCATAACTTTCCTTCCAAGGAGTAAGCGTCTTTTAATTTCATGGCTGCAAACACCATCTGCAGTGATTTTGGAGCCCAGGAAAATAAAGCCTGACACTGTTTCCACTGTTTTCCCACCTATTTCCATGAAGTGATGGGACCAGATGCCATGATCTTCGTTTTCTGAATATTGAGCTTTAAGCCAACTTTTTCACTCTCCACTTTCACTTTCATCAAGAGGCTTTTGAGTTCCTCTTCACTTTCTGCCATAAGGGTGGTGTCATCTGCATAGCTGAGGTTATTGATATTTCTCCCGGCAGTCTTGATTCCAGCTTGTGTTTCTTCCAGTCCATTGTTTCTCATGATGTACTATGCATATAAGTTAAATAAACAGGGTGACAATACACAGCCTTGACGTACCCCTTTTCCTATTTGGAACCAGTCTGTTGTTCCATGTCCAGTTCTAACTGTTGCTTCCTGACCTGCATACAGATTTCTCAAGAGGCAGATCAGGTGGTCTGGTATTCCCATCTCTTTCAGAATTGTCCACAGTTGATTGTGATCCACACAGTCAAAGGCTTTGGCATAGTCAATAAAGCAGAAATAGATGTTTTCCTGGAACTCTCTTGCTTTTTCCATGATCCAGCGGATGTTGGCAATTTGATCTCTGGTTCCTCTGCCTTTTCTAAATCCAGCTTGAACATCAGGAAGTTCACGGTTCACATATTGCTGAAGCCTGGCTTGGAGAATTTTGAGCATTACTTTACTAGCGTGTGAGATGAGTGCAATTGTGCGGTAGTTTGAGCATTCTTTGGCATTGCCTTTCTTTGGGATTGGAGTGAAAACTGACCTTTTCCAGTCCTGTGGCCACTGCTGAGTTTTCCAAATTTGCTGGCATATTGAGTGCAACACTTTCACAGCATCATCTTTCAGGATTTGAAATAGCTCAACTGGAATTCCATCACCTCCACTAACTTTATTTGTAGTGATGCTTTCTAAGGCCCACTTGACTTCACATTCCAGGATGTCTGGCTCTAGGTCAGTGATCACACCATTGTGATTATCCGGGTCGTGAAGATCTTTTTTGTACAGTTCTTCTGTGTATTCTTGCCACGTCTTCTTAATATCTTCTGCTTCTGTTAGGTCCATACCATTTCTGTCCTTTATCGAGCCCATGTTTGCATGAAATATTCCTTTGGTATCTCTGATTTTCTTGAAGAGATCTCTAGTCTTTCCCAGTCTTTTGTTTTCCTCTATTTCTTTGCATTGATCGCTGAAGAAGGCTTTCTTATCCCTTCTTGCTATTCTTTGGAACTCTACATTCAGATGCCTATATCTTTCCTTTTCTCCTTTGCTTTTCGCTTCTCTTCTTTTCACAGCTATTTGTAAGGCCTCCCCAGACAGCCATTTTGCTTTTTTGCATTTCTTTTCCATGGGGATGGTCTTGATCCCTGTCTCCTGTACAGTGTCACAAAGCTCAGTCCATAGTTCATAAGACACTCTATCTATCAGATCTAGGCCCTTAAATCTATTTCTCACTTCCACTGTATAATCATAAGGGATTTGATTTAGGTTATACCTGAATGGTCTAGTGGTTTTCCCTATTTTCTTCAATTTCAGTCTGAATTTGGTAATAAGGAGTTCATGGTCTGAGCCACAGTCAGCTCCTGGTCTTGCTTTTGCTGACTGTATGACTTCTCCATCTTTGGCTGCAAAGAATATAATCAATCTGATTTCGGTGTTGACCATCTGGTGATGTCCATGTATAGAGTCTTCTCTTGTGTTGTTGGAATAGGGTGTTTGTTATGACCAGTGCATTTTTTGGCAAAACTCTATTAATCTTTGCCCTGCTTCATTCCGTATTCCAAGGCCAAATTTGCCTGTTACTCCAGGTGTTTCTTGACTTCCTACTTTTGCATTCCAGTCCCCTGTAATGAAAAGGACATCTTTTTTGGGTGTTAGTTCTAAAACGTCTTGTAGGTCTTCATAGAACCGTTCAGCTTCTTCAGTGTTACTGGTTGGGGCATAGACTTGGATTACTGTGATATTGAATGGTTTGCCTTGGAAACAAACAGAGATCATTCTGTCATTTTTGAGATTCCATCCAAGTACTGCATTTTGGACTCTTTTGTTGACCATGATGGCTACTCCATTTCTTCTGAGGGATTCCTGCCCACAGTTGTATATATAATGGTCATCTGAGTTAAATTCACCCATTCCAGTCCATTTCAAGTTTTTCTTTTTCCTTGAATGATTCTTTTCAGTTGATTGTATGAATCAGCTCCTAATCACAGGTGAAAACTGGCATTGCTGGTGAATGGGTGAAGTGGGAGAAGGGAGGGAGGTTGCAGAGGTTCTGGAAGCACAGAGAATGGTTAGGAATCTCAGTGATCGGGTCCACTTGTTTCTTTAAAACTATAATCCAATCCAGTTGTTATAGGCTTTGTATATACAATGATTGGAGGTTAGTAAATGCCGTCATTTGTTTAACATAGTAACTTGTGTTTCCCATGTTCATGTCCTCCTCCGAATGTATCATCATAACAAGAAATAAATAATTATTTATTTATAATAAATAAATATTGCTATTGCTGCTTTCTCTGGAGTACATACCTAAAGTTGCCCTTGTTGGAAGCAGTCGATTACAAATCATCTACCACTTGGAATCCCTGTCTCTTAGAAACCTTTGCTTATTTACTCCCTTCTGTTTGTATCTTGTCTGTGGCTTGTTTCTGCCAGTGAGTGAGGAGCCCACAGGGGCCCCTTATTGTGCTTCAGCTTTCCTGAATGTTCATATTTTTGAATCTTTAGTCTCAGTCAAATCTTGCCAAACATAATCACAAATCTGGTGAAAATCAGTTCTTAAATGCTGTGTTATTTGTCATAAAATGAACATGATTTGTTTACATTACATCATTTTATTTACCTTACATTATTTATTCCTTAGTATAACCCTATCAAGAAGGTATTCCTATTATTCCCATTTTACATATGAAGAAACTGAACCTTAGAGAGGTTGTTGATAAAGTGAAGTCACTTGCTGACTTTATCACTTGCTGATAAAGTGAAGTCACTCAGTCATGTCCAACTCTTTTCAACCTCATGGACTGTATCCTACCAGGCTTCTCTGTCCATGGGATTTTCCAGGCAAGGGTACTGGAATGAGTTGCCATTTCCTTCTCCAGGGGATCTTTCCAGCCCAGGGACTGAACTCAGGTCTACCCGAATTGTGGGGAGATGCTTTACGGTTTGAGCCACTAGGGAAGCCAGTTTGCTGAAGGCCACACAAATAAGAGAAGCTTAGGAGTCACACCTGCTCTATCAACCTTCAGTGGTCCAGGCTTTTAAGCAATGCATGATATTTATCCAGCCCTGGAGGTACTGAAAATCTAATTAAGACAGAAAAGAAAAATGAGAGAACGTGGAACAAAAAGTAAACAATTATACCCCATTGCATAAAACTGTCACGTGGTAATAACTAGCTTTTCTAGTTCATGGTTTGGATTATTAATTTAAAAAATTATATATCCTGAGGAAAATCTACAGTTTTAAGTGAATAAAAATAACTGTAACTTCTAAATGTGGGTTTCCTCTGTAAATGAATAGCTGAAAGTTACCTAAATGTCAATTAATTAATAATTAATTTTAATAGCTTTCACAAGTTTGTTCTCTTATATCCACCAATCCTTATTCTGTCTTCTCAAGGAATTCCTTTCTCCTCCTGGCCTCACCACTTTAGTACCATCTGGCACTCAGACTTTAGCCCTGGATTCTTTTGTTCTTCAGAGACCCCATCCATTCAGTTCTAATTACTATGCAGATCATCTGCTGCTGGACTCATTGTGACAGTCTTAAGAGAGAACAAGAGCTGAAGTTACTACCCCTTCTTCGGTTGTTTTTCTTTTCTTTTTTCTTCCTTCTCATTCTTTTTATCTTAAGCTGAGCCCTGGTAAACTCTATCTCATAAACCTTTGAAAGAATCCACCTGCCAATGCAGGAGACATGGGTTTGATCCCTGTGTGGGGACGATCCCCTGGAGTAGGAAGGGGCAACCCACTCCAGTATTCTTGCCTGGAAAATTCCATGGCCAGAGGAGTCTGGTAGGCTACGGTTCATGGGGCTGCAAAGAGGCAGACATGGCTGAGCGACTGAGCACACACACAGACATTCTACACCCTAGAGAAGGGTTATCTGGAGAGAAAGTCTAGGCTCAATACAAGAGCCCATACCCTTATGTCTTTGGTTATCATCTGGCCACTGCATAGCCACTTTCCTAACTTCCTTTCCTTACTTGACTTGGAACGTCTTTTCCTTGACCAAAACGTTTATTTGTAGGTTCTCACTTCTGTGATCTGTTTTTCCCCAGTCTCTCAGTTTAGTTTTCCTGTGCACTCCTGTACTGTTTGCCTAGTTACCTTTAAAGTCAATTGAAAAAGAACCATGTCCCACTTCTGTTCAAATGCTGCATTGGGTTTCAGATGGTTGAACATGGATTCTAGCTAATGAGACTCTCCAGGGGAATCACGGCTTTAAAGAAAAGTGCTTCTTAATTTTGGTATTAGTTTCATAGTTTTGCATTGGGTTAACCACTGGAGGAAAATGAGATATTTTGAACCAATGATCCCGTTTTTACAAGAGAATTTATTTTAACATTTTCTAGGTAGGGAAAATTACTTAAATAAAGTCAAGAATTGAAGACTATACACTGAGCATCCTATTTCTCTTCTACTTTAAGGCAACTATCCCAATTGCTGGATTCATCTTGATATCACATCTGTAGAATAAGTACTGCACACACGGAACATGAAATTGTGCATATGCTTAAAATGGGCTTTTATACCTCAAATTGTAAAATTTGCAGCAAAAATAATGATAAAGAAAACAGTGACAGGCATTAGTATCAAGCTTTGCTATTTTAAATGTGAATCTACTTAAAATTACTATTCTAAGGAAGACCAATTAAAGTAAGATACAATCAAAAGTGAAAAGATAGTGGCACCCCTCCTTAAATTGGAAAAAAAAAAATTCCCTTGGTCCAACTAGGAAGTGCTGACTTGGAAAAATTGGTAGTTTGACACTGTGAAAGAAATAAAATTGTCATGAACAAAGGTGAAAAGGGATTGTATTTGTCAAGAAGAGGCTCCTACTGGATGAACTGTCTGAGGGCTGTGGCATGTCACATCTTGTCTTGGAGAGTTAATGACTGGTAATGTTGAAGGAATAGGTCTTTTGTCAGATCATTACAGCAGCCCTAGTTACAACTGCCTCAAGATGTAATGACTGGTTCAGATAAGGGGCCAAAATGCTTCATGTGAAACATGACTCAATCCAATCACCTTCTCCCGATTAGGAGAGGGAATCCATGGCAGTTTTACCTAGAAAGCACAGAGGGTAGGCCCTCGGGCAAGAACACAGAAGCTGCTTTTGGTGCTCAGGAAATGGGGGCTGAAGTTTGCTTGGCCTCTAATTCTGGGCATGTAGTAGACCATATACTGCTCAGCCTTGCTCTGTTATGGCTGTTCTCTTCTTTCTTAAGCATTCTGAAAGAGTGAGCCGAAAAAATTAAACTGGTAAATTGAATGAGACTGGATGAAAGGTGTTATTGCTCCTGCATTAAATGAAACATTTTATTGCTGTTTAGAATAAACAAGCAGTCCCCACACAGTTTAGGGGACAAGATCCCCACATAGTTTAGGTAACTCAAGAATATCAGGAAGACACAAGGAAATTATGCCTTTCCAAGATTACCAGAAGTTAAATTTAATGCCTCAGTATATTGAAGGAGCATTGATTTTTTTCACCCACACTGCATACCAGATATTTATGAGTATCTAGAACTCATTTACTAATGTTAACCTAGGGAGGACACAGAAAGCTCTAACTGGGGGGAAAAAACACAAGAGACATCATTATGAAAAAAAAAATGTACTTTTAAACTACACCTTAAGAGTTAATTTAAAAAATATTTTCTTCCAGTTTAAAAAATAAAAACACTTTTAAATGAGGCAGTACCTAGTGCACTACTCAGCTCGTGGTAGGTGCTCAGCAGATGTTAGTGTTCTTTCATTCTTTTTAGTCAAAGGTAAATGGTATCTTCATTTCAATTACAAAGCAGTTCAGTTATAGAGATTTGGAAAACTCTAAAAAAGTTCAGAAAACAAATCATCTTATAATTCTACTATCCAAAAGTAAACACTTAAAATCTTGGTTATTCATTTTCTTATTAATATCCTTAATACTTCACAGATACAAAATATACCTAGCAAGCTTTTCTTTATGATTCCAACAATAACAGATTTCAGAGCCAGCAGTGATCCGTTAATATACCTCTACTAGTTCATTATCGCAGAAAGCCATTGCTACAAACTGGTGGGCGTCACTGAAACATCTAGATTCATCAGAAACTGTAAAAGTGAGGGCCACTGTGACACTGGTGTTACGAGCTTTAAAAATTAAATTCCATCTCTGGCAAAGGGAGAGTAGCTCCTATTAAACAACTATTCCACAGGTAACAAAGATAAAATATGGACAAAATATCAAAACAACTATCTCAAGATATGGGAATATGACCAAAAGTAATAAAAAATGGGAAGGAATTGGAAACATTAATTGATAAAGTTAATGACACTAAGTGAACTTCCCATTTTTATGGGTTTTTTTTTTTGCCATCTAGTTCCATGATGGATGACTAAAAACTAGATAAAAACTTGCAGTCTTATAGGCCTAAAGAACTAATGTTCAATTAGCCTAAAGTCTATGGATAAATAGACCAAGATGAACAAAAAGCTAATGGGCAAACAGAAAGCAAATAGTAAAGTGCTAAGAATAAATGCAGAATAATAATTCATTAAATATAAATTTATTAAAACTCTAGCTAAAAGGTAGAAAATTTCAGAATGGATAATAAAAAAAGCAAGACCCACCTATATGTTCTGTTAAAAAAAAAATTGTTTTAAATACATGGCTAGGTTGAAAGTAAAAAGGTGGAACATTATATAAACCATAGACACAATCAAAGAAGTCTGAAATATCTATGTTAATATCACATGAAACAGACTTCAAGACAAAGGAAATTAACAAAGATAGGGATAATTCATAATAATAAAAATATCATTAATTAGGAAGCCATAATAGATATTTAAAGCACACGAAGTAAAGGTTGAGAATTAAATGAAGAAATAGACAAATAGATAATCATGGAATATTTAAAACCCCTCTCCCAACAATTTACAGAACAGCCAGAAAAAAATCAGTGAAGATGTAGATCTGAACACCACCAGTTTCCTTGACCTGACGTTTACAGAATACCCAACAACTGCTGGAATACCCATTCTTTTCATGCACACAAGGTATACGGAAATAGATCATATGCTGAGCTGTAAAACAAATCTTAATAAATTTTAAAAGACTGAAGTCTTGAAAAGTATCTTCTCTGATCACAATCAACGATAATAAGCTATATCTACAAAAATGCAAATATTTGAAAATCACATTATGCATTTTATTAGTCCAGTGGGTTAAAAAAGGAAACCACAATAGAAATTAGAAAATATTTCAAGTCTTTCCTGGGTGGTCCAGTGAATCTGCCTATCAATACAGGGGACGTGAGTTCAGTCTCTGGTCTGGGAAGATTCCACATGTCATGGGCAACTAAGCCTTCATGCTCTGGAGCACACGTGCTGCAGCTTCTTGAAGCAGCACTCTCCCTAAAGCCTATGCTTTGTTGTAAGAGAAGCCACCACAGTGAGAATCCCAGGCACCACATCTAGAGATCAGCCCCCGCCTGCCACAACTAGAGAAAACCTGCACACAATAAAGACGACCAAGGCCGCCAAAAATAATTAAATAAAAAACAAACTGTTTCAAGCTGAATGATAATGAATATACAACATATCAAAGTGTATGAGATGCAGCTAAAAGAGTGCTTTAAGAAAAAGTTACAGTTCTAAATGCATATGTTAGAAAAGAAATTATAAAAACACTAACTAAGTTTCCAGTTTAAAAAGTTAGACAATGAAAAGCAAAGTAAACTCAGAATAAGTGGGAAAGAGAAATAATAAAAATAAGAATAGGAAACAATGAAATAGGAAACAACAGAAAAAATTAACAAAGCCCCAAACACAGCTCTTTGGAAAGCTTAACAAAAGTGATAAATTCCTAGCTAGACTGACAAAAACAAAGAGAAAGAGAGAGAACAGAAGTTATCAGTGTGAAGAATAAAAAAGGTGTACAAGCTGGGTTTTGAAGAGGCAGAGGAACCAGAGTCAAATTGCCAATATTCACTGGATCATGGAGAAAGCAAGGGAGTTCCAGAAAAACTGCTTCATTGACTATCCTAAAACCTTTGATTGTGTGGATCACAACAAACTGGAAAATTCTTCCAGAAATGGGAGTACCAGATCACCTTACCTGTTTCCTGAGAAATCTGTATGCAGGTCAAGAAGGAACAGTTAAAACCACACATGTGGTTCAAAATGTGGCTGACTAGTTCAAAATTGTGAAAAGAGTACAACAAGACTGTATATTGACACCCTGCTTATTTAACTCCTATGCCGAGTACATCATGTGAAATGCCAGGCTGGATATATCACAAGCTGGAATCAAGATTGCTGGGAGAAACATCAACAACCTCAGATATGCAGATGATACCACTCTAATGACAGAAAGTTAAGAGGAACTAAAGAGCCTTTTGATGAGGGTGAAAGATGAGAGAGAAAAAGCTGGCTTGAAACTCAACATTTGAAAAATTAAGATCATGGCATCTGGTCTCATCACTTCATGGCAAATAGATGGAGGAAATAGTGGAAGCAGTGACAGATTTTATTAACTTGGGCTCTAAAATCACTGCAGACAGGACTGCAGACATGAAATTAAAAGACGCTTGCTCCTGGAAAGAAAAGCTCTGACAAACCTAGACAGCGTATTGTGTGTGTGTTAGTGGCTCAGTGGTGTCCAACTCTTTACAACCCCATAGAGTGTAGTCTGCAAGACTCCTCTGTCCTTGTAATTCTCCAGGCAAGAATACTTGAATGGGTTGCCATTCCCTTCTCTGGGGGATCTTCCCAACCCAGGGACTGAACTCTGATCTCCTGCATGGTAGGCAGATTCTTTACCATTTGAGCTACCAGGGAAGGGACAGTGCATTAAAAAGCAGAAACATCACTTTGCCAACAAAGGTCTGTATAGTCAAAACTATGGTTTTTCCAGTAGTCATGTATGGATATGAGATGTCGACCATAAAGAAGGCTGAGCGCCGAAGAACTGATGCTTTTGAATTTTGGTACTGGAGAAGCCTCTTGAGAGTTCCTTGGACTGCAAGGAGATCAAATAAGTCAATCCTGAAGGAAATCAACCCTGAATATTCATTGGAGGGACTGATGCTGAAGCTAAAGCTCCAATACTTTGGCCACCTGCTGCAAAGAGCTGACTCATTGGAAAAGACCCTCATGTTGGGAAAGATTGAAGGCAAAAGGAGAAGGGAGTGGCAGAGGATAAGAAGGTTAGACAGCATCATTGACTCAATGGATATGAATTTGAGCAAACTCAGGGAGATAGTGGAAGACAGAAGAGACTGGCATGCTACAGTCCATGGGGTTGCAAAGAGTTAGACTTGGCAACTAAACAACAACATTCAGTGTAGATCTTAAAGAATTAAATGGATAATAAGGAAATATTATGAGTATCTTTATACCAATAAATTCATCAATTTATATGACAGACAAATTCTTTAAAAAATATAACTTATTCTACTGACAAAAAATGAAACAGAAAATCTGAATAACTCTTTACCTGAAGAAATTGAATTTTTGTAATAAAAAACCTCCTAGCAGAGAAAGCTCTAGGCACAGATGATTTAATTGGTGAATCCTATCAAACATTTAAAGAAACAGTCCTTGTCAGATGCAAACTCTTTTAGGAAATGTAGCAGGAGGGAACACTTCCTAAAAAATAAAATAAATGGTAGCCATTTTTGAAGTAGGTCAATGTAATTCTAAACTGAGAAAGCATTAAACATTCAAGCCTAAAATAAAGAAAACATCTATCTTGGTCTATTTGAGCTGCTACAATAAAATATCACAGATGGGAAACTTGTAAACAACACGAATTTATTTCTCACACTTCTGGGGGCTGGGAAATCCAAGATCAAGGTGCCAGGATGGTCACGTTCTGGTGAAGGCCTTTTTTAGCCTATAGCTGATGATGTCTCTGTGCATTCTCACAGAAGAGGGTAAGCAGACCTGTGGGGTCTTTTTTATGAAAAGATTAATCCTTTTCATGAGGATTCCACCCTCATAACCTAAGCGACCTCCCCAAAGCCCCATCTCCTGATGCCATAATCTCTCAAGTCTAGAATTTCAAACATTCAAACCATAGCAGGATCTTTTTCAATTTACAGGTAGAGAGCAGGAAAAGGTATAAGGAGCATTAGCTGCATGGCTTAATGTTTAATGCTCTCTCTCCATCCATGTTGTTGTAAATGGCAAGATTTCATTTTTTATATAGCTGACTAATATTCCATTATATAAATGTACCACATTTTCTTCATCCATTCATCTAGTGATGGGCACTTAGGTTCCTACAATATCTTGGCTCTTGTAAATAATGCTGCAAAGAACATTGGGGTGCATGTATATTTTCTAACTAATGTTTTTTGTTTTTTTGTTTTTGTCTGTTTTCAAAAAAATACCTATAATTGGAATTGCTAGATTGTATAAATCCCATGGACAGAGGAGCCTGGTGGGCTACAGTCCATTGGGTTGCAAAGAGTCAGACACAAATGAGCATGTTGAGCACGATGGTAGTTCTATTTTTAATTTTTTGAGGAATCTCTGTAATATATTCTATAGTGGTTTTACCAATATACATTCCACATGTGAGGGTTTCCTTTTACCCACATCCTTGTCAACATTTATATTTGATGTCTTTTTGATGACAGTCATTCTCACAAGTATGATGTGATAATTCATTGTTGTTTTGATTTGCAGTTCCCTGATAATTAGGATGTTGAGCATCTTTTCATGTGTCTGTAGTGCCAGGCACTGGAGTGGTGCCTGTGCAGCACTAGAGCGATTTTGAAGAGATACCCCATGTCCAAGAGCAAAGGATAAGCCCAAGCAAGATGGTAGGAAGGGCAAAATCAAGTTTAGAATCAAACCCCTTACATGCCAGAGATGCTATAACCCTAATCCTAACCAAACCTTGTGTGCACCAGGACCCAGAGACTGCACAGAGACTAAGACAGAGCTGTGTTTTAGTGTCTCCTGTGGTGGTACGGGTCAGCAGTGGACTGCTCCGGGGAAGGGGCTCTGGGTGAAGCAGACCTGGGTATGGCATAAGCCCTCTTGGAGGAGGTCATCATTAACCCCACCATAGAGCTGCCAGAACTTATACAGGACTAGAGAAACAGACTCTTGGAGGGCACAAACAAAATCTTGTGTGCACCAGGACCCAGAAGAAAGGAGCAGTGACCCCACAAGAGATTGACCCAGACTTGCCTGTGAGTGTCCAGGAGTCTCTGGTGGAAGCATGGGTTGGTGGTGGCCTGCTGCAGGATTGGGGGCATTGAGTACAGCAGTGCATGCGTGGGCCCTTTTGAAGGAGGTTGCCATTATTTTCATTACTTCCAACATAGTTTGGCCTCAAGTCAAATAAGAGGGAGGGAACACAGCCCTGCCCATCAACAGAAAATTGGATTAAAGATTTACTGAGCATGGCCCCGCCCATCAGAACAAGACCCAATTTCCCTCTCAGTCAGTCTCTCCCATCAGGAAGCTTCCATAAGTCTCTTATCCTTCTCCATCCAGAAGGCAGACAGACTGAAAACCACAATCACAGAAAACTAACCAAACTGATCACATGGACCACAGCCTTGTCTAACTCAATGAAATAGGTTTCATAGGCTCATAGGCCAATGAACCTATGCTGTGTAGGGCCACCCAAGATGGATGGGTCATGGTGGAGAGTTCTGACAAAACGTGGACCACAGAAGGGAATGGCAAACCACTTCATTATTCTTGCCTTGAGAACCCCATGAACTGTATGAAAAGGCAAAAAGGTATGACACTGAAAGATGAACTCCCCAGGGCAGTAGGTGCCCAATATGCTACTGGAGATCAGTGGAGAAATAACTCCAAAAAGAATGAAGAGACGGAGCCAAAACAAAAACAACACCCAGTTGTGGACGTGACTGGTGATGGAAGTAAAGTCCTATGCTGTAAGAGCAATACTGCATAGGAACCTGGAATGTTAGGTCCATGAATCAAGGCAAATTGGAAGTGGTCTAACAGGAGATGGCAAGAGTGAACATCGACATTTTAGAAATCAGTGAACTAAAATGTACTGGAATGGACGAATTTAATTCAGATGACCTTTATATCTACTGCTGTGGGCAAGAATCCCTTAGAAGAAATGGAGTAGCCATCAGAGTCAACAGAAGAGTCCAAAATGCAGTACTTGGATGCAATCTCAAAAATGACAGAATGATCTCTGTTCATTTCCAAGGCAAACCATTCAATATCATAGTAATCCAAGTCTATGCCTTGACCAGTAATGCTGAAGAAGTTGAAGTGGAATGATTCTATAAAGATCTACAAGACCTTCTAGAACTAACACCCAAAAAAGATGTCCTTTTCATAATAGGGGACTGGAATGCAAAACTAGGAAGTCAAGAGATACCTGAAATAACAGGCAAATTTGGTTTTGGAGTACAAAATGAAGCAGGGCAAAGGCTAATAGAGTTTTGCCAAGAGACTGCACTGGTCATAGCAAACACCCTCTTCCAACAACACAAGAGAAGACTCTACATATGGACATCACCAGATGGTCAATACTGAAATCAGATTGATCATATTCTTTGCAGCCAAAGATGGAGAAGCTCTATACAGCCAACAAAGGTCCGTCTAGTCAAGGCTATGGTTTTTCCAGTAGTCATGTATGGATGTAAGAGTTGGACTATAAAGAAAGCTGACCGCCAAAGAATTGATGCTTTTGAACTATGGTGTTGAAGAAGACTTTTGAGAGTCCCTTGGACTGCAAGGAGATCCAACCAGTCCTAAAGGAAATTAGTCCTGAATAGTCATTGGAAGGACTGATGTTGAAGCTGAAACTCCAATACTTTGGCCACCTGATGTGAAGAACAGACTCATTTGAAAACACCCGGTCGCTGGGAAAGATTGAAGGCGGGAGGAAAAAAGGACAACAGAGGATGAGATGGTTGGATGGCATCACCAACTCAGTGGACATGAATTTGAGTAAGCTCTGGGAGTTTCTAATAGACAAGGAAGCCTGGCATGCTGCAGTCCATGGGGTCGCAAAGAGTATGACACAACTGAGTGACTGAACTGAACTGAACTGTAGTCCATCTGCATGTTTTCTTTGGAAAAAATGTCTACTCAGGTCCTTTGCCCATTTTTGAATTGGGTTGTTTGGATTTTGATGTTGAGCCACATGAGCTCTTTGTACATTTTGGATATTAACTCCTTATCAGACGTATTGCTTGCAAACATCTTCTCCCATTCAATAGGCTGCCTTTTTGTTTTGATAGTTTCTTTCCCTGTGTAAAAGCCTTTTAGTTTGATGTAGTTCCATTTGTCTATATTTGCTTATATTTCTCTTGAGAAAGAAATATTCCGAAACGTGATGTCAAAGAGCACTCTGCTGATGTTTTCTTCTAGAATTTTTATGGTTTCAAGTCTTACATTTAAGCCTTTAATCCAGTTGAGTTTATTTTTGTATATGGTGTGAGAAATTGGTCTTGTCTGATTCTTCTGCATGCAGCTGTCCAGTTTTCCCAACACCATTTATTAAAGAGCTGTCTTTTCCTGTTGTATATTTGTGCCTCCTTTGTCATAGATTAACTGACTATAAAAGCATGGGTTTTTTTTTCTAGGCTCTCTAATTTATTCAGTTGATCTCTGTGTTTGTTTTTATGCTAGTACTATACTGCTTTGGTTACTGTAGCCTTCCAGTATAGCTTGAAATTAGGAAGGATGATATCTGTAACTTTCTTCTCCTTTCTCAAGATTGTTTGGCTATTCAGGTCTTTTGTGTGTTTCCATACAAATTTTAGAATTACTTGTTCTAGTTCTGTGAAACACACCTTTGGTATTTTGATAGAGATTGTATTGAGTCTGTAGATTGCTGGGGAGTATGTTCATTTTAACAATATTAATTCTTCCACTCTATGATACATATTTCCATTTGTTTGTGTCATTTTCAGTTTCTTTCATCAATGTCTTACAGTTTCCAAGTACATGTCTTTTATATCCTTGGTTAGATTTAGCCTCGGTATTTTGTTCTTTTTGATGCAGTTGTAAATTGGATTGTTTTCTTAATCTCTCTTTCTAATTCATCGTTATTGTATAGACATGCAACAGGTTTTTTGTATATGAATTTCATATCCTGCAACTTTACTGAATTCATTTATCAGTTCTAATAGTTTTTTGGTGTTGTCTTTAGGATTTTCCACATATAACATCTTGTCATCTTCAAGCAATGACCGTTTTACTTCCTCTTCTATTTGGATTCCTTTCGTTTCATGTCTGATTGCTGTGACTAGGACTTCCAATATTATACTGGATAATATGATGAGAATGGATATGCTTGTCTTCTTCCTGATCTTAAAGGAAATACTTTCAGCTTTTCACTGTTGAGTATGATGTTAGTTGTAGGTTTATCACATATTAATATAAACTTTATCATGTTGAAGTATGCTCCCTCTGTATGCACTTTGTTGAGAATTTTTATCATATATCGATGTTGGACTTCATCAAAAGTTTTTCTGCATCTATTGAGATGATCATATGATTTATATGCCTATCCTTTTTTAAAAAAAGTCTTTAAAATGTAAATTAGTTGAAAATATTGAAATATATTTATTTGCTAAAATAATCATTTGATCACTTCTTGTTTCTTCTCTGAATTCCTCTCTGCTATACTTCTTAAAACAGATGGTATTGCATATCTATGGATATTTTGGGAACTGGACTGAGAAAATAATTTAATTTAAATTTATGGGAATATATTAGGGTGGGTCATGGTCAATTTGTGAATAGTTAACTTTTCTCCGTAGTGCCTTCAATGTAGAAAAGGTCTAAGGGACCCTGCTTCCAACTGTGCTGACTCACCTGGTGAAGCTACAGAACTGAGGCATGGATTGTGATGTAAGTATATCACACAGTACCCAGAAGTTCTGTAGATAGCTGGGGGGACAGAGGGACCAAGCATGAAGTGTACACAGCTAGAAGACAATTTGTTGTTTAACTTTCCAATAATCAGAAATGCCAAAGCCTTTGACTGTGTGGATCACAATAAACTGTGGAAGATTCTGAAAGATGGGAATACCAGAGCACTTGACCTGCCTCTTGAGAAACCTGTATGCAGTTCAGGAAGCAACAGTTAGAATTGGACATGGAACAACAGACTGGTTCCAAACAGGAAAAGGAGTAAGTCAAGGCTGTATATTGTCACCCTGCTTATTTAACTTATATGCAGAGTACATCATGAGAAACGCTGGACTGGAAGAAACACAAGCTGGAATCAAGATTGCTGGGAGAGGGGGGAGGAGCCAAGATGGCGGAGGAGTAGGACGGGGAGAACACTTTCTCCTCCACAAATTCATCAAAAGAGCATTTAAACGTCGAGTAAATTCCACAAAACAACTTCTGAATGCCGGCAGAGGACATCAGGCACCCAGAAAAGCAACCCAACTCTTCGAAAGGAGGTAGGAAAAAATATTAAAAACAAAAAAAAAGAGACAAAAGAGGGAGGGACGGAGTTCCGTCCCGGGAAGGGAATCTTAAAAAGAGAGAAGTTTCCAAACATCAGGAAACCTTCTCACTGCCGAATCTGTGCCGAGCATTGGAAGCACAGAGGGCAACATAACAGGGAGAAAATATAAATCAACAATTTAAAACTCGCAGATTGCGAGCCCTACGGTAACTCCCCCAGCAGAGAAGCAGCGCAGACGCCTGCATCCGCCATTAGCGAATCGGGGCTGGGCAGGGAGGCGCGGCGTGGGCTGCATCGCTGAGAGTAAGAATCTGGCCTGAATACCCTGAGCGCTATCTGAGCGAAATAATTTGGGCTAGCAAACCAGACTGTGGGATACCTACCACGCGAAAAGCCAGCCCTAACCTAAGACCGCCAGGCCCGCGCACGGAACAAAGGACTGAACAGAGATAGCCGGCTGCAGATCTTCCCCCTCCGGTGACAGGCAGCCAGAGCCGGAAGGGGGCAATCGCAGCCCCAGAGAGACATTATCTATAAAATTGTAAGCAGGCTTCTTTGCTAACTAAAACTTCTTGGGGGTCTGGACGGTCAACATCTGCCTGAGAAGGTGCGCCGGTTTTACATCCAGATAACCGAGTGGCGGGGAGGCGATAAGTCGCAGCATTGGCGCTCGCCTGGGAAGAGCAAATTGGCGCTCGGACCTGGGAAGAGTACAAAACGCAGGCCCAAATGAGTCTGCGCCTCTGAGGACTACCCGAGTGCCTGAACCTGAGCGGCTTGGACCTGGGAGGTGCATGCAGCCCAGGGCCAGCCTCGGATTGTTCCCGGCGGAACAACCTAGAGTCCGAGCAGTGTGGACAGGGAGGCTACACGCGCCGTGAGCGGGGGCAGACCCAGGGTGGCTGAGGCACTGCGAGCCCACGCCAGTGTTATTTGTTTGCAGCATCCCTCCCTCCCTCCCCACAGCGCGACTGAACAAGTAAGCCTAAAAAAAAAAAAAAAAGTGTCCTCCACCGTGCCCTTTGAGTCAGGGCGGAAACCAGATACTGAAGAGACTAGCAAACAGAAGAAGATATAACAGAGGGAAACGCCTTGGAAGCTACAGGCAATAGATCAAAACCCTGTGGTTACTACGGACTACATAGGAAGGGGCCTATAGATCTTGAGAAATATAAATCTGACCAAGGAACTAGCCAAAAATGAACTGAACCCACAACACCCACAAAAAAAGAAACAAAAAAGTCCTAGATATATTTTTATTATTTTTACGATCATTCTTTCTTTTTTTTTTTAATTAAAAAAAAAAATTTTAAGTCCTCTATTGTTCCTTTAATTTTCACTTTTATAACCTATTACTTCGCAAAAAAAAAAAAAAAAAAGACCCTATTTTTTTCTTCTTCAGCAAACTTCATATATATATATTTTATAATTTTTTGACCTTGTTGTTTTTTTTTGTTGTTGTTGGTTTTTGTTTTTTTCTTCTTTTCTTTAACATTGTATTTTTGAAATTCCAAACTCTACTCTAGATTTTTAATTTTCGCTTTTTGGTATATGTTATCAATTTTGTACCTATAGTTTTTTTTTATATAATTTCTGTGATTTTTTTTTTTCTTCTTCTTCTCTGTTTCTTTCTCTTCTTCTTTTATATAACATTGTATATCTGAAATTCCAAACTTTACTCTAGATTTTCAATTTATGCTTTTTGGTATTTGATATCAATTTTGTACCTGTATTTTCTTTATAATTTTTGTGACATTGTTCGTATTTGTTTGTTTGTTTTCTCTCTTTATTTTTCTTCTTTTTTTTTTTTTTTAACATTGTATTTTTGAAATTCCAAACTCTACTCTAGATTTTTAATTTTTGCTTTCTGGTATTAGTTATCAATTTTGTACCTGTACTTTCTTTATAATTTTCGCGACCTTGTTTGTTTTTGTTTGTTCATTTTTTCTCTCTTTCTTTTCCTTCTTCTTTTCTTTAACATCGTATTTTTGAAATTCCAAACTCTACTCTAGATTTTTAATTTTTGCTCTCTGGTATTAGTTATCAATTTTGTACCTGTACTTTCTTTATAATTTTCACGACCTTGTTTGTTTTTGTTTGTTCGTTCTTTCTCTCTTTCTTTTCCTTCTTCTTTTCTTTAACATCGTATTTTTGAAATTCCAAACTCTACTCTAGATTTTTAATTTTCACTTTTATGTATTTGTTACCAATTTTGTACCTTTAAGGACCCAATCTTCAGGACCCATTTTTCACTAGGGAGTGAGATTACTGGCTTGACTGCTCTCTCTCCCTTTGGACCCTCCTTTTTCTCCACCAGGTCGCCTGTGTCTCCTCCCTAACCCCTCTCTACGCTACCCAACTCTGTGAATTTCTGTGTGTTCCAGACGGTGGAGAACACTTAGGGAACTGATTACTGGCTGGATCTGTCTCGCTCCTTTTCATTCCCCCCTTTTATCCTTCTGGCCACCTCTGTTACCTTCCTCCTTCTTCTCTTCTCTGTATAACCCCGTGAACATCTCTGAGTGGTCCAGTTGTGGAGTGCACATAAGGAAGTGACTACTGGCTAGCCCACTCTCTCCACTATTGATTCACCTCATCTCATTTGGGTCACCTCTAACTCCCTCCTCCCTCTTCTCTTCTCCATGTAACCCTGTGAACCTCTCTGAGTGACCCTCACTGTAGAGAAACTTATCATCTTTAATGTAGATGTTTTATCAATGGTGCTGTATAGAAGGAGAAGTTTTGAAACTACTGTAAAAATAAGACCGATAATCGGAAGCAGGAGACTTAAGTCCAAACCCTGACTCCAGGGAACTCCTGACTCCAAGGAACATTCATTGACAGGAGCTCATCAAATGCCTCCATACCGACACTGAAACCAAGCACCACACAAGGGCCAATAAGTTCCAGGGCAAGACATACCAAGCAAATTCTCCAGCAACAAAGGAACACAGTCCTGAGCTTCAAGATACAGGCTGCCCAAAGTCACCCCAAAACTATAGACATCTCATAACTCATTACTGGACATTTCATTGCACTCCAGAGAGAAGAAATACAGCTCCACCCACCAGAACACCGACACAAGCTTCCCTAACCAGGAAACCTTGACAAGCCACCTGTACAAACCCACACACAGTGAGGAAACGCCATAATAAAGAGAACTCCACAAACTGCCAGAATACAGAAAGGACACCCCAAACTCAGCAATTTAAACAAGATGAAGAGACAGAGGAATACTCAGCAGATAAAGGAACAGGATAAATGCCCACCAAACCAAACAAAAGAGGAAGAGATAGGGAATCTACCTGATAAAGAATTCCGAATAATGATAGTGAAATTGATCCAAAATCTTGAAACTAAAATGGAATCTCAGATAAATAGCCGGGAGACAAGGATTGAGAAGATGCAAGAAAGGTTTAACAAGGACCTAGAAGAAATAAAAAAGAGTCAATATATAATGAATAATGCAATAAGTGAAATTAAAAACACTCTGGAGGCAACAAATAGTAGAATAACAGAGGCAGAAGACAGGATTAGTGAATTAGAAGATAGAATGGTAGAAATAAATGAATCAGAGAGGATAAAAGAAAAACGAATTAAAAGAAATGAGGACAATCTCAGAGACCTCCAGGACAATATTAAACGCTACAACATTCGAATCATAGGGGTTCCAGAAGAAGAAGACAAAAAGAAAGACCATGAGAAAATACTTGAGGAGATAATAGTGGAAAACTTCCCTAAAATGGGGAAGGAAATAATCACCCAAGTCCAAGAAACCCAGAGAGTACCAAACAGGATAAACCCAAGGAGAAACACCCCAAGACACATATTAATCAAATTAACAAAGATCAAACACAAAGAACAAATATTAAAAGCAGCAAGGGAAAAACAACAAATAACACACAAGGGAATTCCCATAAGGATAACAGCTGATCTTTCAATAGAAACTCTTCAAGCCAGGAGGGAATGGCAAGACATACTTAAAATGATGAAAGAAAATAACCTACAGCCCAGATTATTGTACCCAGCAAGGATCTCATTCAAGTATGAAGGAGAAATCAAAAGCTTTTCAGACAAGCAAAAGCTGAGAGAATTCTGCACCACCAAACCAGCTCTCCAACAAATACTAAAGGATATTCTCTAGACAGGAAACACAAAAACGGTGTATAAACTCGAACCCCAAACAATCAAGTAAATGGCAACGGGAACATACTTATCAGTAATTACCTTAAATGTAAATGGGTTGAATGCCCCAACCAAAAGACAAAGACTGGCTGAATGGATACAAAAACAAGACCCCTACATATGTTGTCTACAAGAGACCCACCTCAAAACAGGGGACACATACAGACTGAAAGTGAAGGGCTGGAAAAAGATTTTCCATGCAAATAGGGACCAAAAGAAAGCAGGAGTAGCAATACTCATATCAGATAAAATAGACTTTAAAACAAAGGCGGTGAAAAGAGACAAAGAAGGTCACTACATAATGATCAAAGGATCAATCCAAGAAGAAGATATAACAATTATAAACATATATGCACCCAACATGGGAGCACCACAGTACGTAAGACAAATGCTAACAAGTATGAAAGGAGAAATTAACAATAACACAATAATAGTGGGAGACTTTAATACCCCACTTACACCTATGGATAGATCAACTAAACAGAAAATTAACAAGGAAACACAAACTTTAAACGATACAATAGACCAGTTAGACCTAATTGATATCTATAGGTCATTTCATCCCAAAACAATGAATTTCACCTTTTTCTCAAGCGCACATGGAACCTTCTCCAGGATAGATCACATCCTGGGCCATAAAGCTAGCCTTGGTAAATTCAAAAAAATAGAAATCATTCCAAGCATTTTTTCTGACCACAATGCAGTAAGATTAGATCTCAATTACAGGAGAAAAACTATTAAAAATTCCAACATATGGAGGCTGAACAACACGCTGCTGAATAACCAACAAATCACAGAAGAAATCAAAAAAGAAATCAAAATTTGCATAGAAACGAATGAAAATGAAAACACAACAACCCAAAACCTGTGGGACACGGTAAAAGCAGTCCTAAGGGGAAAGTTCATAGCAATACAGGCACACCTCAAGAAACAAGAAAAAAGTCAAATAAATAACCTAACTCTACACCTAAAGCAACTAGAAAAGGAAGAAATGAAGAACCCCAGGGTTAGTAGAAGGAAAGAAATCTTAAAAATTAGAGCAGAAATAAATGCAAAAGAAACAAAAGAGACCATAGCAAAAATCAACAAAACCAAAAGCTGGTTCTTTGAACGGATAAATAAAATTGACAAACCATTAGCCAGACTCATCAAGAAACAAAGGGAGAAAAATCAAATCAACAAAATTAGAAACGAAAATGGAGAGATCACAACAGACAACACAGAAATACAAAGGATCATAAGAGACTACTATCAACAATTATATGCCAATAAAATGGACAACGTGGAAGAAATGGACAAATTCTTAGAAAAGTACAACTTTCCAAAACTCGACCAGGAAGAAATAGAAAATCTTAACAGACCCATCACAAGCATGGAAATTGAAACTGTAATCAAAAATCTTCCAGCAAACAAAAGCCCCGGTCCAGATGGCTTCACAGCTGAATTCTACCAAAAATTTAGAGAAGAGCTAACACCTATCCTGCTCAAACTCTTCCAGAAAATTGCAGAGGAAGGTAAACTTCCAAACTCATTCTATGAGGCCACCATCACCCTAATACCAAAACCTGACAAAGATCCCACAAAAAAAGAAAACTACAGGCCAATATCACTGATGAACATAGATGCAAAAATCCTTAACAAAATTCTAGCAATCAGAATCCAACAACACATTAAAAAGATCATACACCATGATCAAGTGGGCTTTATCCCAGGGATGCAAGGATTCTTCAATATCCGCAAATCAATCAATGTAATACACCACATTAACAAATTGAAAAATAAAAACCATATGATTATCTCAATAGATGCAGAGAAAGCCTTTGACAAAATTCAACATCCATTTATGATAAAAACTCTCCAGAAAGCAGGAATAGAAGGAACATACCTCAACATAATAAAAGCTATATATGACAAACCCACTGCAAACATTATCCTCAATGGTGAAAAATTGAA
The DNA here is from genome assembly GCF_003369695.1 of Bos indicus x Bos taurus. Classification (NCBI taxonomy): domain Eukaryota; kingdom Metazoa; phylum Chordata; class Mammalia; order Artiodactyla; family Bovidae; genus Bos; species Bos indicus x Bos taurus. Next base: position 22,817,835 of record NC_040082.1, read on the forward strand.
AGCATTTCCTCTAAAGTCAGGAACAAGACAAGGGTGCCCACTTTCACCATTACTATTCAACATAGTTTTGGAAGTTTTGGCCACAGCAATCAGAGCAGAAAAAGAAATAAAAGGAATCCAAATTGGAAAAGAAGAAGTAAAACTCTCACTATTTGCAGATGACATGATCCTCTACATAGAAAACCCTAAAGAGTCCACCAGAAAATTACTAGAAATAATCAATGACTACAGTAAAGTTGCAGGATATAAAATCAACACACAGAAATCCCTTGCATTCTTATACACTAATAATGAGAAAACAGAAAGAGAAATTAAGGAAACAATTCCATTCACCATTGCAACGGAAAGAATAAAATACTTAGGAATATATCTACCTAAAGAAACTAAAGACCTATATATAGAAAACTATAAAACACTGGTGAAAGAAATCAAAGAGGACACTAATAGATGGAGAAATATACCATGTTCATGGATTGGAAGAATCAATATAGTGAAAATGAGTATACTACCCAAAGCAATTTATAGATTCAACGCAATCCCTATCAAGCTACCAACAGTATTCTTCACAGAGCTAGAACAAATAATTTCACAATTTGTATGGAAATACAAAAAACCTCGAATAGCCAAAGCGATCTTGAGAAAGAAGAATGGAACTGGAGGAATCAACTTACCTGACTTCAGGCTCTACTACAAAGCCACAGTTATCAAGACAGTATGGTACTGGCACAAAGACAGAAATATTGATCAATGGAATAAAATAGAAAGCCCAGAGATAAATCCACGCACATATGGACACCTTATCTTCGACAAAGGAGGCAAGAATATACAATGGATTAAAGACAATCTCTTTAACAAGTGGTGCTGGGAAATCTGGTCAACCACTTGTAAAAGAATGAAACTGGACCACTTTCTAACACCATACACAAAAATAAACTCAAAATGGATTAAAGATCTAAACGTAAGACCAGAAACTATAAAACTCCTAGAGGAGAACATAGGCAAAACACTCTCCGACATACATCACAGCAGGATCCTCTATGACCCACCTCCCAGAATATTGGAAATAAAAGCAAAAATAAACAAATGGGACCTAATTAACCTTAAAAGCTTCTGCACATCAAAGGAAACTATTAGCAAGGTGAAAAGACAGTCTTCAGAATGGGAGAAAATAATAGCAAATGAAGCAACCGACAAACAACTAATCTCAAAAATATACAAGCAACTCCTACAGCTCAACTCCAGAAAAATAAACGACCCAATCAAAAAATGGGCCAAAGAACTAAATAGATATTTCTCCAAAAAAGACATACAGATGGCTAACAAACACATGAAAAGATGCTCAACATCACTCATTATCAGAGAAATGCAAATCAAAACCACTATGAGGTACCATTTCACACCAGTCAGAATGGCTGCGATCCAAAAGTCTACAAATAATAAATGCTGGAGAGGGTGTGGAGAAAAGGGAACCCTCTTACACTGTTGGTGGGAATGCAAACTAGTACAGCCACTATGGAGAACAGTGTGGAGATTCCTTAAAAAACTGGAAATAGAACTGCCTTATGATCCAGCAATCCCACTGCTGGGCATACACACTGAGGAAACCAGAAGGGAAAGAGACACGTGTACCCCAATGTTCATCGCAGCACTGTTTGTAATAGCCAAGACGTGGAAGCAACCTAGATGTCCATCAGCAGATGAATGGATAAGAAAGCTGTGGTACATATACACAATGGAGTATTACTCAGCCATTAAAAAGAATACATTTGAATCAGTTCTAATGAGGTGGATGAAACTGGAGCCTATTATACAGAGTGAAGTAAGCCAGAAGGAAAAACATAAATACAGTATACTAACGCATATATATGGAATTTAGAAAGATGGTAACAATAACCCGGTGTACGAGACAGCAAAAGAGACACTGATGTATAGAACAGTCTTATGGACTCTGTGGGAGAGGGAGAGGGTGGGAAGATGTGGGAGAATGGCAGTGAAACATGTAAAATATCATGTAGGAAACGAGTTGCCAGTCCAGGTTCGATGCATGATGCTGGATGCTTGGGGCTGGTGCACTGGGACGGCCCAGAGGGATGGTATGGGGAGGGAGGAGGGAGGAGGGTTCGGGATGGGGAACACATGTATACCTGTGGCGGATTCATTTTGATATTTGGCAAAACTAATACAATTATGTAAAGTTTAAAAATAAAATAAAATTGGAAGAATAAAAAAAAAAAAGATTGCTGGGAGAAATATCAATAACCTCAGATATGCAGATGACACCACCCTTATGGCAGAAAGTGAAGAGGAACTCAAAAGCCTCTTGATGAAAGTGAAAGAGGAGAGTGAAAAAGTGGGCTTAAAGCTCAACATTCAGAAAACGAAGATCATGGCATCCGGTCCCACCACTTCATGGGAAATAGATGGGGAAACAGTGGAAACAGTGTCAGACTTTATTTTTCTGGGCTCCAAAATCACTGCAGATGGTGACTGCAGTCATGAAATTAAAAGCTGCTTACTCCTTGGAAGGAAAGTTATGACCAACCTAGATAACATATTGAAAAGCAGAGACACTACTTTGCCAACAAAGGTCCATCTAGTCAAGGCTATGGTTTTTCCAGTCATGTATGGATGTGAGAGTTGGACTGTGAAGAAAGCTGAGCGCAGAAATTCTTCTGAACTTCTAATGCTTTTGATCTGTAGTGTTGGTGAAGACTCTTGAGAGTCCCTTGGACTGCAAGGAGGTCCAACCAGTCCATTCTAAAGGACATCAGTCCTGGGTGTTCTTTGGAAGGAATGACGCTAAAGCTGAAACTCCAGTACTTTGGCCACCTCATGTGAAGAGTTGACTCATTGGAAAAGACTCTGATGCTAGGAGGGATTGGGGTCAGGAGGAGAAGGGAACAACAGAGGATGAGATGGCTGGATGGCACCACTGACTCGATGGACGTGAGTCTGAGTGAACTCCAGGAGCTGGTGATGGACAGGGAGGCCTGGCATGCTATGATTCATGGGGTTGCAAAGAGTTGGACACGACTGAGCAACTGAACTGAACTGAACTGAACTGAAGAGAAAATGTAGGGGGAAAGCACTATAGAACTACCCTAGGCAGTTAATAGAAATATTATGTTATTTTCTGGATTCTGTTATGTTTTTGAAACTATCATCCGTTAAAGATTTGTGCCTATGCATACTTAATTGCCCAGTCGCGTCTGACTCTTTGTGACCCTTTGGACTGTATCCTGCCAGGCTCCTCTGTCCAAAGGATTTTTCAGGCCAGAATACTGGAGTGGGTTGCTTTTCCTTCTCCAAGGGATCTTCCCAATGCAGGGATCAAAACTGTATTTCCTGTGCCTCCTTCATTGCAGATGGATTCTTTAACCACTAAGCCACCAGAGAAGCCCATGCTTTTGTAAATTTGTAAAATCCAAAAATTTACATTCTAAATCTTTTCTCATTCTAAATACACATTCACTTTCTGACTCAATTTTTAAATTTAGAATTTAAAATTATTTTAAAGAGCATCCCCAGATTGTATAAGCTTCTGGCTCTACAAAAAACCCTGTATCTTTCCCTATTTGAGTTGTAAGAGGAAGTGTGAGAGAAGGGCAGGATCAAGGGCAGGATACAGATGCTGCTTAATTCTACACTTTAAGACCAAATATATGTTAAATAAAGGTTAAAATAAAAATATCTAGGAGCAGAATAAAAAGTAAGATGTATACTATCTAAACTACCAAAATAAGAAAAAAGCAAGCTTCATTAATTCCACAAAAGGCAAAAAAGAAAAAAAAGTACTATAAATAAAATGGCAGGAATAAACACAATCACAATAACGATAAGTACGTTGAACCCCTATAATAAAATAAAGTGTTTGTCTTTAATTGGGCTTTAAAAAATCTAATCATATGCTTTTTAAGAGTAAAGGGAAATAGAATTTTAAATTATATTAGAACAAACTTGTATCAGAACTACCTAGAAACAATATCAGAATCACCTAGAGATGCCATTTCATTAGAATCAGGGAGGTAGACTGTGGGATAAGGGGTTTCTCTATTTAGTACCCTAGAAAGTCACGCACTATTGTTTGCATATCTGAGCACTGACACTTGTCATTGCTTCTAGAGAAAGAGTATGGAAGAACAGGATAGAAGGTACATTGTCTTCTGCTCTTCAGCATTTGCATTTTTGTACCCCTTTGAATTTAGTTTCTTCATTAATTTGTTTTGATTTTCTTATCAATTGAATGTATTGTTTACCCAAATAATATATTTAATAGAATATTTAGGTTAAATCATCACACATTAAGAATTGTGTGATTTATGACAGACGTGCGATCAGTGGAGGAAAGGATAATCTTTTCAATAAATGGTTCTGGATCAATTGAATATGTAAAAATTTTAACCCTGACCCCTTCTTCTCATTATACACAATATTAACTCAAAATGGGCTAAAGATCTAAAGTGAAGGGTAAAGCAATGAAACTTCTAGAAGAAAACATGGGGAACTATCTTCATGAATTTAAGATAGGCAATGTTTTCTTAAATACAAAAGAACAAACCGTGAAAAAAAGAAACTGATAAAATAGACTTCATTAAGTGAATAACTTTCATTTATCAAAAGATATTTTTAAGAGAATTAGAAAATAATACACAGAATAAGAAAATAAAAATATGAAACAACTATTGACAAAGATTGTACACCCAAAATATATAAGGCACCACTATATATCAATAAGAGAGAGAAAAACTACTCAGTTTTTTGAAAACAGGCAAAAGATTTGAATATACATTTCATAAATCTAGATATATAAATGATCAATAAGCATATGACAATGATTCTGTATCATTATTTATGGGGGAAATGTAGATTAAAACCATAATCAGATACCACTACACCCTAAAATTTTTGAAAACAGATAGTACTACTTCTTGTCCAGTGCTGGTATAAATTAGGACAACTCCTTTGCTACCATTTCCATCTTTCCTACACCCACCAGCAAACGTTTCAGTTCAGTTCAGTTCAGTCGCTCAGTCATGTCCAACTCTTTGAGACCCCATGAATCACAGCACGCCAGGCCTCCCTGTCCATCACCAACTCCCGGAGTTCACTCAGACTCACGTCCATCCAGTCAGTGATGCCATCCACCCATCTCATCCTCTGTCGTCCCCTTCTCCTCCTGCCCCCAATCCCTCCCAGCATAAGAGTCTTTTCCAATGATCCTGCCACAAACTCTTTGCTCATCACAAGGAGACAGATTTTCTCCCACGTAGTTTTTCCTTTCTAGTTCAACTGGCAAATATCAAGCACATAATAATAGTTAATGTATAAATGTGTACCAGCCTCCTTCCTTATCTATTCGTCTTACCTTTACTTTTTGTATATTACTTGGTTCCTTGTTATAAGACAAAGGTACATGTATTTCCTCACTTATTAGTGACCAGGGTCTCAATCTAACATGCACAGCTTAACAGGTAAACAGTTTATGCACTGGTGATGAATTACCGGAGAGAGGACACGTGGAGAGCTTCTTAAAGAAAACTTAGGAAAACTTCTTTAAGAAAACTTAAAATTTTTATACTACCCTCAAGGTGCTCTGTATATACTAATCACTCTATAAGTGAGGGATGAATTTAGCATGATTATGGTCAAAAAAAAGCTAAAGATCTGGGTATTTTAAAAATTTATTTATTTTTTAATTGAAGGATAATTGCTTTACAGAATTTTGTTGTTTTCTGTCAAAACTCAACACGAATCAGCCATAGGTATATATATATATCCCCTCCCTTTTGAACCTCCCTCCCATCTCCCTCTCCACCCCACCCCTCCAGGTTGATACAGAGCCCCTGTTTGAGTTTCCTGAGCCATACAGCAAATTCCCGTTGGCTATCTATTTTACATGTGGTAAAGACCAGGATATTTAAGAAAGTGGAGTTGTCATCACATGCTAGGCATGACAGGACTCTCCTATGTTGTCTGTGTCATTTTCATTGTATTATATCATACTGTGATGTATTTTCTTTCTTCTATTGTAGATGCTCAGAGTAACAAATGAAAAAATGTGCTCTTCCAACCTTTTCTCTTCATACCATCCTACAGTCAAATCAGAGCTTTTAGGAGCTAGTGTTACCTCTCTCGGTGCTTGCAAAATTCACTTTCAGGAAAAAGAATTGATAGGGAATTAACTTTTTTTCCACAGTTAACTGCTTGAAGGAATTACTGTTTAAAATGCAAACAAATGAATTTCTAATGGTGGAATTTTAAGTTCTGACAAGGTGGCAGAGAAATGGAGGTTGGTTTTTTAGGCTAGTAACCACTCTAACCTTTCCTCTGCTCCTTATAACTCTAACACATAATAATCTCTTTTCCAATAAAGCTTGCTCTGTTTTCAACAGACTACAAAGTATAGCTATCTGATCCACCCTTAGTCCCATGTAACTTTGATCTATTTTCTTTCAGAGGTACCGCCTTCTCAAAAAGCCAGGAGGAACTGGCAAGGAGTTGAAAAGAATTCTTTTCTTTTCCCTCCCAAGCTAAAATGACCTAAGTTGCAAGGACTGGGTGATCTCAATTTCTCTGGAAAGAACAAGTGTTGTTTTTCATGGTTGTTAGTAAACAAAGAACAGAACACATCATTTGCAACACTTACCTAAAACAACCCCTCAGTTTATGACCTAGTCTCCAAATGAATGACCGCTTACAAAGACCTATCTGTAGGTGGGGACCCTGAATATAATAAAATGCAAACATTCACAACTTCTGTAAGCAGTATTTGCTAAACAAAATCCAACCATTGCTGCCTTTGCACTGAGTGTCAATATTTCCATTGTCAAGTAAGTGGACACCATTTCAATTGCTTATAACATACGGTGTTGAAAAGTTATAAACCTGCAGCTTTAACATTTTAAAGTCAGTGCTTCAAAGTATGGAAGGTTTATAATCCAAAGAGATTGGTAGTATTATTATACATATTATGTTAATATCTTGCCCTTATTTGAAGTACAAGGAGGTAATCAATGCAAAAAACTCAAAGAGATGGTAGGCTCAACTTTTTTTTGGTGCGTTAACTATGCCCTAGTAAAAGATAGCTATAGAACTCTTTGAAATTCTCATAATCCAAACCCTGCTTTGTCTTTTCGTATAAATAGTATACTACCAAAGAAGCACCGTGATATGAGGATTAATATGAGTGTCCTTATACCTCAGTCAAAACAGGACAATCAAAAAAGTTTAGAGACTCTGCCCTCAATTTCTGTGTTTGATATATCTTGTTTTTACACAGACACTTGGGATTTGTTATCTATAAAAAAAGAATGAATTTATCCAAGGAAGTAGTAGCCATGGCCTAAAGGAACTAGCATGACAAAATGACTAAGCATGTTAATAACAACAGTAATAAAGATTGCACTTGCTGTACAGTGCTCATTTATTCCTTGCGATACCCTTCACGGTAATTATTATTCCCAGTTTAGAGAGGACAGCGAGGCGATGTAATTTTAACCTCACACAGTCAGGAACTGCCAGAATCTGAGCCTAGGCGCTCTGGCTCTGGAGCAATATTTACACCCACCTGAGTTCATTCAATGAGTCAGTTACTCGGTTTTTTAATCAAATATCTACCAAATATGCAGTGTGTTCTTGGGCTCCAAGGCATACATAAATGAGTTAAAGTAGATATGGTGTGTGCTCTTACAGAATGTACAGCAGTAAGCCAAACATCAGTCAACTAGTTAACAAACCAATGTAAAACTGCAGTGTGACAGGTACGCAAAGGAGGCAATGGGTGAGGCCGAGCGAATCAGGGAGGTGGCGGAGTTTTGACTTCCGCACCAGATACGAAGGATAGGTAGACGTGAACTAGACAAAGAGGAAAAGGAAGAGACTTCAAGGTAGAGGAAACACCACAGGCAAATCCCCTGCTGTGAGTGGGAACAGGAAAAGAATAATTGAAGGCAGGCCAGTGATGGGCAATCAAAGAGAGCGAGAGTGAGAAGAGTTCAAGGCAACACTCAGTCAATAGGACCGGATCAGCCAGGAGTTCGGTAGGGCTATGTTAGGCTGTATCTCTGCCCTATGATCTTTTCTGAGTCCTAAAAGATTTTAAATAAAGGAAGAGGTGGTGGTGGAATTACTTGAATAGATGTGTGTTTTAAAAGGGCCACTCTAACGCTAATATTGGAGAAGGCGATGGCACCCCACTCCAGTACTCTTGCCTGGAAAATCCCATGGATTGAGGAGCCTGGTAGGCTGCAGTCCATGGGGTTGCTAAGAGTCGGACACGACTGAGTGACTTCACTTTCACTTTTCCCTTTCATGCATTGGAGAAGGAAATGGCAACCCACTCCAGTGTTCTTGCCTGGAGAATCCCAGGGACGGGGGAGCCTGGTGGGCTGCCGTCTATGGGGTCGCACAGAGGGACACGACTGAAGCGACTTAGCAGCAGCAACGCTAATATTGATAATGGGATAGAAGAGGACTTTGTGGTGATAAAGAGAAATGGAAAGAGCCAAGCTGTAGTAGACAGAAAAATCAATAGGCCTGTCTTGAAAAATTATCTAAGTCAATTTGGTCACGTACGTTATTTCTTTCTTTTTGACAGTTAGAAGTAGTCACCAATTTTTGATGTAAGTGAAGAGGGTGGTTACTCTGACATATAGCTCTGCTACTCAGTTACAGTGAAAGCAAGTATTTGACCAAATTCTATCATATAAACAGACCTTTTAAAATAAATAGTTATTAGCAAGGAGGCTTAGGTACAATAGTTCATCCAGTCTCTTCTATAAATTCAGTTAGGTTCCACCTTTCTCTTATGTCCTTTTATGTATCAGTAGTATGATGTACTGTATCACTGCATAACACATTACCCCAAAACTTCCTGACCTAAAGTAACAATAAATATTTATTAACTCATAGTTTCTTTAGATCAGGGATAAATCAAGTTGGCTGGGTAGTTTTGTTTTGGGGTCTCTCATGAGTCCAGATGCTGGCTGGGGCCCTTGTTAGCTGAAGGCTTGACTAGACCTGAAGGATCTGCTTCCACAATGGCTCACCCTACAGCTGGCAAGATAGTGTTGACCACCAGCAGAGGACCAAGCTCCTCCCCATGTGGGTGGCTCTGTAAGTTTCACAGCATGGTGCCTGTCTTCCTCAAGAATAGATAATCCAAGAGAGAAAAAGGCAGAGTCTGCAATATCTTTTAAGACTTAGCCTTGGAAGGCACTATCTTCCTTTCCAGAATATCTTAATCACACAGGTCATCTCTCTTCAGTGTGAGGGTGGAGAGAACTATACAAAGGGATAAATACTAACAATCACTAATATTAAGGGCATTAAGGATCAATTTGAAGACTGTCTACCACAAATGAGGGCTTCCCCAGTGGCTCAGCAATAAAGAATCTTCCTATCATCTCCTGCAGGAGATGCAGGAGACGTGGGTTCTATCCCTGGATCAGGAAGATCCCCTGGAAAAGCAAACGGCAACCCACTCCAGTATTCTTACTGGGAAAGTCCTACGGACAGAGGAGGTGGGCTACAGTCCACGGGGTCACAAAGAGTCAGACACAACTGAGCATGCATGTATCACATATGACTACAACATGCATGAAAAGTTCTCTTAAGGTAGATGCAGTAATATTTGGAGGCAGGATGCAGACAACCAGAATCCAATGAATCAATAGCTAGATACAGGTTGGTACCTTTCCTAGAGATACAGATTATGGTGCTTGCTAGATTGTTATACTCCATTCAGCAAAGGTGGAATGTCTAAAATACATGAGCCAAACCATATACCTTGAACAACACTAATTTCACCAGTGAAAACTGTTAATATTTCACTATGCTAATTAGCAAAATTCTGGTGTTGGTCAAGGTAAGTATGATGAAAGCACTTGCAGTAGCTTCCTCTGGAGTGTGGCTTTGTGGGTAAATATCAGCTGACCATACCTGGGAGTGTGAATTCCTAATTATGGCAAGCAATAGCGCTTATGACATAGCCTAAATCAACACACATATATATTCACACATAGTGTCACATTATCCGCGCTCAATTACTTTAAAGTAAATTACAAACATCATGATACCATCCGGGATTTAGATGGTATAGCCCATGAAAAGAGTAACTATCCTGGCCCATGACAGTTCCTGAATGATACTGCTCATACTGGATACAGTAACTTAAAATGGAAATGACTGGTCATTAGTGATGCATTTCTGAGATTAGAGTATGTTGCATAAAGCACCTATATTGATTTTTAATTTTGAAGACAAAAGGCATTTAAGATTATATTGTAGGGTTATCTGGGGAATTACAGGAGTTATTACAGGGTTATTTGGGGAATTATGTAAGTTAACAGTTTCAAAGTCCTTAAGACATGTGCCTGGGCATGTAGTAAAACTTAGTAATTGGACAATGATGACGGTGGTGGTGATCGTCTAACAACGTCAGATAGATAAATGCCTCTTCATGATTATGAGGTATACTGTACGCTGGGGTAGATTCCCCTGACACCATATTACTCTTCAGGACTGAAGGACTTGTCTGTCTAGCTGCTGGGAATGCTGTGGCTCATCGCTCTCAAGATGTCAGCTCTATCGAGAAACTGTCTTACCCAAGGTCACACGCACTTCCTGGGGGCAGTCTTTTATCCAGTGTCTGATCATTGGAGGGTATACCAGGGCCCAGCATGCTTGCCTCAACTTGGAACACTGCTGAGGGTCACCCTAGCTTCAAAGCCACCCATAGCTTTCGTTTAGGAATTATTATAACCTTTCACAGCCCAGCTTCCCCCTCTATCCAATTCTGCATATCACCAGAAGTGTTATTGCCAAGAGAACCTCCTGATAAATCTTCCTGCATGCAAATCTGTCTCAGGGCCTGCTTCCCAGGGAACATGACTAAAAGCATTGATGGTTATTTAATGAATTAAAATACTGCATAAGCAAATGTATCCTTTTTTATTGGTTGATAATCTTTAGCCCAAGGTGTAAGTTTGAGATATGTGCTGAGCTTAGTAGCTTGGTCGTGTCTGACTCTTTGTGACCCCATGGACTGTAGCCCACCAGGCTCTACTGTCCATGGGGATTCTCTAGGCTAGAATACTGGAGTGGGTTGCCATGCCCTCCTCCAGGGGATCTTCCCAACCCAGGGATTGAACCCAGGTCTCCTGCATTGCAGGCAGATTCTTTACCGTCTGAGCCACCAGGGAAGCACAAGAATACTTGATGGGTAGCCTATCCCTTCTCCAGGGGAACTTCCCGACCCAAGAATCTAACGGGTCTCCTGCATTGCAGGCGGATTCTTCACCAGCTGAGTAGGTATGTATAATTTAAAACATTGTTCATTTAGATTTGAAATTTGTGATCTTAGGTTGGTAGTGTTAGTCACTCAATCGTGTCTGATGCCATGCAACACCATGAACTGTAGCCCACCAGGCTCCTCTGTCCATGAAATTCTCCAGGCAAGAATACTGAAGTGAGTTGCCATTCCCTTCTCCAGCGGATCTTCCCAAGCCAGAGATCGAACCCAAGTCTTCCACATTGCAGGCAGATTCTTTACCATCTGAGCCATTAAGTTGGTGGTAGAGACTAATAGAATAAGTTTTTAATTAAAAGCCTAATTATATTAAATATTATTAGAAAAGCTGTAACTTATAACTATTATCCGACGTATGGAAAACAGAAAAGGCCATGACAACCTTTGATATAGGCAAAGCTAGTATACAGATTCAACTTTTTAGTTTAGGCTAGGGAATGCTGCAGTAGTAAACTATGCCAGAATCTCAGAGGCATTTCACATAAAAGTTTCTTACTTGGGCAAATCTGCTAAGAGTCCAGGAGTTTCTCTAGGGCAGTGCTTTATGCAGTGGCTCAACATTCCAGACTGCTTCCTTTCTCTGGTAACTCCTTCTTAATGATGCCTCAGGGTTCTTTGTGCCAGGAATGACAGCATGGTGAATCATGTGCTGACTTGTAAATGTTTTGGTCTAGAAGTAACGTACCACCTCTGGCCACTGTTCATTGATAGAACTAGTCACACAGTTCCGCCTCACTTGCAGAACTAAGAAATATAAACTCTTACATATCCAGAAAAAAAATTGAAAATATTGAACACTGGTAATTTTAGCCACAAGAACACACTTACACTATGTGAGAGAGACTAACATTTTAGTATCCATAAGGATCATTGTATAAGAGACATTTAGTCTTTTTTATTGTTTTTATGTTATATTAAAACGTATTTGTATGTAAACAAATAATTATACATGTACATGCTGTCACAGCATACATAATTTTTAGGTCCTTTAAAAAATTTTGTTTATACTTTTTGTTCATTTTTTTTTAATTGGAGTATAGTTGCTCCTCAATGTTGTGTTAGTTTCTTCTGTACAACGAAGTGAATCTATTTGTGTACGTATATCCTCTCCCTCGTGAGTCTCCCTGTCACTCACTCCCCCATTCCACCCCTCCAGGTCATCACAAAGCACCGAGCTGAGTTCCCTGGGATAGACATCAGCTCCCCACTAGCTCTCTTTTCCCCCTGGTCGTGTATATATGTCGATGCTCCTCTCCCAGTTTGGCCCACCCTCCCCTTCCCCACTGTGCCCACAAGTCCATTCTCTACATCTGGTCTCTATACCCGCCCTGCAAGGAGATTCATTTGTACCATTTTCCCACATATGTGCATTAATATACGATATATATTTTTCTTTTTCTGACTTACTTCATTCTGTTTGACAGACATCCACAAGAAATTCACTCTTGGGACAAACTCTCTGTGTAGATCTTATCCTAGGAGAGGAATTAATTTTAAGTTTCTGTGTTTATTTGATTGGAATTCTGTGTACAATTTGATTGGAAGTAAATTTAGTTCAGTATTAACAGAATTAGCAGCTAAAGTAGAACCCAGCAAGGTGTAAACGGTCTCTCAAATCATAAGATAAATAGTTTAAATACAGATCACATTTGAGTGAGCTGTGAAAATTTATGTAAAAATATTTTTTCAGAGGCTTCCTTAAAAACGAGATAGTAAAATTTTAAAATAAGAATGAAATATAAATAAAAGTGAGCTTTACTTGAATTTACTTTCATGTTCGACCATTTATTCTTTCAAATAAAAAGAATAAAAGTACTATTAAGAAAATAAATAATTAATTTACTTAATACCATGGGGTCAAAAAGTCAGACAGACTGAGCGACTGAACTGAACAGAAATACACCTCACACCTTTATTTCTATGCTGCTAAGTTGCTTCATTCGTGTCCAACTCTGTGCGACCCCATAGACGGCAGCCCACCAGGCTCCCCCATCCCTGGGATTCTCCAGGCAAGAACACTGGAGTGGGTTGCCATTTCCTTCTCCAATGCAGGAAGGTGAAAAGTGAAAGTGAAGTTGCTCAGTCATGTCTGACTCTTCGCGACCCCATGGACTGCAGCCCACGAGCCTCCTCTGTCCATGGGATTTTCCAGGCAAGAGTACTGGAGTGGTTATTTCTATGGCACGAGTCAATAAAAAAAAAAATTTCACATGAAAACCATTTCATATTATTGGTTATGAGACAGTCCAAAGCTAAACATAAAAAATCAGTTTAAACAAAAAGTGGAAAATGAAACAAATTTTCTTGCTTTCTAGAACTGTGAAGATAAACATAATTCTCTTTTCAGTGTATAGTTGTATCAAATTTTATCATGTGTAATAGATTAGCATAGTGATCACCACAATTAGGATATGAAATTCTTAAAATTATTCTGCTTCCCCAAAGTAACTTCCTCATGCTACCCCTTTATAGTCATACCCTCCCCCAACCCTAAATCCTGGCACCACTTACTTGTTCTCCATCACTGCACTTTTGCCATCTTGAGAATGTTATATAAATGGGGTCATACCATATGTAACTTTTTGAGACTGATTTCTCATCAGCACAATGGCCTTGAGATCCCTGAAAATTGTTGCATGTACCAAATTTGTTCTTTTTATAGCTGAATAGTGTTCCATGATATGGATGTACCATAGTTTATTAATTCACCCATTGCAGAGTATTGGGTGGTTTCCAGTTTTTAGCTGTAACAAATAAGACTGATTTGAACATTTATGTACAGATTTTTGAGTGAATGTAAGTTTTCATTTCTCTAGAGTAATATCCAGTAATTGGATTACTGGGTTTTATGATAAGTATATATTTAACTTTGTAAAAAAACTGCCAACTGTTTCTAGAGTGGCTGTCCCATTTTACATTTCCCTCAGCAAAGTATGAGAGACATAGTTAGTCCATGTCTTGTCAGCACTTGGTATAATCAGTATTTTTTATTTTAGCCATTCTAATAGGTATGTAGCATTAGTTCATTGTGGTGTTAATATGCATTTTCCTACTGGCCAATGATGTTGAACTACAATAATGTCTTACAGAAAGTTTTGCATTTTTGTAATTTTTTTTAAACATCTAAACTAATTCTCATAGGAAAGTGTGATGTATTTCAAGTGATAAGAGGCTGATATAAAGTAAATCTGGAAAAATCAGTCAAATGTAATTACCCCAATGCAGAATCAAAACAATTTAAAACTCAAAAGGAACATGGAGATAATTTAGTCAAACTTCTCCATTTTACAGAGAACTGTCCCAGAAAGGTTAAATGACTTCTCACACAGTTGGAATTTTACCAAAAGCCACACTTCTGATACTTGAATCTCTTCCATAATGTCCAGTCAAGTAGGTGACAATGTATGCTTGAATCCTGCAAGTGACTGGAAATTCACTCATTTTTTGCCCCATTCCGTTAGTAAGTGTTTCTTGACATTGAGCTGAAATGGCCTATAAACAAATAAAGAAGTTTGTTCCTTTTTGACATTGACCCGAAATGGCTCACTATAGCTCTTGTCAGTGGGTCTAGTTTCATCCTCTGAGACATTCCTAAGGAAGTATGAACCCTTTTCCTTATGACAGTACTTCAGGTACTTGAAGACAGCCATCATGCTCTCACACATAAACTCCAGGCCAAACATTCACATTTTCCTCCAGTCCTTCTTAGATGAGCTTGTTTACCAACCTTGCTTGTGTGGAAACTGGTCCTAGATCTCCTAGGGTGAAAAATACTGAACAAAACGTTTCTAGTCACACAGCCAGAATTATATAGGCATTTTCCAATTATATGAATTCGCTACAGGACTTAATAAATTTTTCTTGCTTTTCACTTAGTGTATTTCCTTCCATCATTAGAAATATTTGTAAGTGTAGTTTTAAAATTTTAGGCTAAATATTTTTATTTTTAAACGGTTTCTTTTTTGGATGTGTTACATTCATAGGGCACAAAATTCAAAAATTTAAGGAGGTTTATGGGCTTCTCAGGTGGTGCTAGTGGTAAAGAACTCATTTGCCAGTGCAGGAGACATAAAAGATGCAGATTCAATCCCTGGGTCTGGAAGATCCCCTGGAGGAGGGCACGACAATGTACTCCAGCGTTCTTGCCTGGAGAATCCCATGGACAGAGGAGCCTGGTGGGCTACAGTCCATAGGGTCACAAAGAGTTGGACATGACTGAAGCGACTTAGCACACAAGAAGGTTTGCAATGAAAAGTCATGATCCCTAGCCTCCTAGTTGAATATAATGTAATATTGATATTATATAAAACAACATAATATCAATATTATATTCTCATAAGACACATGATTCTAATTATGACATTCCATTTTAAGACTATACATTAAAATTTTTTATCTTAATTTTTTATTAATATTATTGTGGGCTTCCTTATGTATATTTTATGTATATATTTCATATTATTTCTTAAAGTAGACTCCTAGAAGAAAATAGCTGCATTACATAGTATGACTTGTCTTACTATAACTTTCCACAGAGTTGCCATTTTATATACTTAAAATGTTTATAAATGTACACCAGCAGTTTATGTGTCCATTTCACCACACCTTTACAAGCATGGAATGCTATCATTTATTGATTTTTTCAAATTTGTTGTCCTGATTTGCTTTTAATTGAGAATGAATTTTTTAATGTTTTTATATCTCTATTGACTTCCTAGTGGTAAACATATCCTAGTGATAAAGAACCTGCCTGCTAATGCAGGAAACATAAGACATGCAGGTTTGATAATTGGGTTGGGAAAATCTCTAGCAGTAGGAAATGGCAACCCACTCCAGTATTCTTGCCTGGAGAATCCCATGGACAGAGAAGCCTGGTGGGCCACAGTCCATTGGTTCACAAAAAGTCACGCACGACGGAAGCGACTCAGCATGCATGCACACATTTCTATTGGCTATTTGTATTTCCTCCTTAGGGTATTTAAGTCATCGCTAATTTTTAGAAGATAAACTTGTATGAGGTAGAATGAGTATCAGCCCATTGATACTTAAAAAATACTGTTTCGTCCATCGTATTAAACTATTAGATGTGTTTTACAGGTGCTAATGCCAGTCTATCCCAAACAATTAAATGTAGTTAACTTAAAAACTTTTTTTCCTAAATATCAGGCCTTACAATGCACATTTATATTGTAATATATCTTATCTCTTTACAAGTCTGTTTCGCCTACCAGATTTCAAACTAGTGTAATCCGAGGGCAATACCCTAATCAGCTTTCTAAAGCCTGACGGAGACATATACAGAGAATAGACATTCCCTAAATGTATTTACTTGGCTGCACTGGATCTTAGCTGTGGCATGCAGGATCTTTAGTTGCAGCCATGCAGGATCTTTCAGTTGTAGCATGTGAACTCTCAGTTATGGCATGTGGGATCTAGTTCCTTGGCCAGGGATCGAACCTGGGCCCTCTGTATGGGAGCACTGAGTCTTAGCTACTGGACAGCTTAGCCATTGAGTCTTAGCCACTTCACACACTAGAAGTCCCAGATGTTTCCTAATTTTATGATATCTAAATGAGTAAATTAACTTAAAATTTTTCTGTTAGTTTGCTGGGTCTGTATGGTTACAGATTCCCCCAATTTTTAAAATTCTAATTATGACTATCTAGAATTTAGCCCAGAGTCAACATCAAGCTGTTCTAAAGTTTGTTAAATCCCCTACCCTTCCCAACTTTGAATCGGATAAAAATTTGATAAGTATGGGTTTTCTCAAGTCAGTGAAATACAGTGTTGAGCCATAAAGGGACAGTAGTTCTATACTGAAAACCTCTGAGAGGCTGAGTGCCTCCAGGAGTCAGTGCCCTTTGGGTATTAGCCACTATCTGAAGGCGCTATCTTGTAGCCCTGCTTCCTCCCCAATTTACTTGTGAGTTTATGATGAAAAATGTCAATAATGTTTGTTGGGTACAGATAAATATTGTGTACTGCATTTTATTGGTGCACGGGTCTAGAAACCCTGTCAGGAAGAAAATAAAATTAGAGAAAGTCTGGTTGATAAACCCATACTGTATTTGATTGACTGTGGCTTTCTCTTATGGGCTTCCCTGATAGCTCAGTTGGTAAAGAATCCACCTATGATGTAGGCGACCCCAGTTTGATTCCTGGGTCGGGAAGATCCACTGGAGAAGGGATAGGCTACCCACTCCAGTATTCTATTCTTGGGCTTCCCCTGTGGTTCAGCTAGTAAAGAATCCACCTGCAATGAGGGAGACCTGGGTTCAGTTCCTGGGTTGGGAAGATCCCCTGGAGAAGGGAAAGGCTATCCACTTCAGTATTCTGGCCTTTGCGATCCCATGGACTGCATAGATCCAAAAGATCGCATAGATCGCAAAGAGTTGGACAAGTCTGACTCAGCGACTTTCACTTTCACTTTTTTCTCTTATAGATGCTCCTGGAGCATCCTGTTAATTCCTTTTAGATTCTTGCCTAAGATCAGAGTACTCCTGGTGGAGGGTTAGAGGTGTTAGAGACTCTCAACTGAATGAATAAAATCCCAATCAGGTCAAGATTGAAGGCAGGGTTTCCAAATGAAGTGGATTTCCATTCTATATCCCTGGAACTCCTTTAGTTGTCCATGATCTTTTCTCTATTTCTGAGGGTTTGAGACTGCCAGCGACTATTGAAAAGTACCTTTTCCTATGAATAGTTTGTACATGATTATGAAAAGTATTGGCATACAGACAGCTGTAATTCCTGCAACAGATCAAGAGAGTGGGAAGCATTTGTCAGTCCAACAAACTGTCTGAGGACATGAAATACTCTTTGAATATTAGAATATTCTGCCACATGGTTTTCTGGTCTATTCAAGCATGGTAACCCTGTCAGGTCTCTTCCAAACTCTGACACACACTGTCAAAGCAGACTGTGGGATCTGTGATTTGCTAACTCCATCCTGCCTCATGTATTTCCTCCAAGGAGTCCGTTAGACCTTCACCCTCCAGCATCCATTTCACAACCCCCTATTCCCTCCAATCCAGGGAAGACTAATATTGAGATTCCCTTTAAACTCTTTGTATTAACTTCATAGGGTTGCTGTACCAGATTACCACACACTGATGGCTTAAAACCATAGAAACGTATTCTCTTACCGTTCTGAGGCCAGAAATCTGAAACTAAAGTGTCAGCAGGGATGCACTTTTGGAGGACTTAGAAGAGAATCTGCTTTTTGCCCCTCCCAGTGCCTGGGAGGCGCCAGCACTTTTTCACTTGTGGCTGTGTTACTCCCATCTCAGCCTCGCTGTCACATGGCCGCCTCTTCCCTGTGTCTCCTTTTCAGTCTGTCACATAAAGATGCTTGTCATTGAAGTTACAGCCGATCAGACAGTCCAGGGTGACTGATCTCTTCATCTCCAGATCCTTCACTTAATTACATCTGCAAAGACCCTTTTTCTAAATAAGGTAACATTCACACCGTTCCAGGGCTTGAGACATGGGCATTATCTTTTTGGGTGCTACTATTCAACCCACTGGAGAAGGCAATGGCACCCCACTCCAGTACTCTTGCCTGGGAAATCCCATGGACGGAGGAGCCTGGTAGGCTGCAATCCATGGGGTCTCGAAGAGTCAGACACGACTGAGGGACTTCACTTTCACTTTCATGCATTGGAGAAGGAAATGGCAACCCACTCCAGTGTTCTTGCCTGGAGAATCCCAGGGACAGGGGAGCCTGGTGGGCTGCCGTCTATGGGGTCGCACAGAGTCGGACACGATTAAAGTGACTTAGCAGCAGCAGCAGCATTCAACCCACTACATCTTGCTTAAGGATACAATTTTTTTCTTCTTAAGTTTTACCTCTGGAAGTTTTGAGGAAATTCAAGAAATCTGTTCTTTCTTCATCACCTTAGCTTTGAAGACTGTGCCTTCACATTGTGCTCTTCTTTGGAAAATTCAATCTACTCCTTTGTTTCAGCTTTTTTTTTTTTTTTAATTCCCCCTTCCCTGGGCAAATGAATATTACACTAACGGGAAGAAACAGCCCCCCAAATTCCAGGTTTTAGATTTCCACGTGTCACCCTTAAAGCAGACATTTGCCCATGTCATTCTAGCAATATTCTGTTTTCCATAATTCCTCAAAGATGGGAAAAATTCTCAGGTCTTATTTGTACCCCTCGCCCTTCCATCCCCCAAATCTGCAGTACAAGCACTTCATATTAGATGATGGATTCTAAATTGGCACTGTTAGGTACTTTATTACGATTCCTTCTGTTTGGGAAGAGTACTGTTTCCTGTCACTATGTATACTACTCTTTTGAGTAATATTAGTAAGTTCCTATTTACTTGAGTCACTACTAGGAGCCTGGCTCAGTGTTTTGAATGCATTACTTCCATTACTCAGAACAATCCTATGAGAAAGAAATACTTTTCTCCATTTTACAGATGGGGACAAGGAGACCCAGGTTAATATAACTGAGTATTGAAACAGAAAATTATATCCAAGTTTGCCTGACCTCACAAATACACAGAGTTTTGTCTACTATGTCAACCTGCTTCTCAAGTTTCCTTTGTAGAGAATGAAGAAAACAATATTTAGGAAGTCTGCTTTCTCTCTCAGCTCTAACCTTACAACAGAAGCTGTAAGTGGGCTTTCCCTTTCTTGATCTTCTGCCTTTGAATAGAATTTTAAAAAGCCCCTTCTTTGCCTTCTCTTAGCAATTTTTTTTTTGTTGTTTTGCAAGTCTCACTTCATTTGGGAGCTTCAGGTTTCTTGACACTATATTTTAAGGCCCATGTTACCTTCTTATAATTATCCTTGGTATGTGGTTGTTCACTCCCAAGGTTTCTGTCACTTCCAATTAGCCAAACAATTCTTCCTTGTTGGTCAGAATTAGGCTCCCCAGTTGTTCTGCTGGGACATCAAATCATGAGAAAGGCAAATCAAAAAGTTGTCAGATGTTTTACTTTTAGGCAATGAAACTTTCAGGTATCCAGCTATTTGAATTTTCTTTTGGATTGTTGCATTGCTGCAGGTATTGACAAATAGTATACTGTAGGGTATGGTGGTACCAATAATGAATTCTTTATGAATAACTGCACGTGGCAGTACATGTTTGGAATCACTGTTGAACCTCTTAAATAAAACACTCTAAAGCAGTTCTGAGATTCCCATTGTCTGTGTGTATACCTAGTCATTCTAACATATTCCCCATTCAAGTTCATCACATAGAGAAATATTATTTTATTTCTAGTAAACTAGTTCTTGTATCTCATTTTGAGTGTAATCCCAAACCAGAAAGCGAGAGGCTAAGGAATATGACCTCTCTGAAGTAAAACAGATGTCAGGAAGTCTATGAATTGAGGTCTTAAACAGAGTTCTGTGAATTTTGATGACAAAAATATTATAACTTAATTTTTGCACACCTCTAAGTGAAATTTAGCATTTCTTTCAATTGTGAACATAGGCAACAAACCAGTGTTATCAGAAGTAACAATGATTTTTTTTACCAATAAAAATCACAAATATTTCCCCATTGCATTACTATAGCTGTAAACATCTCAAGAAGTAATTAACATTCAGTACTTTAAAACTGGGTATTATTTGACCCTCTGCTAGATTTTGTTTTTCAATGTGTTAATAAAGAAGCACATTTACAGGACATTTTTGTTGAATAACTTGATTACTATATTTTATATGATTGGGCAGAAGCATAGCAGCTGCGACAGAGAAGCTCTATACAGTCAGCAAAAACAAACTGGGAGCTGACTGTGGCTCAGATCATGAACTCCTTATTGCCAAATTCAGACTGAAATTGAAGAAAGTGGAGAAAACCACTACACCATTCAGGTATGACCTAAACCAAATCCCTTATGACTATACAGTGGAAGTGAGAAAGATTTAAGGGACTAGATCTGACAGACAGAGTGCCTGGTGAACTATGGACGGAGATTCATGACATTGTACAGGAGACAGTAATCAAGACCATCCCCAAGAAAAAGAAATCAAAAAAAGCAAAATAGCTGTCTGAGGAGGCCTTACAAATAGCTGTGAAAAGAAGAGAAGCAAAAAGCAAAGGAGAAAAGGAAAGATATACCCATTTGAATGCAGAGTTCCAAAGAACAGCACGGAGAGATAAGAAAGGCTTCCTCAGGATCAGTGCAAAGAAACAGAGGAAAACAATAGAGTGGGAAAGACTACAGAGATCTTCAAGATAATTAGAGATACCAAGGGAACATTTCATGCAAAGATGGGCTCAATAAAGGACAGAAATGGTATGGACCTAACAGAAGCAGAAGATATTAAGAAGAGGTGGCAAGAATACACAGAAGAACTGTACAAAAAAGATCTTCATGACCCAGATAATCACAATGGTGTGATCATTCTCCTAGAGCCAGACATCCTGGAATGTGAAGTCAAGTGGGCCTTAGAAAGCATCACTTTGAACAAAGCTAGTGGAGGTGATGGAATTCCAGTTGAGCTACTTCAAATCCTGGAAGATGATGCCATGAAAGAGCTGCACTCAATATGCCAGCAAATTTGGAAAACTCAGCAGTGGCCACAGGACTGGAAAAGGTCAGTTTTCACTCCAATCCCAAAGAAAGGCAATGTCAAAGATTGCTCAAACTTCTGCACAATTGCACTCATCTCAAATGCTAGTAAAGTAATGCTCAAAATTCTCCAAGCCAGCCTTCAGCAATATGTGAACCGTGAACTTCCAGATGTTCAAGGTGGTTTTAGAAAAGGCAGAGGAACCAGAGATCAAATTGCCAATATCCATTGGATCATCGAGAAAGCAAGAGAGTTCCAGAAAAACATCTATTTCTGCTTTATTGACTATGCCAAAGCCTTTGACTGTATGGATCACAGTAAACTGTGGAAAATTCTGAAAGAGATGGGAATACCAGACCACCTGACCTGCCTCTTGAGAAACCTATATGCAGGTCAGGAAGCAACAGTTAGAACTGGACATGGAATAACAGACTGGTTCCAAATAGGAAAAGGGGTACGTCAAGGCTGTATATTGCCACACTGCTTATTTAACTTATATGCAGAGTACATCATGAGAAACGCAGGACTGGAAGAAGCACAAGCTGGAATCAAGATTGCCAGGAGAAATATCAATAACCTCAGATATGCAGATGACACCACC
Source organism: Bos indicus x Bos taurus (assembly GCF_003369695.1). NCBI lineage: Eukaryota > Metazoa > Chordata > Mammalia > Artiodactyla > Bovidae > Bos > Bos indicus x Bos taurus. The sequence continues at coordinate 22,840,284 of NC_040082.1, forward strand.
CTTATGGCAGAAAGTGATGAAGAACTAAAGAGCCTCTTGATGAAAGTGAAAGAGGAGAGTGAAAAAGTTGGCTTAAAGCTCAACATTCAGAAAACTAAGATCCTGGCATCCAGTCCCATCACTTCATGGGAAATAGATGGGGAAACAGTGGAAACAGTGTCAGACTTTATTTTTCTGGGCTCCAAAATCACTGCAGATGGTGACTGCAGCCATGAAATTAAAATATGCTTACTCCTTGGAAGGAAAGTTATGACCAACCTAGATAGCATATTCAAAAGCAGAGACATTACTTTGCCAACAAAGGTCCATCTAGTCAAGGCTATGGTTTTTCTGGTAGTCATGTATGGATGTGAGAGTTGGACTATAAAGAAAGCTGAGTACCAAAGAATTGATGCTTTTGAACTGTGGTGTTGGAGAAGACTCTTGAGAGTCCCTTGGACTGCAAGGAGATCCAACCAGTGCATTCTAAAGGACATCAGTCCTGGGTGTTCATTGGAAGGACTGATGTTGAAGCTGAAACTCCAATACTTTGGCCACCTCATGCCAAGAGCTGACTCATTGGAAAAGACCCTGATGCTGGGAAAGATTGAGGGAAGGAGGAGAAGGGGACAACAGAGGATGAGATGGCTGGATGGCATCACCAACTCAATCGACATGGTTTTGGGTGAACTCCCAGAGTTAGTGATGGACAGGGAGGCCTGGAGTGCTGCGGTTCATGGGGTCACAAAGAGTCGGACACGACTGAGCAACTGAACTGAACTGAACTGAACTTATATTATAAGGAAGAATTATACAATACCCTCCATCTAGGTTAAAGGGAAAAAAGATATTTTAAAAATGATGAACATATATTTTATTTTCCAAACTAGGACACTTTTGAGAGTGAAAGAGGGCTATTAGTTATTACACCAGGAAAATAGGCAAACAGGTCTGTTATGAGTAAATCAGCATGTATAATCACACTACTTTTATATTCCTTGTATTCCCCTGCCTTAGTCCATTCCTTTCTTTCTGTAGCAAGAGACGATCACTACCTTGATTTTGTGGTTATCATTCTGTTGCTTTATAGATTTACTTCTTATGCTAGTACTCAAAATATTATTTACTTTTATTGATTCTTTCATTTATAGAAGTGAAAGCCTACTGTACTATTCTTTTGTGAGTTGCTTTTTTATTCAACACTGTTAGACAGTCATCCATGTCCATGGATTTGTGATACATTTTCCTCACTGTTGTAGTCTACTGTATATGTAATATATTTAACCACTCTACTACTGATAGACAGTTGGGTTGTTTACATTTTTTACTGTTATAATACTGTTAGGAATTTTCTTGCTCATATACCCTGATACACATTTCTCCTGAGTCATAAAAAACACTTGTTTTTTTAATGTTTACTGGATAATGCCAAATTGTTTTCCAAATGGATATACCAATTTGTTCTCCAACCAGTAATGTATAAATGTTCTGTTAATATTGTCAGACTTTAAAATTTTTATGTGGTGGGTGTGAAATAATAATGAGCATGTGGCTGAGCATGTCTTCAGGTTTCCTCCTTTATGAGTTATGTTTATAGTGTGGTAGTTAAGAGCATTATCTATTTTTTTAAAATTTACATTGTAATAATTCTTTACACAATTTGAGTATTAATTCCTTTCCTAGTAATATGGGTTATAAAGATGACAAAGCCTATGTCTTGTCTTCTACTCTACTTAGGATGTCTTAAAATGTTTTTTTATTGTGGAAAACTTTAAGCATATATAATAGTATAAAAGTATGTAGAACAATCATCTCTGATTTATCTACCACCCTGCATCAATAGTTATCAACTGATAACCAATTCAGCTTCATTTATACTACTACTCACTTTCTCTCTAACATTTTAAAGTATATCCCAAATATTATACTGTTACATCTCTAAATATTTCCATATACATCTCTAAAAAATAGGGATCTTTAAAAATTACTATAACACAAAAAATTTACAATACTTCCCTAGTATCATCTAGTATTCACTAAGCCTCCAAATTTCCAGTTATCTTAAGTGTGTGTGTGTGTGTGTGTTAAACTTTGTTTGAATCATGATCCAGATAAAGTCCTGTGGTAGCAGGCTTCGAAAATGGTACCCAATGATTCCTTCAATGTAGAAGGCATGGTGGCTTCTGTCTCTTTCTTTTGGATTTCTTGCTTAATGGGGAGCCAGGCTGTTCTGTGGAGAGGTATATGGTGAGAAACTGAGGCATTTTGCCAAATAACTAATAAAGAACTGAAGCATCCTACCAATGAGAATAAGCCATTGTGGACATCTAGCATTATTTAAGCCATTAAATGATTGTTGCCCCAGCTGACAGCTGGACTGTTACATCATAAGAGACAGTGAGCCAGAACCACTCAGCTAAGCCACTCCTGGATTTCTGACCCTCAGACACTGTATGAGACAGAAATGTTTTTTGCTTTAAAAGTTATGTTTTGTGGATAGTTTGGCTATAAAGTGATACAAAACTAACAAAGATTTGGGTACCTGAAAGTGAAGTTCCGACATAACAAAAACCTAAGATATAATAGTGACTGGGACTTCTATGGTTCGATGGTTAAGACCCTGCGCTTCCACTGCAAGGGACATAGGTTTGATCCCTGGTTGGAGAAATATGATCCTGCATGCCATTGGTGGAGACGAAAAAAAAAGGGAGTGGATTTAAAGTACAGTGGGCAAAAGGTGGAGGGACTTGGAAAGCATTAGTGAAAGTTTGAAGAGGTTTGAAGAAATTATTTATAAGTGCATAATAACTTTGAGGAGGCTGCAGATGAGGTCTTAACAAATTAAAAAAATCTTATTGGAAATTAGAGCAAAGTGGCAGAAGGTTTAGCAGATTTGTCATCTGTGGTTATGTGCAAAATAGAAAATATGCCTAATGAACAGGGTGACTTGGTTAAGGCAATTTCCAGCCAGAGTAGTGTTTAAGATGTTACTTGGTTTTTCATTGTTGCTTTTAGTAAAATGTGAGAGGGGAGAGATAAGTTAAAGGAAGACCGTTAAACAAAAAGGAGCCAGAACTTTGGGGATTTGAAGATTCCCAGTCTCTGTAGGTGACAAATGATGTTAAAATTAGTAAATGGCTCAGAACAAGAACAAATGCAAAGCACTAACAGGAAAATATGAAGTTGGGGATGTAGTTTTAAAGCCCTTTAAGAGCTCAGAAAGATCTAGTGTGGGGCTTCAGTGTTTTATTCAACATAAAGAGTGTGCCTGACAAAATCTCTCAAATTACAGGGCTTCTAAGAATTTTAAGGGTGTGGTGCATCAAAAGCCCAAAGTAGAGAAGGGTTTATATGGAAGATATTTACGGGCATTGTTTTGTCTAATGGCGAGAATTCAAATAAAATTCACAGAAGATCCACAATGTTTATAAAGGGATTATATCAGCAGAATATAATGTTTTAAAAGAGACTTTTAAAAGAGAACTATATTAGTAGGCTGTTTGCCAGCCTGAACTGGAAAGGATAGAGCACCAAATTAAGAGACTTTCGGACATACAAGCTTCTACAGGCACACAAGTATATAGCTGTAAATATGGAAAACCGAGGATAATTCAGTGGGTGGATCTGAGGACCAGAAAGTAGTTAAGAGCCCTGAAGATTTACTCTGACATTTTGAATCTTAATCAGGAAACTGCCAACCTGTTCCCCGGTGGATTTCAGAATTTCTGTGAATCTGTGGACCTAACTTCTGCACCTAACTTCCCTCCTTTTAAACACACATCTGTAGTGGTTACCCTATTTTATGTTAAGTTGTGGAGGCAGATACTGTGTGTCTTATTCCCTGATGGCTCAGATGGTAAAGAATCTGCCTGTAATGCAGGAGACTTGGGTTCGATCCCTGGGTCAGGAAGATCCCCTGGAGAAGGCAGTCTACTCCAGTATTCTTGCCTGGAGAATCCCATGGACAGAGGAGCCTTGGCGGGCTAGTCCATGGGGTTGCAAAGAGTTGGATATGACTAAGGAACTAACACTTTCACTTTCAGATCAAAAGGAACTCTAAAGATCAGTGTTCAATGAAGTGTACCTGAAAATCCTCATCCACACCTAGACTTTACCTTTCTAGACTTTGAGTTAATGCTGTCATAGGATGAAAGTTTGGGGGAGCTCTGGTGGAGGTTGAGTGTATTTGGCATACTGGAAGAATGTGACTCTTTGGAGGTCAAATTTGGTAGACAGCTTCTAGGTAGGCATGCTGTTGCATAATTTCCTCCCACACTGTTTCAGGGATCATCTGACAAGAATGGTACACCATTCTGAGTGATTTTTAGCTTGTCTTGGATCACTCTCTCTTGGATTACTTGCTTTGGGGACGGCCAGGTGCCATATTATAAGAACACTCAGGTAGCCTTGTGAATGAACCATCTTGGAGGTGAATCCTCTATGAACAGTCTTCAGAAGACTGCAGCCCAGTTAACAGCTTGACTGCAAACTCATGAGACCCTGGGTCATGAGACCCAGCTAAACCACTCCTGGCTTCCTAATCCTCAGACTCTGTGATACATCTTTTCAGTTTTAAGCTGTTAAATCTTGGGGTAACTTGGTACACAGCAATAGTTAACTAACACAAGTTCACACATCGCTTCATATGTCTTTTAGGGTGTGTCTCTTTTAATCTACATTTTTTTTCCATCTTCTCTCCCTCTGGCAACATATTTGTTGAAGTTAGTTTGTCCCCTGACTTCTATAGATGAAATTTTTCTGATTGCACATTCACTGTGTTTAACATTCTCTGTATTTCCTAATGATCAGGTTTGATTTTTTGGGGCAAAAATTCTTAATAGGTGATGGTGTGTTTTTCCATTAAGAGGGTTATAGTTTCTTTATTTGTCACGTTAGTAGCTGTTGATATATTGATACAATGAATAAACCTGTTTATTCATTAGGAATCTTAAAATGTTACAATTTTATCATTCATTCTTCACTTATTAATATATTTATGTAGAAAAACTTCCCCTCATTTACTATTTGCTTACCTGTGGTACAGTTCATATAGGAAAGATAGGACAAATAATTGACTTTTTAAAAATTTGTTTTCAAAATAATGAATGATTCTATAACATCCTTCAATGTTGACCAATTAGATGCTTTTTGTTGGTTTTATTATTAAGAACTCATGAATTTGAGGACATTAGATAATTACAGATATTCCAATCCACTGCATTTGGTATGTTCCAGTGTGCACTCGAGGGGATTTCAGGATTCCTATAAACCTGCGTGTCCTTATTGATACTCATTCATTCCATCTCTGGCCAGAGGAATGCTTTTCAGTTGGCTCCTGAATCGTTTGATGTGATCCTGGTAGACTATGACAGTTTCCTTCCTAAATAGAACAACAAAATGTTTCAGGCTCATTGTGTACATTTCCTATACCTAACTGAAATTAACTACTACTCCAAGGGCTTATGAGGTCTTCTGAACAGAGTTTTAAAAATGTTCAGTTCAGTTCAGTTGCTCTGTTGTGTCCGACTCTTTGCGACCCCATGAATCGCAGCACGCCAGGCCTCCCTGTCCATCACCATCTCCCGGATTTCACTCAAACTCACGTCCATCGAGTCGGTGATGCCATCCAGCCATCTCATCCTCTGTCGTCCCCTTTTCCTCCTGCCCCCAATCCCTCCCAGCATCAGAGTCTTTTCCAATGAGTCAACTCTTCGCATGAGGTAGCCAAAGTACTGGAGTTTCAGCTTTAGCATCAGTCCTTCCAAAGAACACCCAGGACTGATCTCCTTTAGAATGGACTGGTTGGATCTCCTTGCAGTGCAAGGGACTCTCAAGAGTCTTCTCCAACACCACAGTTCAAAAGCATCAATTCTTTGGCGCTCAGCTTTCTTCACAGTCCAACTCTCGCATCCATACATGACCACTGGAAAAACCATAGCCTTGACTAAAAGGACCTTTGTTGGCAAAGTAATGTATCTGAATGTAATTTTTTAAAATAGATTTTGCATTTACCTAGTATAAAGGCACGGCTTTTGAACTGTGGTGTTAGAGAAGACTCTTGAGAGTCCCTTGGACTGCAATATCAAACCAGTCAATCCTAAAGAAAATCAGTCCTGAATATTCATTGGAAGGACTGATGCTGAAGCTGAAACTCCAATACTTTGGCCACCTGATGAGAAGAACTGACTCATTGGAAAAGACACTGATGCTGGGAAAGATTGAAGGTGTGAGGAGAAGGGGACGACAGAGGATGAGATGGTTCGATGCCATCACATACTCAAAGGACATGAGTTTGAGTAAACTCTGGGAGTTAGCGATGGACAGGGAAGCCTGGCGTGCTGCAGTCCATGGGGTCACAAAGAGTTGGACACGACTGAAGGGCATGGTGCTTTCCTGGTGGCTCAGTGGTAAAGAACCCACGTGCCAATGCAGGAGATGGTTTGATCTCTGGGTTGGGAAGATCCCTTGAAGAAGAAAATGGCAAGCCATCCAAAATTCTTGCCTGGGAAATTCCATGGACAGAGGAGCGTGGCAGGCTGCAGTCCATGGAGTCAGACACGACTTAGCGACTGAGCACATACACACACACCACAAGGGCATACAGATATCTCACCATCTTGTCTTCTAAAGGTTTAATAGGTTTTCTTTTCACATTTAAATCTTTTAACTCACCTGGAACCGATTTTTTCTGTATAGTGTTAAGTGTGTGCACGTGCTCAGTCGTGTTTGACACTTTGGGACCCCATGGACTGTAGCCTGTCAGGCTCCTCTGTCCATGGGATTATCCAGGCAAGAATAAGGGAGCGGGTTGCCATTTCCTCCTCCAAGGGATCTTCCTGACCCATAGACTGAAGCCATACTTTCTATGTCTCTTGCATTGGCAGGCAGATTCTTTTCCACTGATTCTTTGTTGTGCTTTACAGATACTATGTTTTGTTTTGTTTTTTTTTTTTACAAATGGAAGGTTTGTGTCAATGTTGCATTGAGCAAGTCTCTTGGTACCATTATTCCAAAAGCATTTGCTCACTTCATGTCTGTGTGTCAAATTTGAGAATTCTCAAAATATTTCAAACCCTCCACCAGCCAAATGATTACAACTCACTGAAGACTCAGATGAAGATTAGCATTTTTTGGCAATAGAGTATTTTTAAAGGGATAGTAATATTCCTTTAAATATTAATAATGCTTATTAATATTATGACTAAATATAAATAATCTAAGGACTGTAGATTATTTTTTAAGACATAATGCTATTTCACACTTAATACAGTATAGTGTAAACATAAATTTTAAGCCACTGAGAAACAAATAATGTGACTCATTTTATTGTGGTATTTGCTTTATTGCGACCTGGAACCGAACCCACAATATCTTCAAGGTATACCTGTGGTCCTTCTTCTGAGAACTCAAAAAGCTGGACAAAATATAAAACACATATCTGAAGGCATCAGAGAGAGCTAATGAGGTAGTAGAAAATCCAGAGAAAGAAAATCCCAGAGTTGTTGAACCCAGCATTTATAATAGCTTATCTGGGGTACCTGCTGATTCTTGAGAAGATGGTTGAGAAGCTGAACAGAGCTTCTGATTAACTCAGTGAGTTACACAAAGACTGGATTTCAGAGACTGCCCTGGTTAACTCTACAGGCTTCAAGTTGCAATCTCAAACGTCTATACTGAGGCAAAAGTTTGAACTAGAAGCAGACCTTCCAATCGTCTAACCACACTAGGGTGATTCTGGATTACTAGTGGCCAGAACCTCTGCCAGGAGACATAAATCCTTCCTATCAACATCCTAAACCTCAAAGTATAGTTTCCTTCACTAGTTCTGGCATTTAAACAAAAATAACATAACATAAATTAACAAAACTTTATAAACAAAAAGATATAAAATAAACAAAAATACATAAAAGTAAATAAGATAATATGATAACACACACAATGAAGAAATAAGAAGTTTCTGGTAACAGCAGATCCCAATGCCACTCAACGTGAGTTTTAAAGTAGTTATGCTTAATATGTTTGAGAAAATAAAAGACCAGAATGAGATAGATTACTGGATAGCTAACAGGAAAACTATAAAACAGAACCAAAGAGAAATGCTTGAACTGATAACAACCAAAAACATAATAACTGAAGTCAATGTTTCAATAAATTAAGTTTAATAGTTTAGAGACTATTAGAGAAGAATGAAATGACAGGTAAGAATTATCTAAAATGAACCACAGTGACAAATAAGTGGAACATAAGGGATAAACTGAAATGATCGAATATATTATACATTTAAGTGGAGTACCAGGAGAGGAGAGGGCAAAGAAGTAGGGCAGAAACAATAACCGATGAGAGCTGACAACTTTCCAAAGCAGGAAAGACATGAGACCCCAGTTTCAAAAAGCACTACAAACTCAAAAAGAAAACAAATTCTATTTAAAAAAAATACAAAAACATTTGCTGCTAAGTCACTTCAGTTGTGTCCGACTCTGTGGGACCCCATAGACAGCAGCCCACCAGGCTCCCCCATCCCTGGGATTCTCCAGGCAAGAACACTGGAGCGGGTTGCCATTTCCTTCTCCTGCATGAAAGTGAAAAGTGAAAGTGAAAGTGAAGTCGTGTCCGACTCTTCATGACCCCATGGAATGCAGCCCACCAGGCTCCTCCACCCATGGGATTTTCCAGGCAAGAGTACTGGAGTGGGGTGCCATCGCCTTCTCCGACAAAAACGTTTAGTTACATTGTAATAAAACTGCTTCAATTTTAAGATGGACATCTTATAAACAGCCAAAGGGAAAAAGATTAAAAGGGCAAAAATAAAACCAACATTATTTCTCAAAAAAATTTTTTGGAAGCCAAAAGCAATGGAATATATCTTTGAAATGATAAAATACAGTAGCTGCTAATTCAGCAAAAATGTTATTTGAAAATGAGGTGAAATAAATAAGTTTCAGGATACAAAAACGGAATTTATCTCCAGCCCATGTACAAAGGAGATACTAAAACTTGTTCTTCAGGAAGAAGAAATAAGATGCCAGATAGAAGCTTAGAAACTCAAGGAGTCATAAAGTACAACAAAGTAAATATTTGAGTAAATATAAACACATATTAATCATATAATGCCTTAAGGAAATATATATTAAGTAGACACAATGTATATAACATGCAGTGAGGCAGTAAATGATGTGTTCTTGAGTCCTTACATTGTCTAGGAAGATGTGTCATATAAATTACTAAATAATACATAAGCTTATGGTGTGGAAGAAATGGAATAACAAAAGATAATCTAAAAGAAGGCAAAAAAAGGAGAAACTCAATAAAAGAGAGATGGGACAAATAGCAAATAATGATACATTTAATTCCATGTATATTAATAGTATTGCATATAAGTCAACTAAACCCTTTAATTACAAAAATATTATCAAATTAGATTTAAAAAATAAATTTGTGCATATAACGCAAGTAAAAATGTAAAAACACTTAGAATAAAATCTAAATTATGGTTGCTTTCAATTGCTTTTAACTTTGCTCTTTCCTACCTGCAAACTTACTCTTCTTGTAGTCACTATGCTTCAACCAGGCAGGCCTTTTTTTGATCCCTAAGATATTCCAAGATAGTTCATGCCTCTGGGTTTTGCATTTTTGTCCCCTCTGCAAGCATTTGTTTCCCCAATTTCTGCAAAGCTGGATTCTCCTGTCAAATAGAAGTTTAAATAACAGTCTTTTAGAGGTTTTCTTTAGTCACCTATTCTAAATTATTCACCCATTTTAACTCCCTACCTAGCACGATCTTATTGGAGAAGGCAATGGCACCCACTCCAGTACTCTTGCCGGGAAAATCCCATGGATGGAGGAGCCTGGTAGGCTGCAGTCCATGGGGTTGCTAAGAGTCGGACACGACTGAGCGACTTCAATTTCTTTCTTTCTATAGCTCCTTTCCTTGCAGTCAATTGATCACCTGGAGAGGCTGCTAAGGAGGGACTGCTCTGATTCAATGGAGAAGGAAATGGCAACCCACTCCAGTATTCTTGCCTGGAGAATCCCAGGGACGGGGGAGCCTCGTGGGCTGCCGTCTATGGGGTCCCACAGAGTCGGACACGACTGAAGTGACTTAGCAGCAGCAGCACAATCTTATAGTTTATTTATGGTCTATTATCACTAAAATGTAGTAGGGAACATGTCTGCTCTATTTACCACAGTTTCCCCAAGTCTAGAACAGTGACTGGGACACAGTAGATACTCAATAAATATTTAAAGAATGAATAAAATGAGTTTAGGTTTTAAACCTTTCTTACAGTTTTATTGGTCTTGGTGGTGGCTGTTCAAAGAGTGAAAGTGTTAGTCACTCAGTCGTGTCCGACTCTCTGCGACCCCATGAACCAGAGCCTGTCAGGCTCCTCTGTCCATGGAATTCTCCAGGCAAGAGTACTGGAGTGGGTTGCCATTTACTTCTCCAGGGAATCTTCCTGACCCAGGAATCGAACCTCAGTCTCCTGCATTGCAGGCGGATTCTTCACCATCTGAGCCACCAGGGAAGCCCCTGGCTGTTTAAAGACTTTCCTGATCCCAAAAGTACCAAATGATATCAAGATCCCATTTATGTATGGTAGTGACCCCTGAAAGTACGCACTATGTAATGTGTAAAATTTGTAGGAGTTTTTCCACCAGTAAGTCAGACATGTAGTATAGTCTTAGATATAACTATAAAAACAAGTAAATAAAAGCTTCAAAGGAAGGCTACTGAACTACTAAAAAGTTGCAATACACTTCTGAAGAACATGTTTGTTTGTATGTTTTTCCCACATTAGAAAGCTGAGAGTAATATAGGTGAATGTTATAAAACATAAGTTTTTTATGGGGGAAGGGGGAGAGGCCCCTTTCATCCACTCCTAAGTAAAAACTTGAATTAAAAAAAAATTACCTTCTTACAGTTGTTTTAGAGTGGTTATTCCAGTAATGATGATTTATATATTTTGGTTACTTCCTTTTTTACTCTTTGTTTTATACTCAGTTTTTCACATCAAAGCAATCACACCGGTCACATTTTCCATTAGAAAGACTAGCTTAATGGCTTTTAAAAAATAGCTAGATAATACACCACTAAGTGCATATGACAGAACTGACCAATCTCTAATTGTTACAGATTGTTCCTACTTTTTAAAAATCATGATTAGTATTCCTACAACTAACATTTTTGTTCATAAATCATTTTAAGCGCAGTTTAACTGAAGTGATTTTGGTCTACAACATTCATTTAAATGGTATTTCTCAAGGGGAAGAGGGTGGGCAACACAAAACGGTCCCAGGCCTTTATCTCTAATTAGGAAAACAGTATACGTTGCAGGGAGGTGTGGAGATTACAAAGGCACTGACTGCATAAGCATAAGTCATTACATTTATTAAAGAAAAAGCAGCAGAAATTTCTTACAGGAGCTAATCTGGAAAACATTTTGCAAAGAGTATGGAGCTGGACTTTGAAAAAAGGATAGGTCTTAATGTTTGGAAATGTTCCAGACAGGTGGAGGTGTTGGAGGAGATAACTATTTGTTGGTGTTCTTAAATATCGGAGAACAGTCCTTACTCAGGACAACTCATCACAAAGCCTGAATAGTGAGCAACTTTGATTTTTTATCAAAGATTGGACTCCTAACTTCCTTGCCAGAAATGACCAAATTTCTTCTTAATCTCCATCATCCACATCTTTGTTCCTCTTTCATCCTTCCCTTTTTTGTTCCTCTGTCAAAGACTCATCTATTTTAAGTAACGGAAGTAGGTAAATTCCTCTTCTCCAAGGCTTGCAACCTTACGCAACATTATAACTGTTGCAACCTTAAAACATGCATGCCTTTTAATCTTATAAAAAAAAACACTGCTTGTAACAGATTTTTCACACTAAGAGAATTAGGAACATTCAAGGATATTAACTAAGAGTTATTTATCAACTTGCTCTACACCAAATAAGGAACATAGAGTCACATGATCTATTAAAAATGATTAGCAGATAATGAATAATGACTGTGATTTTCTTTCCTGGTTTTATTCTGGCAGCAATAAATTCCACCCTAATAATTTCAGTCTTATTGCCACATAGGTGATGCTTTGTGAACCTCAACGAGGCTGCCAGGTCTAGCACAGTAAAACTCACGGCGTCAGAAATGAGAGTAAGACTTCATGGGATGTGTTGTCAGTGATAGACTTATAGCCATTTCCCTTCTCCACCTTTCCCTCCCTAAGGATAGCAGCTGCTTTCCACAGACACCCCAGTCGACAGACTCCAATTCCTCTCTCCCACAGTTACCATCTGCAGATCCCCAGGGGCTTGTCTGTTTACAACCTTGTCCCAAACAGCAGAAGAGGAACCCTCCGAGAAGTTCTGGATTCGTCCTCAATAGGACCTGTTTCACAAAATATTTCCCAGCCACCTTCACCTGTTTCCAATGTTAGTACTTAGGATTTCTGTATCTTGTCACACTATACATTCCCCAATAAATAAAATTTAAAGTGAAAACTAATATAAAGCAACTGCCCTGTGCATGTTTCTTTCAGATGGCTCAGAACTCTCAAGATTCCCAGGATCTTTCGACCATGTTTAGGTTGGGTATCATGTTCTTCAGGGACTTTGGTAAGAGGGTGAAACTTAACGTCTCTAACTACCCTTGCCAACCCAACTTTGAGTTCTTCTGAAGCCTCCTAGATTCCTGTTCCAATTCCAGCTTTTCCAACAAAACTAGACCCTAAGGCAAAAAGACATCCCATAGATGAAACTGCAGATACAGTCAGGACTTAAGCAAGGACCCCTAAGTGGTGAGATGAATTTCTGGGTTAACAGTACTCCTCTGTAAGTCTGTCACTAACCAAACAAAAGGAGAGAGTTGACAGGTACACTTAACAACACAACATTTTGAAGGTATATGGAAGTTGTCTTTGGGGGAGGGGGGAACACAATATTACATGGAATTCGAAAGTTTGGTGATGGATATTTTTTAATCTAAAAGGAAATCGTCCATATTGGAATATATTAAATAGGCAGAATTCTCTTGCCAGTTTCTCTGCTCTTGGTAGATGTAGTTCTGACTTCGGCTGGTATCTGAACAGTGCAGAAACGTCTCACGATCAAATTCCACTGCCCTGAGGAAGGATAGAGATGGAGGACCCACAAAGCAGAGAGCAGAGTCGACACAGAGACGGGTCTGTAAGGATTCGGAGTCTCCCAGAAAGGACGGCCAGAAAAATGAGAAGGTAGAAAGAGAAAGAAAGGGCGTGGCTGAACTAAGGCACTTTCCACGTCGTCTCAGCAAGAGCGCGGCTTAACCGGGGTTTTCTTCCGAGCGAAATCCGGTGGGTCTGGAGTCGACTCTCCCCGTGTCCACGAACCTGTATCTCCATCACCTAGTAGGGCCCACACCACCCAATCTACCTCCGGATCCTCGCAGGCGCCGCACAAGCGCGCCGCCCACCCACCTACCTGCGCTGCGCCTGCGCCTCCCCCAACCCCGTGCTCTCAAGGTCAGCACCGCCCCCGGCCTCTAACCTAGCACCCACGGAAGTGGCAATAGAGGACGTCCTGCGTCGCCTCACATCTGCGTGGCGTGGGGTCGCCGGCGTTCGGCAGAGGGGAGGGACTTCCTGTCCCGCCGAGCAGAACTTCCGGCCGAGCCGGAAGATTCTCTCCCTCGCGGTGTCGAGTGGCTCCCGGCTGCAGGGTTGGGAGGGGAGGTCCAGGACGACCCCGGTGTACTCCTGGGCGTCGGGTCCACGATCTTTCCTTGGCGCCATGGTGAGTCCTCCTGTGAGGGCTAGAGTGAGAGCAGTGCGGGGGAAGACGGGGCCAGGAGGTCCTGTGCAGGGAAGCCGGCCGGGTGGCCAGCTGAGGATGGAGCGGGCGGGAGCAATGAGATGAGCGGTAGGGCAGAACCTTACCACCTTCTCCGGGGCGCTGGGGCCCCCGAGGAAGCGACGTCAGCCCAGCCCAGCCGCTGGATCTGTCCAGGAGTTCGAAATAGGTGGTCAGAATATTCATGGCCCCGTTCACTGTGGACGGCCGTGGGGTCAGGTGGTCCCAGAGTTGACCTTGCCCGGTTGATCACCTCCTCCCTCCTCTCAGCTGTAGGGCAGTGGCCAAGAACTTCAGATCTCAGAAATCCTCCTGGCCTTTCCGGGTGGACCCAATACCTCCCCTTCTTATAAAGGATCAACACGTGTCACTAAAGAAACGGCCAAGTCAGTTTATCTTTCAGACTTGGCCCTTGGGAAATTGGAAAAGGTCTCAAAGATAAAAAAAAGGTCTGGACTGAATAAGGAGGGTCTTGATTGGAAAGGAATGTTGCAGGGGCGTGGGCGAGGGAACTGTTGGAGTAGGGAGAGTACCCTGACCATAAGATCTGTAAGAGCCTCAAATATTAGGCAAAAGGGGTTTTCTTTTATGAGGAGGAGGAAACAAGGCTAGAAAGAACTGAGTGTGGGGAAGTGAGATGAAAGGGTAGTATGATTGGACTATATATCAGAGAAAGTTTTACCCCCTAGACCAGACTTCTGAGGAAAAACTGTTGGAGGTGTATCCTGTTTCAGAGTTTGGGTAATATCTTGCTCCAGTTGCTCTATGGGGACAAGCGGTTCAGCTAGTCATTTTTAAAGCAAAGAATGGTAATTTGCAGGTGCTATGTCTGGCCTTGTTACAGGGCTTCCCAAGTGGCTCAGTGGTAAAAGAATCTTCTTGGCAGTGCAGGGAATGCAGGTTGGATCCCTAGGTCAGGAAGATCCCCTGGAGGAGGAAATGGCAACCCACTCCAGTATTGCCTGGAAAATCACATGTATAGAGGAGCCCTGTGGGCTCTAGTCCGTGGAACCGCAAAGACTCAAATGCCACGGAGCACACAGGCAGCCAATTCCTGCATCTTGCTTCCCTAAGTCTTATGGAGACTGTTGGTTCTTTGCAGTAAGCTGTTACCAGAAAGGTGGCGGTGGAAGGATTTCTTAACCTTTGTTGTTTTTCAGTATCACAGGGGTCGGGTTCAAAATTGTCACGTTACTTCAAATCCTCGTCTGGAGGACGTTCTGCCTTGGAATTTGGAGTTTGCCGTATTTTTTTTCAGGGTCAAATGTTGACACTGTTCAGTTGTGTATGATAATTCACTTTTGAATGACTTACAGAAATGTAATGGATTGTGAAACAAAGGAACTTCAAAATAATGTGGTTCCTAATTATATCAGCCAACCTCTTGACTCTTGAGGCAGTAGTGGGTGTGTATTCTTTAAACCTCAGTGAATAGTATAATTTGTAATTATTAAGAGTTTTTTCTTTTTTCTTCCCTTTGTACAGTGAAATTAGACAAAGATAAGGAACAGAAGGACTAGAATGACCCAAAGATAATGACTAGCCTAACCACCTTCCTCTCTCTCCCCAACCCCCAATTTTACAGAGGGAAAAATCTGAGGTTTAGAAAGAGGCAGTGATTTACCTAAAGTAGCAGTAGTTTGGCACTTTTTCATTTTTTAACATATCAAGTAGGTAATACTTAGAATCTTTTGTCAGTATGTTTGGCCAAATCACAGAATGGAAAGCAGAGCCTTTTTTATTTTACATCTTGATTTTTTTGTTTTAATCAATATAAACTCATGATCCAGATCAAAAATACTGAGTATTGACTCGTAATTTTTTTTTCATGTTGTGAAAATGAATTGTTGTTCAGTCGCCTCATATGTCCAACTCTTTGTGACCCCCAGGGACTGCAGCATACTAGGTCTCTCTGTCCTTCACCATCTCTCAAAGTTTGCCCAAGTTCATGTTGATTGCATCGGTGATGCCATCCAGCCGTCTCATCCTCTGATAGCCTCTTCTCTTGCCCTCAGTCTTAGCATCAGGGCCTTTTCCAGTCAGCTATTCACATCAAATGACCAAAATACTGGAGTTTCAACTTCAGCATCAGTCCTTCCAATGAGTATTCAAGGTTGATCTCTCTTAAGATTGACTGATTTGATCTCCTTTCTGTCCAAGGGACTCTCAGGAGCCTTTTTCCAACACCATAGTTTGAAGGCATCAGTTCTTCAGTGTTCCACTTTCTTTACAGTCCAGCTCTCACAACTGAACGTGACCGTTAGGAGACCATAGCCTTGGCTGTATGGACCTTTGTTGGCAGAGTAATGCCTCTGCTTTTCAACACACTGTCTAGGCGAGTAGGCCTGTTGCAGCTTTCTTGCCAAGAAGCAAACATCTTCTGACTGCATGGCCGCAGTTAGCATCCACAGTGATTTTAGAGCCCAAGAAGAGTAAATCTGTCACTAGGAGTAGTGTGTAGTGTAGTGTGTAGTGTTAGTCGCTCAGCCATGTCCAACTCTTTGCAACCCCATAGACTGGCCTGCCAGGGTCCTCTGTCTAAGAGATTCTCCAGGCAAGAGTACTAAAGTGGGTTGCCATTCCCTACTCCAGAGGATCTTCCCGACCCAGAGATTGAACCCCGGTCTGCTGCATTCTGGGCAGATTCTTTACTGTCTGAGCTACAGAGAAGTCCTGTAATCTGTCATTGCTTCCACCTTTTCCCCTTCTATTTGCCATGAAATAATGGGGCCAGATGCCATGATCTTAGTTTTTTTAATGTTTAGTTTTAAGCTGGCTCTTTCACTCTCCTTCACCCTCATCAAGAGGCTCTTTAGTTGCTGTTCACTTTCTGCCATTAGGGTGGTATCATCCATATATCTGAGGTTGTTGATGTTTCTCCTGCCTATCTTAATTCCAGCTTGTAACTCACTAATCATGATGTGTTCTGCTGCTGCTGCTAAGTCGCTTCAGTCATGTCCGACTCTGTGCAATCCCATAGACGGCAGCTCACCAGGCTCCCCTGTCCCTGGGATTCTCCAGGCAAGAGTACTGGAGTGGGTTGCCATTTCCTTCTCCAATGCATGAAAGTGAAAAGTGAAAGTGAAGTCGCTGTCGCGTCCGACTCTTAGCGACCCCATGGACTGCAGCCCACCAGGCTCCTCTGTCCATGGGATTTTCCAGGCAAGAGTACTGGAGTGGGGTGCCATCAGCATATAGATTAACCAAGCAGCTGACAGCAGACAGCCCCATCGTACTCCTTTATCAGTCTTGAACCAGTCAGTTGTTCTATATAGCGTTCTGACTTGCTTCTTGACCCGCATACAGGTTTCTCAGGAGACAGGTAAGATGGTCTGGTATTCCCATCTCTTTAAGAGCTTTCCACAGTTCTTTATGATCCACACAGTCAATGGCTTTGGCGTGGTCGATAAAACAGAGGTAGATGTTTTTCTGAAATTCTCTAGCTTTCTCTGTGATCCAGTGAATGTTGGAATTTGATCTCTGGTTCCTCTTCCTTTTCTAAACCCAGCTTGGGTATCTGGAAGTTCTTGGTTTGCATAATGGTGAAGAGTCCATAGAAAATTTACTAAAGGAATGAAGCTATGTTTTTACTATACTTTTTGAATATTACAGACCAACTTTAATTAAATAGATTTTTACACCATTTAGGTTGATTGTGGGGGAAAAGTAGATCAAACTCCTAGAATTGTAGGAATCCTCATGGCTTATTTTATCTATGTAGCATCCTGTTGTAACTTTACTGCTGGGATTCTGCTCAGTATGTTGGTTGTTAAAAAAAAAAGTTGTGAATCTCTGCCTTAATTGGAGTTAATGAGAGTTTTCTTTTTGGGAAATGGAGAAGGCTGTTGGGAAGAGATAATGTTTTAAAAGTTACAAATACATGACTAACACAGGGGAAAGAAATTCTGATGGGGGGATGGACACACATAATAGGTGGCTTCAACTGAGTTTTGAAAAGTTAAATTAGGACACTGAGTTCAGTTCAGTTACTCAGTCGTGTCTGACTCTTTGTGACTCCATGAACCATAGCACTCCAGGCCTCCTTGCTGCTGCTGCTGCTGCTGCTGCTAAGTCGCTTCAGTCGTGTCCGACTCTGTTCGATGCCATAGATGGCAGCCCACCAGGCTCCCCCGTCCCTGGGATTCTCCAGGCAAGAAGAACACTGGAGTGGGTTGCCATTTCCTTCTCCAGCGCATGAAAGTGAGAAGTGAAAGTGAAGTCGCTCAGACGTGTCTGACTCTTAGCGACCCCATGGACTGCAGCCCACCAGGCTCCTCCGTCCACCGTCCATGGGATTCTCCAGGCAAGAACACTGGAGTGGGGTGCCATTACCTTCTCCGGCCTTCTCCCTATCTATCACCAACTCCCAGAGTTTACCCAAACTCATGTCCATTGAGTCAGTGATGCCATCCAACCATCTCATCCTCTGTCGTCTCCTCCTCCTGCCCTCAATCTTTCCCAGCATCAGGGTCTTTTCCAATGAGTCAGCTCTTCACATCAGGTGACCAAAGTATTGGAGTTTCAGCTTCAACATCAGTCCTTCCAATGAACAGCCAGGACTATTCTCCTTTAGGATGGACTGGTTGAATCTCCTTGCTGTCCAAGGGACTCTCAAGAGTCTTCTCCAACACCACAGTTCAAAAGCGTCAATTCTTTTGTGCTCAGCTTTCTTTATAGTCCAACTCTCACATCCATACATGACTACCAGAAAAACCATAGCCTTGACTAGACAGACCTTTGTTGGCAAAGTAATGTCTCTGCTTTTGAATATGCTGTCTAGGTTGGTCATAACTTTCCTTCCAAGGAGTAAGGACACTAATTCTTAATAATTAGGACACTAACTCTCAATTTAAGTTCACATAGGATTCACCTGTGATGCTTGATATAAATGCTTATCTGGGCTGCCTTATTGAGGGAGTGGAGTCTCATAATTTAATTTTTAATGAGTTTTACAATTAAGTCTCAAACTTGTGGTCCTGAAAGCACTTTGAAGGAACTCTAATGCAGCCATTAGAAACTTTGATAGGGATATTGAGGTTTTTGTGCTGAGTGATAATCATACGTGTGGTTTGTTGATGTGTTAGATTACTTTAATGGATTTTGGATTGTTGAACTATCCTCAAATACTTGGAATAAATTCCACTTTGTTGCAGTGTATAATTCTTCTCATACATTGTGGATTTTGATTTCTTGGTCTTTTGTTTAGGGTTTTTGCATCTATGTTCATGAGAGATATTGGTCTGTAGCTTTTTGTTTTTCCTTGTAATCCTTTGCTTGATTTTAGTATTGGGGTACTGCTCTTAGAATGAGTTAGGAAGTGTTCTCTCTGCTTCTATCCTCTGATGAAAGAGATCGTAGAGACTTGGTATAATTTCTTCCTTAAATGTTTGATAAAAGCAGCAGTGTACCCTACTGGGCCTGATGCTTTTTGTTTAGGAAGGTTATTATTGATTTAGTTTCTTAGTAGATATAGGCCTGTTCACATTGTCTGTTTCTTGTATAAGTTTGGACAAATTGTATCTTTCAGAAATTGGTTCATTTCATCTAGGTTATAAAATTTGTGAGCATAAACTTGTTCATAGTGCTTCTTTATTATCCTTTTAAATGTCTGTGGATCTATAGTGATATCCCCCCTGTCATTTCTGATATTAATAATTTATGTCCTCTGTTTTTTCCTTACTTGATAGGGCTAGAAATTTACTGATTTTATAGATCTTTTCAAAGAACCAGCTTTTGGTTTCATTGATTTTTCTCTGTTGATTTCTTCTTTTCAGTTCCATTGAAGATAATTCATACTATTTCTTTTCTTTTGCGTACTTTGGATCTAATTTGCCCTTTTTCTTGCTTCATAAGGTGATGCCTTAAGTGATTTAAAATCCCTTCTAATACATGTATTCAGTGCTATAAATTTCCCTTTAAGCACAGCTTTTGCTGCATCCCATAAAATTTGATAAGTTGTGTTTTCATTTTCATTTAGTTCATATATTTTCTCTTGATTTCTTCTTTGATTCATGTGTTACCTAGAAATGTGTTGTTGGGGCTCTGTGTGTTTTGAGATTTTCTAGTTATTTTCTCTTATTGGAGCAGACATTGTATGATTTCTATCCTTTTACATTTGTTAAATGTTTTATGGCTCAGAATGTGCAATTTGAAGGGTGGTTTCTGGTCAGGTTTCATCAGTTTGCCACATGGTGGCAGAGATTTGGGTCTCTTCTCAATTCTCCGACTTTTCCTCCACTTCACTCCTTTCCAAAAGAGGCTTAGTTCAAATAATAGTAGATACTGTTCTCTTGATTAGCATTTAGTTGGTTGAAGGTTGATTCTTGAGACTGATTTATGCTTTGGTCTCTGTCCACTTTTTAGATAATTTGTTTGCTCTGGGATAAAAACTTAAAGCAAATATAGTTGATTTTAGAAACTCAGAACATATTCTAAAGTGTTCGTTTTTTAAGAGAGAATTTATTATTTTCCTGTTATGATTTTTGAACACCAACTTGCCCTGTTCTTGTTTACTCACTCAGTCATGTCTGACTCTTTGCAACCCATGGACTGCAGCACACCAGGCTTTCCTGTCTTTTGTCCTCTCCCAAGCTTGCTCAAACTCATATCCTTTAAGTCGGTGATGCCATCCAACCATCTCATCCACTGTCATCCCCTTGTCCTCCTGCCTTCAATCTTTCCCAGCATCAGGGTCTCTTCTAATGAGTTAGGTCTTCGCTTCAGGTGGCTAAAGTATTGGAGTTTCAGTTTCAGCATCAGTCCTTCCAATGATTATTCAGGACTGATTTCCTTTAAGATTGACTGGTTTGATCTTGCAGTCCAAGGAACTCTCAAAAGTCTTCTCCAGCCCTACAGTTCAAAAGCATCAATTCTTCAGTGCTCAGCCTTCTTTGTGGTCCAATTCTCACATCCATGCATGACTACTGGAAAAACTATAGCTAGAGGAACTTTGAAGAAATAAACCTGATTTGTAAATTTCGCTGCTACTCTTTGTATACTACCTACTCTTGAGTTACAGGAAAAGAAAATTTCTAGAGTCCCGGTAAAATGAACATTCTCTTGGTTTTAACTGAAATGATTGTCCCTTTTGTTTCACCGAACACTTAAAATTCATGCTCTTACCTCAAAAGTATTTGTTTAATCATTCCTTCATTGTCTGTTAAGCAGTATCTGTATGTCACATGCTGTTCCTGGCAACAGAGACATAACTTTATAAAACAGAGACTTTCTTGTCTTTATGGATCTTAGGTTATATTGAGAGTCTGATGATAATCAGTTGAGATATAATGTTCGTTAGTCGTGGTAAATACAATAAGAAAAGATAGAACAGAGTTAAGGGAATGATCGGGGTGGTGATTTTAGATAGGGCCTGCAGGGAAAGCACAGTGAGAAGGTGGCACTGGGACACCTTTGAGTTCAATATACCTGCTGTCTTTGAAAATCTGTTTATGATTGCACCCAAAGAAGTGTTGTAGTATTAGGTGCAAAGTTCATAGTGTCTTTAACTATAGTGTGAATCTTTCAGTAAAGTCATGTATGATTACCTTTCCATATAGTGAACAGAAAAATGATAGAAATCTGTTTTAAATATCTTACGTTAGTAGGTGATACTACATTTTACTTAATAGATTGCATTTTTTATGCCACATACTTTTAGTCTTTTACGTTATTACAGATCTTGAGAGAATACAACTTGTTCACTCATAAGTATTCTGAGCTTACAGAGTATCTTTTACTTACATTAAATAGACTTAGTAATTCTGTTGTTAGATTAAATATATTTTGTGTTTTGACCATAAACAAAAAATTTAGAAAAACCTGAAATAATTTCAGCTTTTGATACTTCAGTATTGAAGTTCAGAGTCTTGATAGCTGATTATAGTGTTTTATTTATTTTTTAAAAGTTGTGTTAAAACCAACTGCTCAAACATTCATATCTTTAAAAGTGACTTTGGGAAGAGTACAATAAGTGTATGGCATTGAAAGTCTACTTGAACCAGAACTAAATGACCTCTATAGTTTGTTTCAAGGTCTGTGACTCTCAATATGTGGATTTGTGAATATTATTGATGTACTTTTAGTTGAATGTACATTGAGGGGATCAAGGAGGGAATATTCAATTTGTATGGAGTTTAAGAAGGATTTAACAAAGGATTGATTAGTCTTGGTCTTTAAGTGTAAGTAGAAGTATGTTTGAAGAAGGCAATGGCACCCCACTCCAGTACTCTTGCCTGGAAAATCCCATGGATGGAGGACCCTGGTGGGCCGAAGTCCATGGGGTCGCTAAGAGTCGGACAGGACTGAGCGACTTCACTTTCACTTTTCACTTTTATGCATTGGAGAAGGAAATGGCAACCCACTCCAGTGTTCTTGCCTGGAGAATCCCAGGAACGGGGGAGCCTGGTGGGCTTCTGTCTATTGGGGTCGCACAGAGTCGGACATGACTGAAGCGACTTAGCAGCAGCAGAAGTATGTTGGGTGGATAAGAAAGTGAATTTTAAGTACTTTTCCTTAATAGCAGTAGTAGCTACATTTATTTAGAGTTAATATTTATCTGCTCTACTTAACTAAACACTTATGAAGTAATCACTCTTGGGCTCCTACTATTTTTTTTAATCTCTATATTTTACCTACTTTTTTTTTTTAACCTCTGTTTTACAGATACAGAAATGGAGGCACAGTGAGATTAGAATAGCTCACCCAAAATTGTATATCCAGCGGTGGTGAAATTTGACTTCTAAATCAGGCTATTTGACCACTGTACTGTTGTGCCAATCTTACTGTTTACCTTTGATAAATTTTAGCTTAATGAAAGGATTGAATTTCAAAAACATTCTCCTATAGAAGTAATACTATAATTAGTAATTATATTTCTAGAAAATCCTTCTAACCTATTTACTATCCAGTATCACATCTCATGGTATTAGAGAAATTAATTATTACTGTCATGAAAGCTGTAATGATTGGCATTTCTAACTCAGATGCTAAATACATCTGACTCTGCTGTAGTAAGTCACAATGAGGATTCCTTCATATTCCTTTTATCTTAACTGGCACTCCTTCACACTAGAGCATGAATTTCCCTTAGGCCTGGGGATGAACTTCCAGTAACACTGATAAAGTGAGGAACAATTAGAGAACTGGGGATAAGGACCTTTGGTGAATTGGGATTTCTTCAGTGTAAGCCTGCAGTGTTTCTTCCAGGTGTATCTCGTGTGTCACAGCCCACTTTTCCTGAGGGCTCTCAGGACTGGCTTGCTCCTTTTCTTTTCACTTGGATTACCTGCTGCTTACACCTAGAACTGGGTTTCCCCCCAGAGTTGCAGAGAAGAACGTAGTCTTGTAGAGTATCTTGCCTTCCTTCCCAGACGTTCAGCACACTCTAGTAAACGTTTTTATTGCTAGTAGAATTTGCAGAAGTCACCTC
The DNA here is from genome assembly GCF_003369695.1 of Bos indicus x Bos taurus. Lineage (NCBI taxonomy): Eukaryota > Metazoa > Chordata > Mammalia > Artiodactyla > Bovidae > Bos > Bos indicus x Bos taurus. The sequence continues at coordinate 22,863,512 of NC_040082.1, forward strand.
CCCATGTAACTTCGGACTAACCATAAACTAGTTAGCTAGCTAGCTATTTATTACAAAGATTCTTTAGGGGAAAAAATGGAAGTCCTTGATGATAGTGATCAATCTTTGCAATAAGTTCTTGGGAGTAAGGAGGTTTGAATTGTGAAGGGGTGACATGGAAATACTTAGGGGCCTTGGGAGACTTTTCTCCAACAATAGAAATTACTTATGAAGAAGAAAGTTCAATAAGCTCCATAGTATAAATATATGATTATAGACTGCCATCAGTTAATGTCACAGATAAGGCACTTCAAAGGCTATGGCTGTTTTTCCTTTTTAAATAACCTTAATACTTTTAATCTTTTTGATAAGTAATACAACCCTTTGAAATAGCAGTCTTGAATTGCTTATTTTTATGTATAGTTTTTAATGTCTGCCCTTTACACAGTGGTTTGCTGATTGTTGTTATCTTTGACCTGTTGATTGCCACTGTTTGCCTTCATGCAGTGATCTGCTTAGAAAAAGCAGTGCTGGAGTTTCTGCTTTCTTTTCCTAAAAGGAAAAGTCATAGTGAGGATTCTGCTCAACCAGAACTTCATTAACTTGAGTGTTTGTTAAGTATTTTTAAGTATTTTTCTCATTTCGGAAGATTTTGGCTATTTTTATGGTGAGTATAAATGACTGACTAGAAAACAGTTCTAGTTCTTTATGGTTTATGGGCATACGTATGTAAGTGTTCCATGATTACAATCATTTGCTTCTGGTTACAGGCTTGTTTAAAAGAGAAGCCATGCCTTTTTTTCCTCAAAAGTTTTGCTTTTATTAATAGCTAATTCATTAGTAGAATTTTACTTCCATTTAAGTTCGTGCCTGCTGCCTTCCTGCTCTGTTCCCTATTTTCTTAATTAACATTAAGACAGTGAAGCCTCACTGTATCATTTATTCCCAGACAGTTTCGTTGTTTGGATAGGTCAGTTGTTTCATGTTGAATATACTAATCTTTCCCTAATCCAATTTTTAAGACAGAAAGGAAGTTGAAAGGAATCTAGAATAGCTGCAATTAGAATTAAATGTCAAAGAAATAAATTTTCAGTCAGGAGGGACAGAAAAGAAAGCTTTGGTTAAAATTTGTTGTAGTATATGTAGTAAGTTTAACTGTGATATTTGTTCTTTAAAACTATTTTTTTATTTGAACTAACACTTATTTTTGATTTTGATAGTTTCTCAGTCATTCCCATCAGAAGTTGTTAAGATCATCATAGTTCCTAAAAATGTTTTCAGGTCATAAAGAAAACATTTAATAAAAGAGAATTGACCACATAGCTGAGATAAATTTAAAAAAAAGAGAGAGACTGAACTTTTGACATTCACAAGTCTCGTAAGAGAAATACTGCAAACCACTTGTTGAGATAAGAATGTTGGGCAGTGGGCTAGGTGTACGTCTTTACATTAACTTGGATGGAGCTCTGATTTCCTTTCAGCGCTCTTACAAATAGTAGCTCATTTAATTCTTAATGAGGAAAGAATAGTTATTCTTTCCCATTGGGAATGACTGCCTATCACAGGGTTTGATGGTGACTTAGTAATGGTAAATATGTAACTGCAAACAATCTGTTGTTTATTTAATTGAAGTAATTGCAGTCATCATCAGTAAGCTCTTTCAGTATTTTGGAGATCATTTGCCAACTTGTCTTTTTGTAGATAAGGAATGAGTCCCAGAGAAGGTTTGTCTTGTTGCTGTGCTATCACCACTTAGTGACAGAACTATCTTGATTGTGATGTTTTATTACTCAACATATTAAAATATTCACAATGAAACCATTTTCTAACAGTTAACATTAAAGATGTTTTAAGTTTTCTTGACTGTTTTTTCTGCTTAAAACTTAGAGATAAGCTGAAATTTTTATTTTAAATTTGTTTAATAAAGCTTTATTAGTGTATTTACAAAAGTTTGAAAGGAAGTATTTGCAACACATATTGCATTAAATTGAGAGGATTATCTTGTAAAACTTGCTACAAATCTTACTCTGAGGTATGCAGAAAACATGATATCTTTCAATCTTAAATAATTTTCTTCTTTATTGAAAATAAAGTTCAGTATTTGGCACGTATAGGAACATATGAATGTAGTGAAGAACTGTGGGCAAATTATGCTTTATCCTCTTATTTCATCTAAAAAGTAAATATTCTACTTTCTTTCCTAGGATTGGAGTTTGGGGCTGAAGAAGTGAAAATGAGATAAATGTAGTTCTAGAAGGGGAGAGACTGTTAGAAGGGGACAGCTGAGCACGATAAAGGCTGTTTTGGAATTACGCGTATGTTTTTTTGTAGCAAGGAAGGTTTTATGGAGGAAATGAATGTGAGGAATGAGAAATAATTAGTTTGAATAAGCAAGATGATTTGTAAATGTCAAATGTAAATTTATTAGTTTTGACTAATAGCTCTTTTGAATATAGATTATAGGGATATTGTTTATATTGTCAGAAAATATTCTTACAGTTATGGAAGAGTTAGCAGAATTTAGGGATGTCTTCTTCTATTGAACCTTTTGTTTGTTACTTATCAGTATTATAATAAAACATTTATGCCTTCTTTGGCTAGAGATAAAGTTGTTAACATCTTTAAAAATACTTCATTTTTCATCAACATTTTAATGACTATATGGCATTACTTTATATGAAATATTGCATAATTTATTCAACCTACTATAACTGGAAAATGATCTTTTAAGATAAACAACTGTTAATTTAAACTCTAATACATTAAGATGTTTTCTAAATTATGTTTAATTAGAGTGTCCTCTGTTCTTGTGAAAAAGTATTTTTATCCTTGCCCTCTCTTTGTTGTTGATCTTCCACTTTGCCTTATCAGTTTATATCTTGGGGAAATATCTGAAGTTTTTTTCTAAGTTTAATCAAATTCTGAAAAATGGCTTTATATCATCACCTTTAGCAGAAAGTCTGGAGCTGCTGTTGTTGAATATAGTTATGTGAAATTCATGCATTCTACTATGTGGTTCTCACTAAGATATTTAGGGTGATATTTACCTAGGCATTTTATTGGTTTGTGGGTTTTGACCTTAGTTTTAAAGTACATTAGACATCTTATTCTGAATTGGGAGACAAAAATTTCTGCTTCTACTTTTTTACTTTAAGGAAATTTAAAAGATATTTTGTGGCACAAAACATTGATGTTTTGCAAACTGAACTTACTCTGTAAATGTTTAAATTTGAAAACCTGTGTTGAGTCCAAATCACAGTTGTTGATAACTGTGGTTTTCAACTCCCTTTCTGTCATTTTACCTTTACCTATATATTATGTATATATAATTCTGTTTGTAGTAACAGTTTGAACTATATGAAATTGCTGTTTTGTAGGTCAAAACAGCTAAGTATCTGATTTCATATGATTCAATCAATAAATCTGTATTAAATATCAATAGGTGACTTTATTCAGATTCTTCAGCCACTTTTTAAAGTCTCTGAACCTTCCCCGCAGTCACATTGCCAAGATCCTGACCTTGGTGTGGTCATTTTTCAAGATCTCTCAAATTTTGTCCACTTTGGTGATTTTCTTTGGCTCTTTTGACCAGCTACTTAATTATCCTGCAGATTTAACCTTTAACTCCAGATCTTTTATTTCTCTGATGTTGTACCTAAAGCTTCATCTTTTAGACAAAGTTGTTTGGCAATTATTCATTCAATTCTCCCATTACATTTCTGTCAAAATTCTCAAGACTTTTGAATTTCTCACAAAATTCCCTCCCTTCTTTTGTTTTATAGATCAGCTCCCCATCCCATCATGGTTTTTAGGGAATGATCTAAGGACTTTGAAATGATATATAGTGAGTTTTCCAAAATGACTATATCCAGTGGAAAGCAGGGCATCAGGAATTCTTGACCTGGTTTCCACCCCCTCCCCCAAGTTATGTAAACTCTAAAGACCTTGGTTTTTAAATTTAATACATCTCTTTACTTTTTTGTGTGCTTCTATTAGGTAAAACAAGGTCTCATGAAGTTTTACTTTCAGCTTAGGCCTTTGGTCTCACCTATTTCTGATTCTTAAACAGTATTCACAGTTAACTCTTGATTAGAATATTTAGCAGTCCCCTTATATTGGTTCCTTCCCTCTTGCCTTATGCATGTATATTAGCAGTCCCCTTATATTGGTTCCTTCCCTCTTGCCTTATGCATGTATATTTCCCCCACTACATATATATATATATATATATATATATATATATATATATGAGCCATTCTTGTAACTGTCAGATTCTCCTCTTATTGCTTAATTTCTCCAAAGAATAATTATGCCCATTATTTGCATTTTATCCTTATGTAACCACTTAAGTGTAATCTTTACCTGCTTGCAGAGATGATTATTAATCTCATGCCTATTTCCTTTTTTTTCCCCTCTAAAAATGTTAATTTTGCTCTTGTTTTTGAAGTTGTTTTAGTTTAGGCTTTCATGATGTTTGTTGGACTCTTTCAGTGGATTTGTAATTTAGCTCTTTGCCTCCAGTTACTTTTACTCAACGTCTTTACTTTTCCATGGTAGTAGCAGATTTATTCTTCCAAAATATATTAGATTTAGTTGCTTCCAGGCTCAGGATCCGGGACTTCTAAGTACCTACAGGAGAATCCTTTGTGTGCAGCCCATACCACAATCTAGCCATGTGTAGCTCAGCTCATGCCATGTACATTCTTGGTACAAATTTGTTGTTGTTGTTTAGTCACTCAGTCATGTCCAACTCTTTGAGACCCCACAGACTGCAGCACACCAGGCTTCCCCTGTCCTTCATTATCTCTCGGAGCTTGCTCAAATTCATGTCCATCGAGTCTGTGATGCCGTCCAAACATCTCGTCCTTGGTTGTCCCCTTCTCCTCCTGCCTTCAATCTTTCTTAGCATCAGGGTCTTTTCCAATGAGTTGGCTCTTCACATTAGGTGCCAGAGTATTGGAACTTCAGCTTCAGCGTCAGTCCTTTCAATGAATATTCAGGATTGATTTCCTATAGGATTGACTGGTTTGGTCTTCTTGCAGTCCAAGGAACTCTCAAAAGTCTCCTCCAGCACCACAGTTCAAAAGCATCAGTTCGTCGGCGCTCAGCCTTCTTTATGATCCAACTCTCATATCCGTACATGACTACTGGAAAAACCATAGCTTTGACTAGACGGACCTTTGTCAGCAAGTAATGTCTCTACTTTTTAATACACTGTCTAAGTTTGTCATTGCTTTTCTTCCAAGAGCAAGCATCTTTTAATTTCATGGCTGCAGTCACCATCTGCAGTGATTTTGGATCCTAAAAAATAAAGTCTGTCACTGTTTCCATTGTTTCCCTACCTGTTTACCATGGAGTGATGGGACCGGATGCCATGATCTTTGTTTTTTGAATGTTGAGTTTTAAGCCAACTTTTTCGCTCTCCTCTTTCACTTTCATCAAGAGGCTCTTTATTTCCTTTTCTCTTTCTGCCATAAGGGTATCACCTGCATATCTGAGGTTATTGATCTTTCTCCTGGCAATCTTGATTCCAGCTTGTGCTTCATCCAGCCTGGCATTTTGCATCATGTACTCTGCATATAAGTTAAATAAGCAGAGTGACAATATACAACCTTGACATACTCCTTTCCCAATTTGGAACCTGTCCGTTGTTCCATATCTGGTTTTAACTGTTGTTTCTTGACCTGCATACAGGCTTCTCAGGAGGCAGGTAAGGTAGTCTTGTATTCCATCTCTGGAAGAATTTTCCACAGTTTGTTGTGATCCACACAATCATAGGCTTTAACGTAGTCAATGAAGCAGAAGTAGATGTTCTTCTGGGATTCTCTTTGCTTTTTCTGTGATCCAGCAGATGTTGGCAATTTGATCTCTGGTTTCTCTGTCTTTTCTAAATCCAGCTTGAACATCTGGAAGTTTTCAGTTCCCACACTGTTCAAGTCTAGCTTAGAGGATTTTGAGTATTACTTTGCTTGCATGGGAAATGAGTGCAATTGTGTGGTCGTTTGAACATTCTTTGGCATTGCCCTTCTTTGAGATTGAAATGAAAACTGACCTTTTCCAGGCTTGTGGCCACTGCTAATTTTTTCAAATTTGCTGGCATATTGAGTGCAACACTTTAACAGCATCGTGTTTTAGGATTTGAAATAGCTCAGCTGGAATTCCATCACCTCTGCTAGCTTTGGTACAGATAGATGTATCTGAACTTGTATTTCTTTTCTTTCTGACAGTGGATACTACAAGTCTTTCCTACCTCCCATGTAGATTTATTCACCCCCTTCGTTGGAATGTATCCATATAATACTGGGCACTGACCTCTACCATATCACTTATCACATATTATTTGTAGGTGGCAGTGAAGGGTGGTTAACATTTTAAGAGTTTGATAAGATCAACATGTGATGGAAGAAGTTGTCCTCTCACCTTGAACTTAAATATGGATTGTTTGCAAGACTTAAGCTAGACTAGATTGTGGCCAAATCAATCATATTCACATGTCAAAAGATAAAGACAAATTTTTAGATAGGGTTTTGTCTAAAGAAGTAGGATTGGAAAGTAGTTTTGTCATTTGAAAGTCTAGAAAAACATGCTTTAAGAATCAGAATTGAACATAACTTACCCAGAACTGTTTAGGGTTGAGAGTATCTTATGCTCTAGACAACTGTTGTGTGTTTGTCAGACTTTATCCCTGCCTGAGTGAAGTGTCCCTCAGTGCTGCCTTTTGCTCTCAATCACTCCTTCCCAAGCAGCCTGCCTGTTATTTGACTTCCAGTGTATCATTAAGACAGTAATGGAATGGCGCAGTTAGTGAACTTGAACATCTGATCCACTTGGTAACTTATGTTTCACTGTATATTAATTGTTAGAACTCTTACAAACCTGATTATTGCCAGTCTGTCTGATGTAGATCGATTGTGCCAGAGAAACATGTTTTGTGTGTGTTCTGAATGGCTGAGGGCACAGCCTCAGTGGGAGGCCTATGGGAAGCTTGTCAATCCACTTCCTTGAGTTTCCTTCAGTCTGCACCTTTCCTGTCAGTGAGTCCAGGGTTCTACCAGTCACCAAAACTAAAATATTTTTGTAAATACCCTTTGAAACATTCCTGTTTTATTCTGTAGTTGTTTTCCTTTTTCATGTTTGGTCATACTCAAAGTTGATTGGTTTCCTACTAACATACTTTTTAATTTTGTTCTTTCCTTCCTAGTTTCAACTGTTTCTACCTTATTAGTCTTAGGGTTGCTCAATATATTGTTATGTCTAATTTTCCTTCTATGTTACTTGAATTGTTTTATTCTCCTACCCTTGATTGTTTAAAAGCCTTCCAGTGCGATATTTGCAAATACCTCAGATCAATGCATCCTCTTGATTTTAAAGATTTTTAACAATCTAAAATTCTGTCTTCATCTGATTTCTCACAGTTCTTTGTAACATATTGATGTCTGCTTTGGTTGAACTAAGTTCTTAGTGGTCCCATGGTTACTCTCTTCCCATTTGTCATTTAACCTGGAATTCCCTTTCTTGGTTTCATTTTAATCATCTACTCTGAAACTTTTCTGTACAATTTTTTGAATTTATATAACCCTGAACCCTTGTTCATAGTACTATGCAATTTTATGTTCCAAAATTGTCTTTAATATATTTGTTGTTACACTACCCTTAATGGCAGAAAGTGAAGAGGAACTAAATTAGCCTCTTGATGAAAGTGAAAGTGGAGAGTGAAAAAGTTGGCTTAAAGCTCAATATTCAGAAAACGAAGATCATGGCATCCGGTCCCATCACTTCATGGGAAATAGATGGGGAAACAGTGGAAACAGTGTCACACTTTACTTTTTGGGGCTCCAAAAATCGCTGCAGATGTGACTGCAGCCATGAAATTAAAAGATGCTTACTCCTTGGAAGGAAAGTTATGACCAACCTAGATAGCATATTGAAAAGCAGAGACATTACTTTGCCAACAAAGGTCCATCTAGTCAAGGCTATGGTTTTTCCTCTGGTCATGTATGGATGTGAGAATTGGACTGTGAAGAAAGCTGAGCGCTGAAGAATGGATGCTTTTGAACTGTGGTGTTGGAGAAGACTCTTGAGAGTCCCTTGGACTGCAAGGAGATCCAACCAGTCCATTCTGAAGGAGATCAGCCCTGGGATTTCTTTGGAAGGAATGATGCTAAAGCTGAAACTCCAGTACTTTGGCCACCTCAGGCAAAGGGTTGACTCATTGGAAAAGACTCTGATGCTGGGAGGGATTGGGGGCAGGAGAAGGGGACGACAGAGGATGAGATGGCTGGATGGCATCACCAACTCGATGGATGTGACTTAAGGTGAACTCCGGGAGTTGGTGATGGACAGGGAGGCCTGGCGTGCTGTGATTCATGGGGTCGCAGAGTCGGACACAACTGAGCAACTGAACTGAACTGAACTGAATATGATAATCTTGGGTTTTAAGTTCTGTCAAGACGGTTTGTTTTGTAGTAGTGTCATTCATTCATTCAGCCATGCTGTGTTCCTTAGAATTATTCTAAATGTCATTGCTCTGAGTATTTGAGATACTTTTCTGTCAGAGGGACAGAAAAGTCCTCTGGCAAGTTTCTAATACTAGCCGGCAAGATATTGGATTAGGCAGACAGCCTGTATTTGTTAATTAAAGTTTTGTTTGCTTTTCCTGTTTATAGATATAAATAATTTCTGTAGTGATGTAATTTGAATTTATAGATTTTTAACATTGTTGGATTGAGACCCTAACTCACTTGTTACATGATGAATAGTGGTTGCTGCCTTTAGTGCAGGCCCTTCTTTCATACCTGAGCAGCTGTCTTAGTGCCACTGGCCTAGCCCTCATCTAGTGTTTACAAGGAATCCAGAGTGACTTTTCTTAGGTTCTGATGTGGTCGTATGACTTTTCATGGGTTTCTTTATTGTTTTCAGGTTGAACTTAAGTCTGTAGGTTTTGCCCTTCAGTATCTGGTTTTGGCCTACTTGTCATCCTGTGTGAAGCAGATAGCACTGGTGGTTCACCAAGCTGAGTCCACGGAGTCTTAACTTAGCCTTTACTTTCCATGACACCCTTTCACAGCTCTTGTCCCTTAGTATGCACGCTGCATTCTGGTAGAATCCTCTGCCTGTGCTCTCATCACTTTGTATTAAGAGTTTGAGCAAACTCCAGGAGATAGTGAAGGATAGAGAAGCTTGGCGTGCTGCAGTCCACGGAATTGCAGAGTCAGACACGACTGAGCAACTGACCAACAGCTATTTACTCTCCTGTTGGCCTGACTTCTCACTGGTGACAGGGACTGTGCTGTTTCTCCCTATTGTGTGCAAGTGGTTCAGTGCATGTAGTTTATTGCCCAGTAAATGTTCATTGAATGCCCTGAAACAGAGGAAAAAACATTAGGTTGGATTAGGAATCTGGGTTCTAGATAAGTTTGTGACTGGGTAGTTCTATGGGGTTTGCTATTTGGACCCTGATAACCTCATTTGTAAATTGTTGGGAGATGGTTTGCTTAAATGCTCAATGTGTGAATTCTAAGTTTTATGTAAATCTAGATTGAAATAATGAAGTTCACACCTTCTTTTGTAGTATAAATTATTTGGGTGTCTCTAAGAAGTCTGTCTCAATATGTCTAGCTATCACTAAAATATGTAAAAAGTTAAAAAACCAAAAATGGGAAGGTCATTGGGTAATAGCCTCTTTTTTTTTTTTTTTTTCCCTGTCTCATTTATTGGAGGGTGAGTGATAATTAAAACCATTTGGGGTGGTTTGAGTTCAAGTATGTTGCTGATATGCCTTCTGATTGTAAACAGTGTATACTTTGCTTTCAGTCTGTTTGTCAACAGGAGAGCAAGTTTAGTGAAATGAAACAAAATATCAACTCCACTGAGGTTGACATAATATTGTTCCAAGTTTGAATTTTAAAATTACAATATGTTTTTCTTTAGGTTGGGGGTTTTATTGTCAGTATTGTCAAGCAAGATAAAATACTGGTATTTGATATATTTTATTTCTCAGAGAATTGGCTAATTTTCCTTGGTAAGAATTTTTTTAACCTACCCAGAAATGATTACTAACAAAAATTGAAATGATCATTCTTCTATAAACTAAAGGCAAATAACTTTTTCTTGCTCTTCATGGCCTCAGGTTAATAGATGTGGAAAGGTTGAAACCTAAGTTGCCCCAATGTTTCACCCTTCTTGGGAGCTTACGAGCTATTTCATAAATGACTTTTCCCAGTTCCAGTTATCAAGAGAATTGGAGCCTAGGGCAACCAATCTGGACAGAAGCCATCTCTTTGGTCAAGTTATTGTTTTGAGGCCCTAATAAAACCATTAAGGCCACTTGGCCAATGACCCATAAGGTCGTGCGCTTGAAACTTCAGCCATGATGGACTTTATTGTATCGGTGCATATCTACTCAGTTTAGTAGTTTTTTTGTGTGAAGTTTATGTTTGTTTATGGTTAAATTTACTTAAGCATTAGCTTTTAACTAAAAATAATGAAAGATATTCAGGGAATTTGGTTTTTACACTAAACATTTCAAAAATTCTGTTTTGTACAAACTTAGATATACATGGGCACTTAAGCTGGTCAGTGAAGGCAGGTTATTAGAATTTGTTTTTCAATTTCACATAATTGTGTCTCAATTAATGAGTTGAATGTATTTTAATATGTTGATCCCTGACATGTACACTGTGATTGTCAGTTGTATAGCAATGTCTCAAAAGTTGATCTAAGTTTAGTACTAACAACATATTAAGTTGATAATATATAATTCTGTAAAATGGTTGTCATTTTGAAAATGTATTCCAAGGACTCTTTTCCAAATAAATATGAAAAGGATTAACTTTGGGGACATATTCCCCACATAATTTAAAAATTATTTCTCAAAAAAATTAGGTGGATTCTTCTATTGGGAAAAAACAACATTTTCTTTTAATCCACATATACAGTTACCCAGTGGCACCCCACTCCAGTACTCTTGCCTGGAAGATCCCATGGGTGGAGGAGCCTGGTAGGCTGCAGTCCATGGGGTCGCTAAGAGTCGGATACGACTGAGCAACTTCACTTTCACTTTTCACTTTCATGCACTGGAGAAGGAAATGGCAACCCACTCCAGTGTTCTTGCCTGGAGAATCCCAGGGACGGGGGAGCCTGGTGGGCTTCTGTCTATTGGGGTCGCACAGAGTCGGACACGACTGAAGCGACTTAGCAGCAGTAGCAGCAGCAACAGCTGATTCATTCTTGGAAGGGTTTATTGACTTCTGTTAGAAAGTTGGAAGAAAACTTATATATTTCACAGTAAACAGATGAGGTTTTGAGAAAGTACTTTCAACTTTATTTTAAAAAGATGGAAATGGCATAGTAAGATAAGTGAATAGAGTAAAGTTACATTTTTTAATGTTTTTTAGTCAAACATTAGCTACAACATTGAGAATGATGTTTGCCTTTCATGAGGTTGATCTCTTTAGTTCCTCATTTGCTTCAGTATACCATCATCCTGTGAATTCTTCAACAATATCTTTAGCATACATTTTTCTTCTTACAACCAGAGATACCATTGTAATTTAAATCATTACCTTTTTTGGTGTGGATCATTGCAGAAGCCTAGTTGCTATTATGCTAGTCAATCCGGTTTGCTGATTTTTATTTGTTTTGGTCTTCACATGGTTTACATTCTTTAGTCCTGGTTTTATCAGCAGTATTTTATTATGCTCAGTGATTTGGAATAAGAGGAGAGAATTTGATAAGATGACTTTTTTCCCCAGTTCATCACAGTCCATCATATATATATACACACACACACACACACACACACACACACACACACATATCTTGCAGATCAGTCTTTCTGAAATGCCATTTAATACCTGTAACATTTATTAGATATGACTAAGATACGGTTTCTGCTATTAAGGAGCTTGCTGCTGCTGCTGCTAAGTTGCTTCAGTCGTGTCTGACTCTGTGCGACCCCACAGATGGCAGCCCACCAGGCTCCGCCGTCCCTGGGATTCTCCAGGCAAGAGTACTGGAGTGGATTGCCATTGCCTTCTCCATTAAGGAGCTTACACTCTAATAAATTGTTACATATGTTTGTGAGAGATTGTACTAGATGACCTTGAAGATTCTCTGATACTATCAGATTTCTTTCAAGGCTAGATGGAGGTTCACTTTGTCCACAAAACTTTCCCTGATTCCGACTAAAAAAATTATCTTTTGCTTTTACGTCTGTAATCTCAAATAGACTAACCTTCTGACACACTTGCTAATATATTTCTTGGCCTTGTTCTGCCTGAAAGCGTTCTTTGTAATGGCATTCACTGTATGGAGATTGCAGAACTTCTATCACAAACTATATAGAAAATAAGATAGTAAAAGCAAGTGATAGGAAATATGAAAGAAAAAAAGACAAAAATGTAACCTTTGATATTAGGAGAATATAAAAATGGTCTGAACCTTAACCCAATTGGTAGAATTTAAGGCATTAAAATATCCACATTGAAACCAGAATTGAGGCAGGTTTCAAAGGCATTTTAAAAACAGTCCTGTTTAAGAGCCATTTTGCTCCCTTTTTTAAAGAACTCTGTGTACATACGAAAGAAGGCATTTGTTCCTTTAGTAATTGACTTGTAAGAACTCTATATAATACCTAACAAGTAAATAATACCTTTGGGCTTCCCAAGTAGCTCAGTGGTAAAGAATCCGCCTGCCACTGCAGGACACACTAGTTTGATCTCTGGGTCGGGAAAGTCCCCTGGGGAGGAAATGGCAACCCACTCTGATATTCTGGCCTGGGAAATCCCATGGACAGAGGATCCTGGTGCACTACAGTCCAGGGAGTTGCGAAAGAGTCTAAGCAACAATAAATTATCCCTTTATGATATGAGTTACAAATGTCTTTTCCAGTTATTTTGACATTACTTACACTGTTTCTCTATGAATACATTTGATTTGATTTTTCTTAAAACCTCATGTTTTTAGAGCACTTTTAGGTTTGCAGCAAGATGGATCAGAGTAGAGAGTTCCATATCTCCTGTCCTGGCACGTGCACGACCTCCCACACTTTCAGCATCCGCATCATGATAGTCCATTTGTTACAGTGATGGACGGTTGATGGAACAGTTTGTTAAAATCACTGAAATCTAATTTTTTCAAAATTTTTAGTGTTCTTTTATCACTTAGGAGATTAATGTTATTTTTTTTGGTATGATTCCATTTATTTTGTTTTCTCAATTTATTTCTTATAGAAGTAATGGTTATTTTTTGAAAAGCCTTCTTTTCTTGAAATTAAAAAAAAAAACAAACTTATCCCTTAATAGGAATGATAATTAGGACAATAACAAGTATTGGCTGCATTCTCTGAAACAGGCACAATTATTAACCACAGCTTGATTAGTAGGTTGGTTGAATTATTAGCTTCATTTTATAGAAGAGAAAATAAAGAATAAGGGGAAATTATTGTTATTTTTTTAGGAAGGTGAAAGGTATTAAAATACTAATAGGAAGGATTTAAATAGAGAAGAGATCTGATGCGAAGAGCCAACTCATTGGAAAGGACCCTGATGCTGGGAAGGATTGAAGACAAAAGGAGAAGGGGGCGGCAGAGAATGAGATGGTTAGATAGCATCACTGACTCTATGGACATGAGTCTGAACAAACTCCGGGAGATAGTGAAGGAGAGAGGAGCCTTGTGTGCTGCAGTCCGTGGGGTGGCAAAGAGTTGATCATGATTTAGCAACCGAACAGCAACAGGAGCTGTTCAGTGGTTGAGGTTCCTGAAAATCCGTGAGAGGATGGGCTCTGAAGCACCGAGGGATTTGCTTTACACCGAAGATACTCTGTTGTTATATTTCTAGAGGGTGTATAAGAAGACAGGTGCAGATACCAGTGATTGTGAGCTTGTTGGTGTCAAATGAGAGTTCTCATTTGATGCTGTTGTTTTGTTCTCTGTGAACGGGAACCTGTCCTCTACTGAATCGAGAGAAGTTCGGAGGGAGTGGATAAATTAGGAGCTTGGGATTAGCAGATGCAAATTGCTATATGTAAAATAGGTAAAAACAAGGTCCTACGGTATAGCAGAGGGAACTGTATTCAATATCTTGTAATAACCTGTAATGGAAAAGAATATGTGTGGAAAGTACATGTATATGTATGTGTGTGAAACTGAATCACTTTGCTAGGATTGAATTTTTTTTTTTTTTAAGAAGGAAGAAGTTTGAGGGAGGTTGGAGGTGTGGGGAGATGGGAGAAGGTTTGAATTAGGTATTGCAGAGAACAAGAGAGGGATTGATGAGAACAAACTGGGCATGTTTGGACCTTGTTAAAACCCACCCATTGAAAGTTTGTGATGATAAGATGAATTAAATTTTTTTTTCTAGTGACTTTCCACCATCACATTTAGTGTAGTTAATGCTCTTGAGTTGTTCATTGCCACCCTAGAATTAAAAAACAGGCATACTGCTTTTAGAGCTAGCCAAGCTGGTGTTGTAAGTGTGTTGAATAGAGTAAATCTGGAAAAGGATGGGGGAAAAAAATCACTATTTTCCGCTTCATTTTGGTACACTCAGGTAATGGAGAAGATTTCTTGGAAATAGATTTTGAATGTGTATGTTCCCTAATTTAACTTTTGTTAATATGGATGTGACCCTTGGATAACTTGTAGAGGATTATGAGGTGAGATCCCATATGGCAGAATAATAGGTGTTTTGATAGTAAACCCATTTTTCTTACAAAGTATAATTTTCGAAATGTATAGAAAGCTTTTCAGTGGTGTCCTTAAATCTAAATTCATTCATTGTTAAACTCATCTGTTTGTTTCTTTACACAGGGTGTGATAGGTATACAGCTGGTTGTTACCATGGTGATGGCTAGTGCCATGCAGAAGATTCTACCTCACTATTCTCTTGCTCGGTGGCTACTCTGTAATGGCAGGTAAGGCAAGGACAGGCTGATTCTGACTAGTACTTTCTTCTCTGTTTACCAGGCTGATTAACCTCCTAGAAGTTAAGTGCTAATTCCAGTTTTCTAAAAACATGAAAAAGGAAAATTACAAGAAAAATCCAGCTTCCTTATTTCTCTTACTTGAGATAGTAGTAGTTTGTTGAGTACAAAGATAATAGGATGATCATTGTCATGAATTTAGTCTCTTCTTTCTCTATCCCTTTTTGAACATGGCCACTGGAATTAGCACATGACTTTTCTAGTTACCTTTTTTAAAAAAAGTTGGTCAATAAGAGGAAGTGACTATAAATTGAAGTGCTTAAATTTTCACCATTGTTGGAAAAAATGACTCAAAGCACCTGCCCTATTACTGGTGACTTAGTTGAGAGTATTATGAGAGTTAGGAGTTCTTTGTTTTACTGTTAATAAATAATTTTAAACTTTAATTTAGCAAAGAGGGGGTGAAGTTGTTTTGTAGGCTTTTAATTTTGTTTAGTGCACTATAAGCTTACTACTACTACTGGCCCCTGATGGAGAAGAACTAAGTTACCTTGCTGAAAGTTAAAGAATAAAATAAACAGTCCAGAAGTTAAATACAGATATCAGGAGGCAAAAGCAGTAAAACCCTGCATACAGAAATACATGTCACAATCTTGTGTAATTATGAAAGGCAGATTACAGGTTTGGTACCATGACTATAGTTTTTTTACTACAGTTATTTGTCTCTAATAAATAGATTTTATTATTGATTTGTGTATCAGTTTTCTATTGTTTAGACCTTTTAAGTTAGAACCCTGGAGAAGGGAAAGGCTACCCACTCCAGTATTCTGGCCTGGAGAACTCCATGGACTGCATAGTCCATGGGGTCGCAAAAAGTCAGACATGACTGAGCGACTTTCCCTTCACTTTAAGTTAGAAAGCAATGGACAGCTATTATCTTCCTAATGATTTCATATACTGCAAGACCAATAATAAGCCATTCTATCCACAAAGCTTAATTTATTTTTCAGTTTTAAGTATATTCTTTGTGCTTTATGCTTGTTCTGTATCAGTGTTTAAATATAGGAAAATACTATTTAGATTGTCCAAAAAGGTTTTTTGAACACTGATATGTGCACACACACATGTGTATGGAAAGCGTGAGAGAACAGTGGTTTAAAAATATATATTTTTTATTAGCAAAGTAAATAATGACTAAAGTTTTAGCAAAGTTAAAACTTCATCAAAGATATTTATAAGTGAAAAAAGTAAATCATCAGTGACTGGTTTTTAACCATGTAGGTTTATACTCTGTGTAGTCTTGCTTACTTGTTTTGCTTAGCAACAACCCTTTTTTGTAGATCATGAAAGGGTGAATATCTGCTGGGCAAATACCATTAATTCTAAATAAATAGAATCTGAATTAATAAACTAGATAAAATACATATTAAGGTAGCTTATTTTCTATTGAGAATTGCACATTTCTGGTTTTGTTTCCAGTGAGTCTCCAGGGAGCCTTCCTATCCTTTTTGGCTTTAAAGATCTTGGCAGTCTTATCCCTTTTTAGGGAGTTTCTATTTTCTAATAGGTAATCTGCAGCCCATTTGTTTCTATAAAACTAAGACTTCCAGAGATTGAAAACTGATTCTCTTTGTTAATTTTGAAACAATATATTATATTTAAAATTGCTTCTCTTTTGACAATTTATCTGTCATGTAAGTATACATATTGCTAATTTGAAGAGGAGCTCAACCTTCAAAAATAAACATGAAGTTGATAAATTTTGTGATCTTGATTTGCTTTTGTAAATAGATTAACTTTAGTGTTAATGCTGTCCCTAATTCCAAATCAGGTTCCAAGGAATACCAATCAGGATTTTCTAGCGATTCTTTTCTGCTACTTTGATTTCCTCTTTGTTTGTTTTGCTCTTTATTCTTAAGATCATCTATTGATATTTTTCTTTAAAATTTTTAAGTCATGAAGCTATATTCTGACTGTTGTTGCCTAATTCTGTTGAATAAGAATGTTGATTTTATCATTTTGAAATAATTACTGTTTTACAAACCTTTTGTGACATGAAATGACACCTTTTTAATATTAAGAAAATCTAAAATATCTTCTAAATTGCTCATGTAAAAATATTGATGAGAAATGACAGTTTATATTTTAAACCATGTGTTGTTGCTGAGTTGAAGAAAGAGAAAGGGAAGAAGATCTGAGGGCGTTCTTTGTCGTTTGTAAAATGCTTGAAGAAATTTAAAGGGAGAAGCTTATGAGAGAACTTTCAAAATTACAGATAGTGTAGGATGGTTTGGGAGTGGCTGTAGTGAAGAGATTTAAGTGAATAGATGGTGTAGATACCACGATAGTTTAATCACAAGTATGACAGAAGAAACTTTAGTTTTGGTATCTGTTGACTTAATATTTTATCATATATTCAGATTGTAAGTATTCATGTTTTTCTTAAAAGTTATGGCTTCTCTTTTTATCACGTTAATTAGCTTCTGTCCATATCTCTCATCAACTTCTGTCTCTTTTAGAATGGAAGGTGTGAAGTGGCACCTGTTTCTATTATGTTGACTTAACAAGTAAGCCTGCTAATTTCCTGAAGTCAGCATCTTGAAGAAATTCGCAGTTTTTGCTTATATATTAGCCTGTTGATTTTTTTATATTAAAAAATTGACTAGTTTTCTGACTCTTGGTTGAATAACATTTTTATTTTGTAATTAATATTGTAGATATCTAGGTGTTTTTTTATTAAGTACATAATCTTTAGCCTGGTTCATTTCCGTTAATATTACCTTTACAACGTTAAAGAAACTTTGTATTGGTAGAATTTTTATTTCTGTTACCCCATTTGCATCTGTACACTCTGAACTTGGAAGAAGACATGTATTGGGGTATTTTATGACCTCCGAAATCTCAGTGTCTGAACTTAATAAAAGTTTGTCAGTCACAGACAGGACAGGAATCAAGGTCAAATTAGGGTACCTGAGAGGGGTAGGGCAACTCTCTGTGTAGCTCCTTCACAAAATGATGATTCAAGTGTTACTTAGGGATTCTAGGCTCCTGCTTCTGTTTGTGGCTCGTCTGTTCCTTCTGCTACTTTGGAGTCCTTTTTGTTAGATGCTGTGCCAGTTGAAAAGACCCTGATGGGAAAGATTGAAGGCGAGAGGAGAAGGGGACGACAGAGCATGAGATGGCTGGATGGCGTCACTGACTCAATGGACATGAGTTTGAGTAAACTCCAGGAGTTGGTGATGGACAGGGAGGCCTGGCATGCTGCAGTCCATGGGGTCACAAAGAGTCGGACACGACTGAGCAACTGAACTGAACTGAACTGTGCCAGTTGGCAAGTAAAGAGAGAATGGGCTCTGGTTTTTTCAGGAGATTCTAGGGTCCAGGCTTAGAAGTAGATACATCATTTCTGCCCACATTGTATAGTCTGGAGCCCTGTGACTGGTTCAGACCAAAAGTGCATGGCAGGCTGGGAAATATACTTTTCCTTGTGCTTGGGAAGTAAAAGCAGG
This sequence comes from Bos indicus x Bos taurus, assembly GCF_003369695.1. NCBI lineage: Eukaryota > Metazoa > Chordata > Mammalia > Artiodactyla > Bovidae > Bos > Bos indicus x Bos taurus. The sequence continues at coordinate 22,881,925 of NC_040082.1, forward strand.
ATTGGTGAGTGCCTAGTCCTTATGTTGTAGGTAATATTGTCTCCATTTTTAGATGAGAAATTGTAGCTTTACTCATGTTCACGTACTGAAAAGTGAAACAGATCCAGCCTCTTACCCTGGAAATCTGACTCATCGTCTAGTAATTATTTGATGTATGGTTATTCATCAAACTCCAGACCCTTGTCCTGGAATGTACTTAAACCGAATTTTGAATTTGGTGGAGGTAAACTTTTCTACAATCACTGTGACTTCTGCTGGTGGTTTACAGAGTAATTTATTTCAGGTTTTCTTTTTTCTACCTTTTTTCCTAGTGTGCTTAGCCTTCTAGAAGATATCCTCAGATTATAGGAAGTGTATGGTTTCTCTTTACTTACTCTTCTGGCTTCTCTAGGACTATAGTCATCTTTTATTCTAAATTTAAAGGCACATCAGGATTTTTCTAATTACCAAAAGCATGCTAAGTGTGAAGTAGAGTTTAAGAAATATCATCTGTTAAAATTATACCTCTCCTCACCATTTGAGATTAAATGTGTTCCACATTACTAAGTCATAATTATTTTGTATTCCATCCTTCTACTTTTTTATAGTAGAAAAATGTTTTTCTCCTAGAAAATGTTATTCTCCTTTTTTTACATGCCTTTTTATTAGACTGTTGAGGCATTCCTGCTTTAATAAGAATTTATGAAACAAGATCTTGCTGTTACCTGTGAGCAAATTACTAACCTTGAAGAACTCAGATGTGGCGTCTAGTGCTCAGGTTGCCCTTCCCATCTCTTCCTCTCCAAAGGAAAGAAGGATTGTGGGAAGTTGGTTTCTCTGTACCTTTACTCTGATCATTTGTTATAACCATTGCTCAGATCACCTACAGATGTTAGTTCTTTATCGTGTCCAGCATACCACTGCTTCGTAGCCAGAGTATTCTCTACTTTCTGTTGTAATTAAAGTTCCTTTTTGTTTTGAAGTTTGCTTGGCCCCTCTTTTCATGGAGAGGTAAGTGGTAGGTTACATTCTTTGTACATTTGAATAGTGGGTTTTGCATGAGGAGCAAGATTTGGCTTTTTGTCCTTTATAGCTTCCTTGCTGAACCTGCTTTCTGTGATTGTTCAGCTTAAACCTTATGCATTTTTCTCTCCCCCTTCATCCCCCTAGGCTCTCACTTTGGTCTGATACTTCCCTTCATATGTCCCTGACTCAAAATATATTATGGTTGGATTTATTCTGATTTTGTCTCATCCTGTATTGGGTAAAGAGGATGTGACAACACCCTGTTCATTTGTTTTTAATTCTTTTTGCCTGTTCTTTTTCGCATGTTGCCTGATCCAAGAATTTGCAAATTCCCTTTGGTGAGAGAAACCTACTATTCAAATGCACAGTAGGTGGGACCTATGACCTAAGGGAAAGGTTCAAACCTTCAGCTACTACCCTTACGGAATGCCTGAGTCCTTGCTCTCCTGCCTTAGCTGTCTTAATCCGTTCCAGAATGTCATGATATTCTAGTAAAGTTTCCAATAAGTAACAAGAGAATGTATTAATATATATGTAATAAACAATATTTTAGTTACTTGTACTGAAAGATTTCCTAGGTTTTAGGTGGTGTTTGTTTTCTCTCAAGTTTTTTTTCATGTCTAAATTATTACTTTGAGATTTAGAATAGAGACCAAAACTGTGTTATGACCTATCTTGTGAAAGAGTTTTGTATGATTATTTATGTATTAAAGCTGTTTTTAGCTTTCTCTCAGTACCCAGCTTTTCCATATTTGTTCATGTTATGATTTTCATTTTAAACTTCTGAAATTTTTACTTCTAAAATTTTTTTAAGTAGTTCACTTTAAATAGCATTACTGTTTAATTTTTTTTTTTTTAATGAATCTAGGTCAATGCATTCTGTATTTTGTAGTATTTTTTTTTTTAGTGGTCTTTGAAACTGCCTGATTTGTTTGTAGCCTGATATTATTTTATAAAAGAGGTTTATGTAAGAAAATTACTGAAAAATTATTTCAGTGATTTAGTGGAGTTTAACACAGTTGGCTTTGTTATCTGAGACACTGTTTACTGAATTAAAGTGAAAGTAGCCAAAGTAAATGTCAGAAGATACAGTTTAACTTAAATGCAAAAGGTTCAGTTTTGTTGTAAATTCTATTAATACTTACTTTTTAAAAAAATTATTATTATTAGCATAATACGTGCTTGTGATGTAGAAAAAGACAATAAATTAATAAGGAAAAAATAAGAGATAACAAACTGTATTCCTTTCAGCTAAAGACAGTCTCTGTGTAAATTTTGTTGTATTTCCTTCTAATCTTTTCATATTTCCCCCTCATGGATGTGATTATTTTATGTGTAATTTTACATCATGCTTCTTTTAATTAACATGAAGCATTTGTCTTTAATTGTATTTTTGTAACCATTATTCTTAATATCACGTATAAGACTAATAAACTTTTATATCTGTCTTCTAAGCCCATATTTGAAAGGCCTAGTGCATCAGGCCAATTATTGCAAAATTCAGGCTCAGATTGAAGAAAGTAGGGAAAACCACTAGGTCATTCAGGTATGACCTAAATCAAATCCCTTATGATTTATATTTTTATTTTCTAGTGTTCCCCTTACAAATTGTTGATATGGAGATGATCTGTGATGTATATGTGAAAATAAATCTTGAATAATGTTGATAATGCCATTTATCATGTTTTAAAAATAGTCCACAGAAATGTTGTTGCCTTACGACATTTAACCTCTCATACAGAGAGTGACTATATGCAGCTTTTTTTAGTTGGATGCCACATCCAAAGACTCATGGCAATATGTTACGTGACAGGTTAAAGCAAAATAAAACAAACAAGAAAACCTGTGAATTTACTTTGGAACTATATATGGTGTTATATATTTACAGGAATTTGATATTTGGAGAGAAGAAAGTACATTCAGCCCTTTGTATCTGCATATCCATGAATTCAACCAAAGGATGGAAAATATTTGAAAAAAAAAAAAATTCTGTGAAGTTCCAGAAAACAAACTTGAATTTTCCATTCTTCTTCAATTATTTACATAGCACTTACATTATACCTGGGCTTCCGTGGTGGCTCAGACAGTAAAGAATCTGACTGCAATGCATGAGACATGGGTTTGATCCCTGGGTCAGGAAGATCCCCTGGAGAAGGAAGTGGCCACCCATTTCAGTATTCTTGCCTGGAGAATCCCATGGACAGAGGGGCCTGGTGGGCTCCAGTCCATGGGATCGCAAAAAATTGAACGCGACTGAGTGACTAACACTATGATTATACAGTGGAGGTGAGGAATAGATTCAAGGGATTACATCTGGTAGACAGAGTGCCTGCAGAACTATGGACGGAGTTTCATAACATTGTACAGGAAGTGGTGGCCAAAACCATCCCAAAGAAAAAGAAATGCAAGAAGGCAAAGTGGTTGTCTCTGGAGGGCTTACAAATAGCTAAGAAAAGAGAAGCGAAAGGCAAAGGAGAAAAGGAAAGATACACTCATCTTAATGCAAGTTTTAGAGAATAGCAAGAAGAGATCAGAAAGCCATCTTAAGTGAATAATGCAGATAAATAGAGGTAAACAATAGAATGGGGAAGACTCTAGAGATCTCTTTAAGAAAATTGGAGATACCAAGGGAAGACATTTCATGCAAAGATAGGCACAGTAAAGGACAAAAACCGGCAAGGACCTAACAGAAGCAGAAGAGATTGAGAGGTGGCAAGAATACACAGAAGAACTATACAAAAAAGATCTTAGTGACCCAGATAACCACGATGGGGTGATTGCTCACCTAGAGCCAGACATCCTGGAGTGCGAAGTCAAGTGGGCCTTAGGAAGTGTTACTATGAACAAAGCTAGCAGAGGTGATGGAATTCCAGCTGAGCTATTCCAAATCCTGAAAGATGATGTTGTACTTAATATGCCAGCAAATTTGGAAAACTCAGCAGTGGCCACAGAACTGGAAAAGGTCTGTTTTCATTCCAATCCCAAAGAAAGGCAATGCCAAAGAATGTTCAAATTACCATACAGTTGCACTCATTTCACATACTAGCAAGATTATGCTCAAAATCCTTCAAGCTAGGCTTCAGCAGTGCATGAACTGAGAACTTCCAGATGCACAACCTGGATTTAGAAAAGGCAAAGGAACCAGAGATCAAAGCGGCAATATATGCCGTATCGTAGAAAAAGCAAGGGAATTCCAAAAAAGCATCTGCTTCTCCTTTGACTGTGTGGATGACAACAAACTGTGGAATATTCTTAATAAGATGGGGATGCCAGGCCACCTTACCTGACTCCTGAGAAATCTGTATGCAGGACAAGAAGTAACGAAAAACTGGACATGGAACAACGGACTGGTTCAAAATTGGGAAAGGAGTACATCAAGGCTGTATATTGTCACCCTGCTTATTTAAGTTGTATGCAGAATTCAGTTCAGTTCAGTTGCTCAGTCGTGTTGACTCTTTGTGATCCCATGGACTGCAGCACACCAGGCCACCCTGTCCATCACCAACTCCTGGAGTTTACTCAAACTCATGTCTGTTGAGTCGGTGATACATGAAATGCTGGGGTGTATGACTCACAAGCTGGAATCAAGATTCCTGAGAGAAATATCAACAACCTCAGATATGCAGATGATACCTCTCTAATGGCAGAAAGTGAAGAGGAACTAAAGAGCCTCTTGATGAAAGTGAAAGAGGAGAGTGAAAAAGCTGCCTTAAAAGTCAACATTCGAAAAACTAAGATCATGGCATCTGGTCTCATCACTCATGCCACATAAAAGGGGAAATATTGGAAGCAGTGACATTTTATTTTCTTGGGTTTCAAAATCACTGCGGACAATAGAGACTGCAGCCATGAAATTAAAAGATACTTGCTCCTTGGAAGAAAAACTATGACAAAACTAGATAATATATTAAAAAGGAAAAACATTACTTTGCCAACAAAGGTCCATATAGCCAAAACTATGGTTTTTCCAGTAATCACATCCAGTGTGGATATGAATTGTACCATAAAGAAAGCTGAGCACCAAAGAATTGATGCTTTTGAACCTTGGTGTTGGAGAAGACTCCTGCAAGTCCCTTGGATTGCAAAGAGATCAAACCAGTCAATCCTAAAGGAAATCAACCCTGAATATTCATTGGAAGGACTGGTGTTGAAGCTGAAGCTCCACTACTTTGGCCACCTGATGCGAAGAGGAAAAGACCCTAATGCTAGAAAAGATTCAGGGAGAGAGGAGAAGGGGGCAACAGGACAAGATGGTTGGATGGCGTCACTGACTCAGTGGACATGATATTGAGCCAACTCAGGGAGATGATGAGGAACAGGGAAGCCTGGCATGCTGCAGTTCATGGGATCACAAAGAGTCTGACACGACTTCCCGACTGATGAATGACGACAAATTGCATCATGGGAAGCAGGTTCCAAGTCATTTTGCAAAGGAAAAGACCAAAAATTTAGGTCAAAACTTTAAGTATGCTAGATAGGAATCATATGAAATCAAATTCTATGAAGCAGTGGCTATTGAAGAAAAGTGTGTAACTATACTTTTATTAATAGGTTTTCCTTTGTTTTCACATCCTTCGATGGCTCCTCCATGCAGCCTGGAAGTCTTGTGTGTTGTACTTCTCAGCCAGCTTTTTCAGCCCCAGACCTCTCTTCATTTACACATTCCTGCCTCAGCCTCACTCTAAGCTCTTAAAGCAGGAACCTCTCTCTCTCTCATCTTCATGCCGTCAAAGCCCTAGCCCTAGGTGCATGTGCATCCTCTCTTTGTTTTTTATTTTTGTTCTCCCTCTCATCTTCATGCCACTTATGTTTTTTGTTTTTTACTGTTTACATATTTTAATTTTGGCCTATGGAGGATATCTCTTGCTATCAAGACCCAATAGCTTCATTTGTGGGCTGTACCCCATCCCCTCTAACCTTCACTCAGACTTGGCTTCTTTGGCCATTTCCCATCTCTGTGCCATTAATTGCTTTATATCTGTAGGACTATTCCTATTAATGCACACACACATTTTTAAAATGTTTCCCATTAAAAATAATAACAACAAATAAACAAATAAAAGAGTCACAACTCTGCCTCCCTTCCTTTTTAAATGGCAAAGCCCCTCCCATATCCATTCCTTAGGTTTGGGTTATTTCCCTGTTTTTACTTCAGTGCTGAATTTGTACATACTTGTTCTCATAAACTCAGTTTTCCCACTTCCTTATTAACTGTTTAGCCTTCTACTATGTTTTATGTTACTGTTAGGTGATCTTATTAATGCCTATGGATTTAAATACCAAAATTACAGGTATTTAGAAAAATGGATTCACACAATTAAATCTGAGAATATTTTAGAAGAAAATAGATCCTAGAAAATGTAGGGGTCTTAAAATATTTCATTATTGTAGGACTGTAAATGTAACTTAAGTTTTCCTGTAGTACTAAGATTCTTTCACTGAGAATTATTTCCTCAAAGAAATAAACAACTAATTTTAGTCTTTATAAATGAGTTATTGCTTATGTGTTCTCCTAAATGTTATATACTCAGTCCTCATTATTTGTAGATTCTGTACTTGTGATTTGCCTAATTGCTAAAATTTATTTGTAATCCCAAAAGTTGTACTTGTGGTGCTTTTGAAGTCATTTATAGAAATATATACAGAGTGGTACAAAATTTGAGTAGCTTGTTCCCAGCTGAGGCCTAGGTTCCCAGCTGAAGCCTTCTTGTTGTACGTCTCATAATGTAATCAGGTGTCCTTTTGTGGTCTAACTAGTCCATCTTTATACATTTTTGCTTTTTTGGTGACTTTGCTATTCAAAATGGCCCCCAAGTATAGTTCTGCAGTGCTTGCTATCTAGTGTTCCTAAGCTCAAGAAGGTTATGATGTGCCCTATGGAGAAAATTCACTAGTATTCACAGATACCAGGAAAATACTATACTTAAGATTACAGTTATTAGATAAGTTTTGTTCACACCTGAGTTTTATTACTGTTGACCATGAATTTAATATTAGTGAATCAATAGTATATATTAAGGTATCTTTAAACAGAAACACACATAAAACAAGGGTTTGTATTGATTGATTGAAGATGTTGTGACTTGGAGGCTCATGGGAACCTAACCGTGTATTTCCCCTAGGAGCAATGGTTCAGTGTTCGTGGCGACTTTATAGAGCATAACTATCGCGAATAATGAGAATCGACTGTAAGTTAAAATTCTGGACTTTGAGTGAAATTTCAGGAAGTGCCTCCTTATCCATGTTAAGTATAGTTTAGGGCATTTTGGGTTGGGATATATATATTTTATTTTAAAACCCTTAAGAGGAGAACTGCATTCATTCATTGATCCTTTTTGAGCACTTACTATATGCCAGTAACTGTACTAGTTTTGAAGTATACAGGAACAAGTAAGTCACAAAATCTTTACTCCACAGATCTATCAGCTAGAGGAATATTCCGTTTTACCCCAATCAGTCTGGTACCAACTGCAGTTCAATTTTGACACTAGCTACCTGGAGTTAGCTCAGATTCCATTGGTTAAAGGCAAAATCCTCCATAAGAATGCACAGGCTTTGGATGCCAGCTGCAAGTTCTTGGAATCCCTGAGCCATACTTTTGAAAACCAGCATTTCCATGACCCCGTCAGGTTCAGTAATTCTGTATAACAATTAGAACCAAAGAAAGTGCAGTGGTTACAGTTATATTAATATAAAGATTACACATTGGACGAGGTTTGGGAAGGAGCACAGCGTTTCCATGTCCTCTCCCTGCGGAATCAGGACATGTTACCCTCCAGGTACTTCAGTATGTTTAACAGCTAGGAAGCTCCTCGGAGCTTCGGTGTCTAGAGATTTTATGGAGTTTCATTACATAGGCGCGATTTTAATCATTGGCCGCATGATTGAAACTTAATCTTCAACACCCTTCCCATTCCTGGAGGTCAGCTGGCTGGAAGTTCCAGTTCTAATTGGGTGGTATTTCTGGTGACCCACCTCCATCCTGAAGCTATAAGTAGGGCAGTAACCAGATGTATTCTTTATTATACCACAGAGAGATCGCCTTATAAAGCATCAAAGTAAATTAGAAGTTTGCCAATAGCAGCACAGGTATTTCAAGCAGAGGGAAGGATATATGCAAAAATGCCAAGGGATGAAAGAATTTGTGGAATAAATGTCACTTAGTCTAGGTAGAAGGTCATGTTCAAAAGGGTGGTTCTTTTTGTAATTGGAGGATAATTGCTCTACAATATCATGTTAGTTTCTGCCTACATCAACATTAATCAGCCATAGGTGTACTTATGTCCCCTCCCTCTGGATCCTCCCATCCCCAAAAAGGGAATTCTTGAGTCTGATGAAGTAGACAGTAGATTGTGAAAGGCTATTAAAATAAGAGGTCACAAATCTATATATGGCATTGTAATGTGTATTTTAGCTTTAATGCAAATGTTTAAACATATACAAAGAACAGACAGAATGATACCATGAATATATAACAAATATAATGAGCTCCCGTGTAGTCATTACAATAGCTGGTGGCCAGTTTGTTTCATCTGTACTCCCTTCCTCTCTTCCCCCAACATTATTTTGTAGCAAATATTATTATTTCATTCATAGATATTTCAGTGTATATCTCTAAAATATATGAACTTTTAAAAAGTTACTGTAATCCCATTATCACAGCTAAAAAATTTTTAACAGTTTCTTTATATCACTAAATATTTGGTCATTACTCACATTACCAGTTCAGCAATATTTTTAAAACAGAAAATCAGCAGTAGCATTTTTTTAAAATTGAGGTATTTCACTTTAAAAATCTAGATTTTTGTGGTTGAAAAATTGGAAGATCTTTCAATATGAAGTGTCTTGTTTCTTTTTCACAACAGGATATTGGTTGGTATCTTTGCTTTGCTGTCTTACTCACTTGTTTATTCTGTGAGGAGTCTTGGAAAGGATTTATGCAGGCATATATGCCTTGATAGGATTTGCATTATGGAAAAAAATAAATGTGGGATTAGAATGCGTTTAGGAGAGTCTAGGGGAAAAGAAGAGTTTTGCCATAGTCAGATAGAAAGGAAGATATGCTGAACTGAGGTCCTTTCAGGAAGTAGGCAAGTTTGGAACTTTTAAGAGTTAAAGAACAGAATTAATGCTAATATATGGAGAGGGCATGTTGAAGGTAAAACCCAAATATCAAACTTAGGTGGCTGACAGGAAGTTCAGGTGAGACAGGAAATTGTGAATAAGAAGGTGGGTGCTTGGGAAGGAATAAATGACTTGTCTAGATATTTTGACTGGGTAGTGGAGGTAAATACAATCACATGTTTTTGGAGCCCTAACCAAAAAGTCATGTATGGATGCGAGAGTTGGACTGTGAAGAAAGCTGAGCGCCGAAGAATTGATGCTTTTGAGCTGTGGTGTTGGAGAAGACTCTTGAGAGTCCCTTGGACCGCAAGGAGATCCAACCAGTCCATTCTAAAGGAGATCAGCCCTGGGATTTCTTTGGAAGGACTGATGCTAAAGCTGAAACTCCAGTACTTTGGCCACCTCATGCGAAGAGTTGACTCATTGGAAAAGACTCTGATGCTGGGAGGGATTGGGGGTAGGAGGGAGATGGCTGGATGGCATCACCGACTCAATGGATGTGAGTTTGAGTGAACTCCAGGAGATGGTGATGGACAGGAAGGCCTGGCGTGCTGCGATTCATGGGGTTGCAAAGAGTCTGACATGACTGAGCAACTGAACTGAACTGAACTGAACCAAAGAGGGTTAGATGTGGTTAAGAGTAAAGGGTTTTGTTAATACAGCAATTCACTCTAATTCTTACATCAAGTTTGAAAATTCTCCAGCTAAATTAAGGAAGGAAAGAAAAGCAAAGACTACTTGTAGTTTTGGGGGCATTCAGAGGACTCTTTTTAAGACAAATAACAATTCCTTATTAAATTAAAAGAAATTAAAAGACGCTTACTCCTTGGAAGGAAAGTTATGACCAACCTAGATAGCATATTCAAAAGCAGAGACATTACTTTGCCAACAAAGGTTCGTCTAGTCAAGGCTTTGGTTTTTCCTGTGGTCATGTATGGATGTGAGAGTTGGCCTGTGAAGAAGGCTGAGCACCGAAGAATTGATGCTTTTGAACTGTGGTGTTGGAGAAGACTCTTGAGAGTCCCTTGGACTGCAAGGAGATCCAACCAGTCCATTCTGAAGGAGATCAGCCCTGGGATTTCTTTGGAAGGAATGATGCTAAAGCTGAAACTCCAGTACTTTGGCCACCTCATGCGAAGAGTTGACTCATTGGAAAAGACTCTGATGCTGGGAGGGATTAGGGGCAGGAGGAAAAGGGGACGACAGAGGATGAGATGGCTGGATGGCATCACTGACTCCATGGACGTGAGTCTCCATGACTCCGGGAGTTGGTGATGGACAGGGAGGCCTGGCGTGCTGCGATTCATGGGGTCGCAAAGAGTTGGACATGACTGAGCGACTGAACTGAACTGAACATTTCCTTCTGTGTAAATGAAGGATGGGTAGAGAGAATTTGAATGTGTTCCTGCAAGCTTGCCTGCAAAGTTCACACCCTTTATTGTTAAAGTAAGACAGTTGGATCTTAATATATATTCATAGTGTATCAGTTGTAAGAGAAATACCTACAAACAACATTGTAGAGTCTGGCATCTAGTAAGTGCTTGGTGGGTGTTTGTTGAATTTGAATCTAAACCTTTTAAGGCTTAAGCAGTCGGATCTGTTCAGGTTAGAGTTTTTCACCTGATATTTCCCTGCAGTGTCTTCCCAATTAGGAAACTCAATAAATGTTTGTAGAGTAAGTGAATAATTCTGGAGGTTTTAATTCTTTATTTAAAAAGAATTAAATTTTTTTCTTAGTTTGAGATGGTATCAACATCCTACGGAAGAAGAATTAAGAATTCTTGCAGGAAAGCAGCAAAAAGGGAAAAGCAGAAAAGATAGGTAAGTTATATTGTTCAGTTTGTAAAGTGTTAAATATTTTACAGAATTTATGGTAATGTATTTTGATACTTTGGTTAAAGTAACATATACTGATTATGCTATAAACAATTGGAAAATCTGAAATCAAAATCCATGATCTAAAATAATATTGAATTGCCCTTTAAGAGCACCCAATATGTAGTAATCTAATATATAAACACAAAAATGATAATTTTACTTGAAATTGTTAGTGGGGGGTTGAGAGACCCATAACCTATGTCTTTGCAACTCATTTAAAGATACCAGTTGGTTTGGGTTCTTTTCCAGATTTTGCTACCACCCAGAAATTGGGCAAATTCAGTTGCTTTTTACCTCTTTTCTCTCTTTTTTTTTTTTTAAAATAAAAGGGGTGAACACTGTAACTTCTTAGATCCTGTACAGGCTCTTAAATATTATATTTAAAGTTTATGAAGAAAATTGCCTATTAATAAACCTCACTGAATAGACTCCAGCAGCCTCATCTGTGAAGGAGAAGGACCAAACAGTAATTTTGAAAGATTCTTCCAGCTTTAAAATTTTATGTCCTTATTTATATTGAATCTTCATAGAAAGTATATGTCAGTTAGCCTCTCTAAATGGGCCTTAGTTTCCTTAACTGGGGAGAACGTCTTAGGATCTGAATCTGTGATTCTAATATATTTTAAAATGTTGGTGACAACATTATCACCAATTCCTCGTGTATATCATAAAAATTATATTAATGTGGGTGAATAGATTTATAGAGACTGAAAAGTTTTTTTGAACATTAATGATTATTTGAAATTGGAAGTTTGAAAAGTCTTGTCTTTTCTGATTTGGCCACGATTTTCTTTTTCACTTATCATTACAAATACACCTTGAAGGTCATTGGAATATTAAGTGTAAATCCTCCTTCTTTGTATTCCAGTGGTTACATTCTTTAATAAAATATTTCTGTCAAATATTAAAAATTTCAAAGCACTTTTATGCAGTCTTGTTTAATCCATGCAATAACCCTAAATATTCATTATTAATTTATATTTTGCTAGTAAGGAAGGTGTTGCTTAGAGGTGTTAAATGAATTGCTCGAGTTCACATAGCTATTAGAGTCAGAATTTTAATCCAGGTCAATTTTTAGTTTCTACATTTCCTTTTAACTACTCTGCATTTGCCTCTCACAACTACCATGGTCAACATTTGTGAGCTTAGGTAGTATAGTATTTATTTTATAAACATTTGAATTTTTATTATATGCCTTGTACCCAATAATTTTGTTATTTTTATAATAATTTTTATATTTTGAAAATGCTTTACATTTACAAAAAGATACATTAACAGCACTATCCTGTTTTAGTAGCAGTAGTTATTATTTGATTTATTGACATGAATTAAAATTTTTATTGAGGTTTTCTCAGTTTATACTTATTAAAGGATAAATACAAAGTCATTTCTTGGTGTTATAATTATTGTTACTGAAACTTAGTTTATTGCTTTTGATTTATGTTTGATTGTGTTTAAAAATTAAATTTGGAAATAAAACACATGCACCTGAAGAATTCTCTTGTTTTCCTCCACCCGTGATTCTTTGTAAGAGCAGCTCTGAACTGGCCTTGCACGTTTCTGAATTTCTCATGCAAATAAATCTTCATATATATTTTCAGTTCTGATTTGTTTATAGCTACAGGTCTGTGTATATGTTTGTATGTGTGTATGTGTATAATTTCAGAGTGAAATGCATTTTGTCTTCATTTCCTTTTACTTGTGTGCCTCAGGAACGAGATGTTAGGGCTGTCTTTAAATCCCAGAAGAGAGCAGGAAAAAGGGGTGAGATGGTAAGCTAGCAGTCAAGGTTTTGTTTCTGTCACTAGTATAGGTAACTCTTCTGGTAATCTGTGTGTTCTCTTAATAATTTACATCCATGTTTTGTAGTTCCCCTTTTGAAATCTACTTTTTAGTGCCTTACCTCCTTTTTGATAAAATATGAGAACTTCTGCCTCTCTTTCGCTGTGAAATATATAACCTCATTTGTAGTTAGTTTGATACAAACACTTGAATAACAGTGAGGGTAACCTGTTTTTTGTGTCACTTGTCTGATTTTTATAGGAAATATAATGGTCACATTGAAAGTAAGCCACTAACCATTCCAAAGGATATTGATCTCCATCTAGAAACAAAGTCAGTTACAGAAGTGGATACTTTAGGTAAGGGAAATCTGGGTAAAGTGTTCTGTAAATCTCAGTTTTATATTATGCTAGTGAAAGTACTTGAATTTATCTTTTGTTGTTAGATTCTTTTGTTTTCCTAATCATTAAGTCCATTATACAGACTGAAATCTTTTTCAGAGCTAAGAAGCTCAAAATGACTTCATCTGAATTGAATTTGTTTTTCTATCCACCTAACTTATAGTAAGCCTTATTTTTCCCCATTTTTCAGAAGAGGCCGTCTTATGCAAGTTTGTTACACAGTTTTTGTAAATGCTGAGGTTACCGTTTTTACTATCTCAAATTCTAAGTTGCCATCTGTATCAGTTTTCATGTTTTATAATGTTGCTTGTAGAAAGGCATCTGTATGTTTGTATTAAACTACCTATATTTAAAGCAATTCAACCTTATGTTACACTTAGTAGAAAGGAAAATGGTTTTAGGATGATGAATTGGATTAGAAATAGAAAACTTTACTTATTCAAGATTTTATTGGATATCTCTGAATAAGTTACTCAATTTTCCCCCTGTATATTAGTGTTTAAAATTATGTAATAACTATAATGATTTTAAATTTAAAGTGAAATTTATATGAAATTATTCAAATCCTATAAGAGAAAAGCATCTAAGGTGATATGTTTAGAACACTAGTTTTCAGACCTGGCTGTATATCAGAACCACTTAAGCAGCTCTTTAAAGATAAAGATTCTCTTATACCTACCCTTGATGATTCAGTAAATCTACAATGGTTTCTGGGACTCTGGGAATTTGTGTTGTTTTAAGTATTCCACATGGTTCTGATTTTTTGACTAGGTTTAAGAACTACAGTTTTATATGATAAGAAATTAAAATGACATTTAAACATAATTTTGGTAATGCTGTATATCTTTATGTAATTTGGTCCTTCTTGGATTAAATCACACCACCACAGAAAAATCTTAATAGAGTCACTTCACATCTCATAAAGAATTACTTTGTGAAACAAGGTGCCTTCATTACATTTGAAAGTTGATGCTTCATTTACAGGATTGTATGTATGTGTGTATATATATGTATGGAAAGGGTTTCCTACAAAGTGTCAGTGATGAACAATATACGTTAGTTGTCTAGTGTTATTCAGACTATTGAGACTGGTTACCTCATCCCCCTTTTTTTCTTTTTAACTGTTTTTCATGCAATATTTAAAACATGTAAAAGCACTTGAACTTTTTGATTAGTTATCCCATTTGTTTTGTTAATCTGATAGGTGTGGGTACTTGGACAAGAATACTTATACACGTTTCCTGATTTCTAAAACAGAATTTTGCTGTTCTTACTAATAACTGATGTGTAATGGATAATTATCAGCTAATCAACCTTAATAATAGTTTAAATTGACTACTTATCAGACATTGTTACAAGTGCTTTATTTGTATTATGTTGCCCTCACAGTTCTATGAGGTATGTAACTATTACTGACTTTTTTTTCAACTTGTTAGATAGAGGAGTTAAATAACTCTGAATGTGGTAGAGACATTTAGCGAGAATTAGGCTACTTAATGAACTTAAAAAATTGAAGTTAGGGGTAATGTGCCTTCAGCTTATTCAGTATTTTGTTTTACAATTTTGAGCAATAATTGCAAATCGTACTTGTTAAATAACTGATCATGTAACATCAAGATTATTCTAGTTAATCAGTAATAGAGATGTTATTTATGTTTATATTTATATAATCATTTGTGAATGCATGCTCTGTGTCTCTGTTTAGGTAAAAGTAGAGGGTTTTCTACCTGCCTTTTAGGTGCTCTCAGGAGGCTAATACAAATCACTGGAATTGATGAATTCTCGGTTTTTAGTGCAATATTCTATTGAGAGAATATATGTATATACATGTATATAATTACATTATTGAATACAGAAAGAAGAATGTAATACTTGAGTTATATACATAACCAAGAATATATATAATTTGTTCTTTTATTGAATGTATGTATTATTGATAGCCCAATAACTATCTTAAAAGTCTTTCAGTTTGTGTTAGCTATCTGTTAGACAAATCTCTTAAAGGACATAAGAACATTTGAATGTCACCTGTCTGTTTGCTATGAATGAGTTCCCTGGGGGAAGCCTGTGTGAATGTGGGCAGGCATGGAGAATTAGAACATTTACTTTAACTTTTGTTAGTAAAAACTGAAATAACTTTATCTTTAGATAAACAGGTCTTTGTCTGTTCCATTTCTCTGCCGTCTTTCCAGAAAGTTATTTAAGAAGTTCAACTGAATGACTACAGGGGAGGAGAGGGTTCTACAGAGTAGGATTTCTTCAAGTACTTTAGGGTAAATCTTTCAGACTGATGTTCAGAAGTTATTAGGTCTATTACAACAAAAAACCTAAAGCAGTTAAAATAGCTTGAAGGCAAAGTAAGTGTGTTAAATTGACATGAATAAAGAATATACCTAATTATGAAAGGAACTGGAAGTTTTGCTGTCACCTCATGAAGATGTAAGTTTGGTTAGTTTATTTTTATATTTTAAATAACTCTTATTTTGAGTGGTACTTTATTTTTAAAAGTCTTTTTTTTTTTTTTTTTGTAAATTCGGATTTTAAAATATCCTCAGGTGTTACATATTACAACTAAAATTTTCCCGGAGTAATGTAGATCATTTTATTATGTGCCAGTGAGAACATAGGAAATGGTGTTCTGGTACATGATATATTTCCACATTTCTAGAAGGTCTTTTGCAAAATGATATTGATCTTTGAGACTATTCTCTGGCAGAAATAAACCAGAATATCCAAGAAAAGGGAATGGAATTACACTTTGAGACAGTGTTAATTTTAATGTCAACCCTTAAGGTTGGAATAGTTTGTTGAAGGAGTATGGTTTTATGGAGAGTTGACAGGCATTTCTTGAACTTTTCTTCTAGAGAATAAAAAGTGTATTTACTTAATTTATTATTTTAGCCTGCAGTAACTCACAAAATTATTAATCCTCCATTAGTAAGGTTAGTAAAATGTGACATGAAGTCCAACTCTCTTGTTTCATAGAAATGAATATAAGTAAATCTGTATAATACTCTATCAAGTTATATTCTAAAGCTAAAATATTATTGCTCAGATTCTTTTTTTTTTCAAGTAATAATTTATAATTTCTGTGAAAGCTAATCATTTAAAAAAATACCAACTCATTTTGCAATCATATTTTTAACAACCATTTAAATAATTTTTGGTAATCATTTCAGTTTTATTATTTAATTTACAATGTATTAAAGTTTAGTTTTGGATGGCAGTATTCTCAATCTATTTCTCACATTTTTAGATTCTCATATTTGCACATGGCAAATCATCAAACAATAAAATCTCACATTTGAAGTTAATTATAGATAAATCTTCCTAAAGCTGTTTTTCAGTTTAAGTAAAACTTTCTTTCTTAAACCTTTATTTTTCAGCATTGCATTACTTTCCAGAATACCAGTGGCTGGTGGATTTCACAGTGGCTGCTACAGTTGTCTATCTAGTAACTGAAGTCTACTACAGTTTTGTGAAGCCCACACAAGAAATGAATATCAGCTTAGTCTGGTGCCTGCTTGTTTTGTCTTTTGCAATGTATCCTTCAAAACATCATTAATATTAATTTATGAATTTGTTTTCCTTTTACAGCTAACACGATTAGATCTTGTCTCTGATTTAGAAAGGATTTTAGATCATTAGAGAATGTTTCTTTGTTGAAATCCTCTTTATATACTTGGAAAAAAAAATTTTTAATGGAGGTAGATAGTTTAAAAGGTGAAATACAAGGAAAGAAAGCAGTTCCCTCCCTTTCCTTTCCTGTCTGACTCATGTCACAGAGGGAGCCCCTTTCACCTCTTTTAGGTAGTTCTTTGCAGCTTTCCTTTTTTTTTTTTTTCTTGCTGTTTATTTATTTATTTATTTATTTTTTTCTAAACACACACGCAAGAAAACAAAGAAATTGTTTGGAGAAAAAAGAAATAGAACATTGTTTTCTGATGATGCAATCATCTATATAGAAAATCTTAAAGGATTAACAAAAAACTTCTGTAGCTAATAAACAAATATGGCAAGACAGAAGGGTATAAGGTTAATATACAAAAGTCAACTGCTTTTCTACATGCCAGCAATGAAAGAGTAGAATTTGAAATTAAAAACACAATGTCATTTACATTAGCATCCAAAAATGAAATACTTAGGTATAAATCTAACAATGTATGTATGAGTCAACATGAAGAAATTATAAAACTCTGAAGAACAAAATTAAAGAACTGAATAAATTGAGAGACACTCCATGTTCACGAACAGAAAGACTCAGTACTGTCATGATGTCAGATCTTCCAAACTTGATCTACAGATTTAATTCAATTCCAATCAAAATCCCAGCAAGATAATTTTGTAGATATTGACAAACTGATTTTATTTTTTTTTTTTAATTTTTCAGCACTTTATTATTTTTTTTATTTGATAAATTTAATGCCTTTTATTGCTATACCTCATTTTACTGTGCTTTGCTTTAGTGAACTTTATAGATACATGTTTTTTTTTTTTTTTTTTTCCTTGTTAATTTTCTGTTTAGTTGATCTATCCATAAGTGTGAGTGGGGTATTAAAGTCTCCCACTATTATTGTGTTATTGTTAATTTCTCCTTTCATACTTGTTAGGATTTGTCTTACATACTGCGGTGCTCCCATGTTGGGTGGATATATATTTATAATTGTTATATCTTCTTCTTGGATTGATCCTTTGATCATTATGTAGTGACCTTCTTTGTCTCTTTTCACAGCCTTTGTTTTAAAGTCTAATTTATCTGATACGAGTATTGTGACTCCTGCTTTCTTTTGGTCCCAATTTGCATGGAAAATCTTTTTCCAGCCCTTCACTTTCAGTCTGTATGTGTCCCCTGTTTTGAGGTGGGTCTCTTGTAGACAACATATGTAGGGGTCTTGTTTTTGTATCCATTCAGCCAGTCTTTGTCTTTTGGTTGGGGCATTCAACCCATTTACGTTTAAGGTAATTACTAATAAGTATGATCCCGTTGCCATTTACTTTATTGTTTTGGGTTCGAGTTTATACACCATTTTTGTGTTTCCTGTCTAGAGAATATCCTTTAGTATTTGTTGAAGAGCTGGTTTGGTGGTGCAGAATTCTCTCAGCTTTTGCTTGTCTGAAAAGCTTTTGATTTCTCCTTCATACTTGAATGAGATCCTTGCTGGGTACAATAATCTGGGCTGTAGGTTATTTTCTTTCATCATTTTAAGTATGTCTTGCCATTCCCTCCTGGCTTGAAGAGTTTCTATTGAAAGATCAGCTGTTATCCTTATGGGAATTCCCTTGTGTGTTATTTGTTGTTTTTCCCTTGCTGCTTTTAATATTGTTCTTTGTGTTTGATCTTTGTTAATTTGATTAATATGTGTCTTGGGGTGTTTCTCCTTGGGTTTATCCTGTTTGGGACTCTCTGGGTTTCTTGGACTTGGGTGATTATTTCCTTCCCCATTTTAGGGAAGTTTTCAACTATTATCTCCTCAAGTATTTTCTCATGGTCTTTCTTTTTGTCTTCTTCTTCTGGAACCCCTATGATTTGAATGTTGTAGCGTTTAATATTGTCCTGGAGGTCTCTGAGATTGTCCTCATTTCTTTTAATTCGTTTTTCTTTTATCCTCTCTGATTCATTTATTTCTACCATTCTATCTTCAAATTCACTAATCCTATCTTCTGCCTCTGTTATTCTACTATTTGTTGCCTCCAGAGTGTTTTTAATTTCATTTATTGCATTATTCATTATATATTGACTCTTTTTTATTTCTTCTAGGTCCTTGTTAAACCTTTCTTGCATCTTCTCAATCCTTGTCTCCAGGCTATTTATCTGTGATTCCATTTTAATTTCAAGATTTTGGATCAATTTCACTATCATTATTTGGAATTCTTTATCAGGTAGATTCCCTATCTCTTCCTCTTTTGTTTGGTTTGGTGGGCATTTATCCTGTTCCTTTATCTGCTGGGATTTCCTCTGTCTCTTCATCTTGTTTAAATTGCTGAGTTTGGGAGTCCTTTCTGTATTCTGGCAGTTTGTGGAGTTCTCTCTATTGTGGCGTTTCCTCGCTGTGTGTAGGTATGTAGAGGTGGCTTGTCAAGGTTTCCTGGTTAGGGAAGTTTGTGTCGGTGTTCTGGTGGGTGGAGCTGTATTTCTTCTCTTTGTTCAGTCGCGCTATGGGGAGGGAGGGAGGGATGCTGCAAACAAATGACACTGGCGTGCGCTCGCAGTGCCTCAGCCACACTGGGTCTGCCCCCGCTCATGGCGCGTGTAGCCTCCCTGCCCACACTGCTCAGGCTCTAGGTTGTTCCGCCGGGAACAATCCGAGGCTGGCCCTGGGTTGCATGCACCTCCCAGGTCCAAGCCGCTCAGGTTCAAGCACTCAGGTAGTCCTCAGAGGCGCAGACTCAGTTGGGGCTGCGTTTTGTGCTCTTCCCAGGTCCGAGCAGCTCAGGTGATGAGGTGTTTGGCGAGCGCCAATGCTGCGACTTATCGCCTCCCCGCCACTTGGTTATCTGGGTGTAAAACCGGTGCACCTTCTCAGGCAGATGTTGACCGTCCAGACCCCCAATAAGTTTTAGTTAGCAAAGAAGCCAGTTTTATAGATAATGTCTCTCTGGGGCTGCGATTGCCCCCTTCCGGCTCTGGCTGCCTGTCACCGGAGGGGGAAGGTTTGCAGCCGGCTACCTCTGTTTAGTCCTTTGTTCCGTGCGCGGGCTGGCGGTGTCTTAGGTTAGGGCTGGCTTTTCGCATGGTAGATATCCCACAGTCTGGTTTGCTAGCCCAAATTATTTCGCTCAGATAGTGCTCAGGGTATTCAGGCCAGATTCTTACTCTCAGCGATGCAGCCCGCGCCGCGCCTCCCTGCCCAGCCCCCGCTTGCTAATGGCGGATGCAGGCGTCTGCGCTGCTTCTCCGCTGGAGGAGTTACCGTAGGGCTCGCAATCTGCGAGTTTTAATTGTTTATTTATTTCTTCTCCCTGTTATGTCGTCCTCTGTGCTTCCAAAGCTCGGCACGGATTCGGCAGTGAGAAGGTTTCCTGGTGTTTGGAAACCTCTCTCTTTTTAAGACTCCCTTCCAGGGACGGAACTCCGTCCCTCCCTCTTTTGTCTCTTTTATTGTCTTTAATATTTTTTCCTACCTCCTTTCGAGGAGTTGGGTTGCTTTTCTGGGTGCCTGATTTCCTCTGCCGGCATTCAGAAGTTGTTTTGTGGAATTTACTCGACGTTTAAATGCTCTTTTGATGAATTTGTGGGGGAGAAAGTGTTTTCCCCATCCTACTCCTCCGCCATCTTGGCGCCTTCCCTCTGCAGCTTTCCTTCAGTTCAGTTCAGTCGCTCAGTCATGTCCGACTCTTCGCGACCCCATGAATCACAGCACGCCAGGCCTCCCTGTCCATCACCAACTCTCGGAGTTCACTCATGCTCACATCCATTGAGTCAATGATGCCATCCAGCCATCTCATCCTCTGTTGTCCCCTTCTCCTCCTGCCCCTAATCCCTCCCAGCATCAGAGTCTTTTCCAATGAGTCAACCCTTCGCATGAGGCGGCCAGAGTACTGGAGTTTCAGCTTTAGCATCATTCCTTCCAGAGAAATCCCAGGGCTGATCTCCTTCAGAATGGACTGGTTGGATCTCCTTGCAGTCCAAGGGACTCTCAAGAGTCTTCTCCAACACCACAGTTCAAAAGCATTAATTCTTCGGCGCTCAGCCTTCTTCACAGTCCAACTCTCACATCCATACATGACCACAGGAAAAACCATAGCCTTGACTAGACGAACCTTTGTTGGCAAAGTAATGTCTCTGCTTTTGAATATGCTATCTAGGTTGGTCATAACTTTCCTTCCAAGGAGTAAGCGTCTTAATTTCATGGCTGCAGTCACCATCTGCAGTGATTTTGGAGCCCAGGAAAATAAAGCCTGACACTGTTTCCACTGTTTCCCCATCTATTTCCCATGAAGTGATGGGACCGGATGCCATTCCTTACTCATGTTTAAATAATACATGATAATGGTGTTTTTTAGATTTTAGATATTATTGCACCTTTGTCCTCCTTCCCTTTCCTTCTTTTCTTTCTAAATATGGAGATAATTTTTTTTTGAGAAATCATAAAATATACTCTATTTGGAGTTTGAAATTTTGCCCAATAATTATTTTAAATGCATGAACCTATGTGCACACTCACACACACACACACACACACAGAGAGAAGTTACCATTCTGATAGTGGTGCTTGGGAAAGTTGTTGCTTGTGCTTGGCAGATTCATATAGAAGAAGAAATTAGGAAGTCAAATGAACAAAATAGAGGGAAAATATGGTCATTTCTTGACTCTGGGATTGTTGAAGTTAGTGTCTAAGAATATTTTGTGTGATTGGACCTCTTATTACCCTCCTCAAACAGTTTTCTATTTTTATTGTATAGAAGCTAAACTCTCTGTAGAATTCTAAACCTTAGTAGTTCAGATACATCTCTTCTTTTTTTTAAACTGAAGTATAGCTGATATGCAGTACTAGTTTCATATTTATAGCATAGTGATTTGGTATTTTTACAGATTATACTCCATTAAAAGTTGTTATAAGGTACTGGCTATGATTCCCTGTGCCATGTGATATATCCTTAGGTTAGTTAGATTAGTGTTAGTCACTCGGTCTTGTCTGACTGTTGGCGACTCCATGGACTGTAGCCCATGAGGCTCCTGTGTTGATGGAATTCTCCAGGCAAGAATACTGGAGTGGATTGCCATTCCCCTCTCCAGTGGATCTTCCCAACCCACGGATTGAACTCAGGTCTCTTGCATTGCAAGCAGATTCTTTACTCTCTGAGCCACCAAAGAAACCCAAAGGATGAAACACATCCCTGAGTGGGCTTGAACCGCGTTTGGTTAACAGCTATATCCTTGTTGCATATCTATTTTATTCATAGTAGTTTGCTTGTATCTCCTAATCCCATACCTCTAATTTTCTCCCTCTCCCTTCTCCCCTTTCATAACCACTATTTTGTTTTCTCTATGTGGGGTTTTTTTTTTTTTTGGCCATGCCGCATGGCATGCAGGGTCTTAGTTCCCTGACCAGGACTCCCTACAATGTAAAAAAGAAACTCTAGTTAGTGAGATGTTGGATTTCTTTGAATGATTCTTTAACTTTTATCTCTCCCTTTCCATTTATTTTATACAGTTTTCTTGATTTTTCTCTTACTTTTCTCTTTTAACCCTTTTGTTAAATTTTTATATCAACTTTTTTAAAAAAATTAAGACTTCTTTGAAAGCTCCATTTTCATAGCAGTTGTGTGTCATGGTTGTGTAATATCTTTTTAAGAACATTAATAGCTTTTATGCTTAAATTTGCACCTTGCATTATTTATTTTCTGAGTCTCCCTCTTCCTCCCTTTTTGTTTTAATCACTGTCATGTTCAAGATTGTTCTGGAATGTCTTATGGTCTTTGAGTATCCGTTTATATTTGGAAGGAGGGGTTAAAAATTGGAAGTTTCTTGCAGATGGCTGGAGCTTGTTGATTGGTAGGCTTTTTAGTGGCTAATTGAGTGAAGATCTGGCCATGTCCCATATGTGGGATCTAAGCCTGACATCTAGTGTTATGAGAGCTGATTGGGGAAGGCTCAGAGACTCAACATTTTCAGTGTGCAGGCATTGATTTAAATACATGTCTGGGTCCTCCCCCTGCCCCTGTTCTCAGCTCTTCGTTGTCACCTGAAGTTTTACCTAATACCCCCAAGCCCAGTCTTTTCTGGTTTAATATCTTTAAAATTTAATTCTTCTGGGTTCTGCCAGAACTGGGGGAAAGCCATCACCTTAATCTCTGTAAGTCGGCAAAACAGAAGATCTAGAAAGTCTAATTATACTAATACAGTCATTCAACCAACCATCTTGTTTTCCTACGTTTTGCAAGCCTACCTTTAGAGGTCCCTGCTGTCTCTAGTTCCTGACTTTTGTACCATGGTTTATAAATGAATTGGCTTTCTTCTCACTGGGTTCCTTGCCTTGTAGATCTCACATAGAGAAAATTGAAGCCTAAATTAATTACTACTTGTCCATTTACTTAATGCCTTCCAAAATTTGTTGTAATTTTTTTCTACTGTCATTTCTTTTCCTAGTCTTTGTTTTGGGGAGTTCTGCTTTCTTCCTTGTGTGGTTTATTTAGTCAGAGTTGGGGAGTAAGAGAATTAATAGATGTTTTCCATTTTTTATTTCAGCCAGTGACCACTGAACTGTCTTTTAAACTTGTTAGGGGATACCATTTGAAATAAATGATGCGATTTGATATTTAGCACCACTGTGCTATCCTTCTGTTGACTCTTTCGGGTTGATTTAGGTATAATTTAGAGTAGAATAGCCAGAACAAAGCCTTAAGAGTTGACATCTTCACAAGATTTATATTGTACTGGGTATAAATACTGATCATGTGTGTTAGTTGAATAAGACCCCCAGATATTCAGTGGTATACTTATTGAAGAACAGATTAAATATTTAGCTCTATAGTATTAAATAAGTGAAAAATCATTTAGTCAGAATGAACAGCATCCTTAGACATCGTCATATTAAACGTACTAAAACTATTATAACTTGATAATTAGCACTAGCTGAATATGTCATTACTTTTTTCGTACTGTGAGTTTTTATATTCTCTGAAATATTGTTTATTATGATATATTCTTGGTTTTGTTTCATTCTCTTTGTTTTGTAGCTATGACAAATTTATGGTAAAATGCGTATCTTGATACCCAGTTTTATTTAATGTGATACAGCCTTTAATGTCTACTTACCAGAGAAATTAGAAAAATGTACTTCTTAATAGCTATTCAAAGTATTGTTTATGTGAATACATTTTTTACCTTTCATTTCACTCAGTAATGCCCGATAATGTGAGAGCAAAGGTCCTAAGCAGTCTTCAGCACTGAACTGGCTCTCCTCAGTGTGAAGTAGTGCACTTGCAGAAGGCACCACACAATAGCATCCCTGCAGGGATCTGGTCGCTGGCCGTCTCTCCATCTCAGGGAGGACAGAAAGTGGTGAAGGGCTTTATAATCCAAGCTATTTTCTGCCAACTTTGACCCTCCTCAAAGCGGGTAGGGAAGAAGAAGGAAAGTAGAATTGTGTATATGCTTGGGTACATGATTTTCTTTCGAACGTGTAGCATGTGAGAAAATGACCTGCTACCTTCAATGGCATGCAGGAAACCAGAATTAAATGCCTGATATCCAGATTAACTCCAAAGAAGAGTCTGTTAATAGCCTTTTATCTTAGTTATAACATATCTGGTATGCCTTTCACACCCTATGAACAGTCTAGCTGCAGTGACCTCTGTCTGGCTTCTCTTTATTTTCTTATTGTATGTGCCTACTTATTAGTCAAACACATGTCTCCATTGATTACATAGGACAATGGCTCCACTTAATTCCAGAGTCACACATACATCAGTCGATTCAGAAATTCTCTGCAGTTGTTACTGATGAAATAGCCTTTGTTAAAATGGTCCGCAAATTAGACACATATAACTTAAATAATTGGTTCACTTCAAAGTGAGGAAGAAAACTGTCTTACTTTTGTGTTCCTTTTCCTTCTCATCAGTTTTTATTTGACATTCTTGTGTTGAACAACAATTACAGTATTTACAGAATCTTGAAAGTTTTGAAAAACAATAGAATGATTTTTTTAAAACATGTGACACTCAAATCTTGAACCCTGGAACTTAAAACTGGTTCATCTCTTGTCATCAGCTCTGCTTCCTTCTTCAGCTGAGATGTACACGCATCTAAGCTATCACACCTACTTCCAGTCTTACTCCAAAACCCATATTAATTCTCAGCTCTACTCTCTTGCCAGTTTGTAATTCTAACCACACTTTGTCCAAGTCTGCATGTTCTGCTTCCATTTATGCCAGGTTTATGTTGTGTAGAAGGTAAGGGGTAAAGAAAGCCTTACAATGAGGATGGAGTAGGTGTAGTGATTGTCTTTCCTGTGTGATGACCCATGAAGTTTTAGTTGCTGGAGAAGTGTCCACTGATTTCATAATACGAAGCATATATTTTCATTTAAGAATAAAAGTATAAAGGTAAACATGGTGCTTGCAGAATTCAGAGATCCTTTGGTAGAAATAAAACTTTTAAAAATTAAAATATTGTACAATTGATGGATTTTTTTTTAACCTTTTCTTATGAATAAGCTGTATTGCAGAGTAATACTGAGTCAATTACTTGAATTTAAGTGAGAAGAAAGCTGTTCTACAAAGAATGGAAAAGCTGCTCAGTCGTCCTATTATATTTGGTTAAAGACCTGGATCGTTAGTCACATTTCCACAGTGCTTGTATTTCACAGTGTGGATGGTTTAAGGTACAAAACCCCATGACATATATTTTTAAGACTATGTTTTAAAATTTAATTTGCCTTGGTTGCCACACATGCAGATTTTATACAAATCAAAAAGTTGTGAATGGTTTAAATTGAAGTAAATTCTTAGGTTTTCCGTGTTAAATATCCAGTTCTGTATGTAGATTTGTAAAGGTCTACAAATTAAATGCTGTACTTGTTTGCTATAGGAAATAGACAACTATAGCAAAGTAGCATGACTTGGTCGCAGCTTCTAAATTCCTTAAACGATTCTAAATTATTCTTTACAAAAATGTTCTGCTTTAGGTTAATAGGAAAAATGAAATGCTAAACCCTGCAGTGAACTGTGTAAGATATCATGTTTCCCAGTGAAAAAGGAACAGACTCAGGGCTGTTGAATCTGAGCCAAGGTACTTGTTTTGTCTTGAAAATTTGGAAAATCCATAGTATGTCAAAACCTGATTCTTTAACAAACTTTTGGAGATCTTCTATGACATTAATACTGTCAAATTATTCACCTTTCAGGTCAGAAACCTAGCATTATATAGGGAACTTAAGTGACAAGTAGGACTGTTTTTTTGTTTATTAATTTATAGTCAAGTATGACTTTTTTTCTTTCAGCTAAGAAATGGTAATTTTTCTTATGAATCTAAAAATATAAGGCTAACTTTCATTGTTTTGCTTTATTTTAATCAGAAGATTAGTTAATAGGTTTTTGTTGTTTGCTTTTATTTTTTTTTTAATAAAGCCAATATCTTTATGCTTTCAAAAATCTGGTCATCATTTTTCCACAGTCTGATTAAGTTGAGGCTGGCTGTAAACTATTTTATAGGATGGGTTTAAAGTTGCATAATAATTTTTGGCTTTTATTTATCTGAGAGAATTTTAGGTTTGTTTCTTTTCTCTTTAACTAAAATAAAGTAATTGAAGTTTTGTCTCTAAGAAAATATGAAAAAATGTTTTAGTTAAAAATTTATCAAATTTTGTTGGTTTTTTTAAACATTTGAAGATAGGATCAGATTATTATAAGAGGATTTTATTTGGTAGCTCTTAAGGATTATTACTTTATTTAATTTAGTTTTTAGTATCTATTCTATAGCAGAACCTTAGAGTTTCTAGATTTCTCTGCAGCAAGAATGCAAAGTATGATGTGATTTTTGAGTATTTTGTTTGCCTTTTCTTATGGAAAACTAGATGTGATAACTTTCATCATTTGAATAGGAAAAAACATTAGGTTATTGTTAGTGTTCCCCAAGAATATAATCTTTCACAGATTAGGAAAACTTTCCGTTTACATGCAACTTGTTTACAGTGGAAATGTGATCTGTTTTTAAAAGGTAGTCATACATTTTGTGAAAAGGTAATCATACATTTTGTGAAGAACTTTTGAGAAACATCTGTGAAAACCTCTCTGTTTATTCCTTAGGATACTGTGCAATAGATTTGTGTATTGGCAAAAAAACTAGCAACATTTCGTATCAGAATATGATTTCTTTGTATTTCTTTCCTTCTCAAAAGAGCATCTAAACATATTGTTGAATAACAATATGAGGTTAGGGTGTAGAATACATTTTCTTAATCCGAGAATTGGGTCTTGAAGGTGTAAATTAAGTTAAAACATGGTAGTACTTTAACACATCTATGTTATTAAAGCTGTTATCCTAGATGAGAGAAATTTGCCATTTTTAAAACAAAAAATTAAGCCTGTTCGCTATTTGAAAGCTCTTATCTCCAGCTCAAAGATAAGTATATTTAAAATACTTCCTACTAAGTAAATCTGCCGACCTGTCCTTATTCTGTTCTTATTTTTGTATTGGCAACTATAAATTATGGCCTAATTACAGTATGAAAAGTGTTGACATTAAATTAGAACTTTAAAAATGTCAAGCACATGATAGCAAAAATATATTCCATCCCTAACTGGACATGGAACAACAGACTGGTTCCAAATAGGAAAAGGAGTGCATCAAGGCTGTATACTGTCACTCTGCTTATTTAACTTCTATGCAGAGTACATCATGAGAAACGCTGGGCTGGAAGAAGCACAAGCTGGAATCAAGATTGCTGGGAGAAATATCAATAACCTCAGATATGCAGATGACACCACCCTTATGGCAGAAAGTGAAGAGGAACTAAAAAGCCTCTTGATGAAAGTGAAAGTGGAGAGTGAAAAAGTTGGCTTAAAGCTCAACATTCAGAAAACTAAGATCATGGCATCTGGTCCCATCACTTCATGGCAAATAGATGGGGAAACAGTGGAAACAGTGTCAGGCTTTATTTTCCTGGGCTCCAAAATCACTGCAGATGGTGATTGCAGCCATGAAGTTCAAAGACGCTTACTCCTTGGAAGGAAAGTTATGACCAACCTAGATAGCGTATTCAAAAGCAGAGACATTACTTTGCCAACAAAGGTCCATCTAGTCAAGACTATGATTTTTCCAGTAGTCATGTATGGATGTGAGAGTTGGACTGTGAAGAAGGCTGAGTGCTGAAGAATTGCTGCTTTTGAGCTGTGGCGTTGGAGAAGACTCTTGAGAGTCGCTTGGACTGCAAGGAGATCCAACCAGTCCATTCTGAAGGAGATCAGCCCTGGGATTTCTTTGGAAGGAATGATGCTAAAGCTGAAACTCCAGTACTTTGGCCACCTCATGCGAAGAGTTGACTCGTTAGAAAAGACTCTGATGCTGGGAGGGATTGGAGGCAGGAGAAGAAGGGGACAATAGAGGATGAGATGGCTGGGTAGCATCACCGACTCGATGGACGTGAGTTTGAGTGAACTCTGGGAGTTGGTGATGGACAGGGAGGCCTGGCATGCTGCGATTCATGGGGTTGCAATGAGTCGGACACGAGTGAGCGACTGATCTGAGCTGAATGGGACCGGATGCCATGATCTTAGTTTTCTGAATGTTGAGCTCTAAGCCAACTTTTTCACTCTCCTCTTTCACTTTCATCAGGAGGCTTTTTAGTTCCTCTTCACTTTCTGCCATCAGGGTGGTGTCATCTGCATATCTGAGGTTATTGATATTTCTCCCAGCAATCTTGATTCCAGCTTGTGCTTCTTCCAGCCCAGCATTTCTCATGGTGTACTCTGCATAGAAGTTAAATAATCAGGGTGACGATATACAGCCTTGACGTTCTCCTTTTCCTATTTGGAACCAGTCTGTTGTTCCATGTCCAGTTCTAACTGTTGCTTCCTGACCTGCATATACGTTTCTCAAGAGGCAGGTCTGGTATTCCCATCTCTTTCAGAATTTTCCACAGTTTATTGTGATCTGCACAGTCAAAGGCTTTGGCATAGTCAATAAAGCAGAAATAGATGTTTTTCTTCATGACAAATAGATGTGGAAACAGTGGCTGACTTTATTTTTCTGGGCTCCAAAATCACTGCAGATGGTGACTGCAGCCATGAAATTAAAAGATACTTACACCTTGGAAGGAAAGTTATGACCAACCTAGACAGCATATTCAGAAGCAGAGCCATTACTTTGTCAACAAAGGTCCGTCTAGTCAAGGCTGTGGTTTTTCCAGTGGTCATGTATGGATGTGAGAGTTGGACTGTGAAGAAAGCTGAGCGCTGAAGAATTGCTGCTTTTGAACTGTGGTGTTGGAGGAGACTCTTGAGAGTCCCTTGGACTGCAAAGAGATCCAACCAGTCCATCCTAAGGGAAATCAGTCCTGAATATTCATTGGAAGGACTGATGTTGAAGCTGAAACTCCAGTACTTTGGCCACCTGATGCGAAGAGCTGACTCATTTGAAAAGACCCTGATGCTGGGAAAGATTGAGGGCAGGAGGAGAAGGGGATGACAGAGAATGAGATGGTTGGATGGCATCACAGACTCAATGGACGTGGGTTTGGGTGAACTCCAGGAGTTGGTGATGGACAGGCCTGGTGTGCTGCGATTCATGGGGTCGCAAAGAGCTGGACATGACTGAGCGACTGAACTGAACTGAACACTCTGTTTATTTCAGAAATGAAGATCTTATAAAGCAAAATAAGCTAGCATTTAAAGGAGGTGTTCTATTCAGGTAGAACTGAGGGGTTAATTAAGAGGCTTTTTAGTTCCTCTTCCAGAGAAGGCAATGGCACCCCACTCCAATACTCTTGCCTGGAAAATCCCATGGGCGCAGGAGCCTGTTAGGCTGCAGTCCATGGGGTCACAACGAGTTGGACACCACTGAGCGACTTCACTTTCACTTTTCACTTTCCTGCATTGGAGAAGAAAATGGCAACCCACTCCAGTGTTCTTGCCTGGAGAATCCCAGGGACGGAGGAGCCTGGTGGGCTGCTGTCTATGGGGTCGCACAGAGTTGGACACGACTGAAGCGACTTAGCAGCAGCAGCAGCAGCTTAGTTCCTCTTCACTTTCTGCCGTTAGAGTGGTATCATCTGCATATCTGATATTATTGATATTTCTCGGCAATCTGATTCCGGGTTGTGCTTCTTCCAGCCTGGGATTTTGCATGATGTACTCTGCATATAAGTTGAATAAGCAAAATGGCCATACACAGCCTTGTCATACTACTTTCCCAATTTTGAACCAGTCTCCTGTTCTATGTCCAGTTCTAAGTGTTGCTTTTTGACAGGTTTCTTAGGAAACAGGTAATTTGGACTGATACTCCCATCTCTAAGAACTTTCTGCAATTTATTGTGATCACACAGTCAAAGGCTTTACACTTAAGAGATTGTAAATATACTGTTCTGATTTAAGTGGAGGCTTGTGAACTATTGAATGAAAGCTTGAACCTTTGGCCCTAGCCAGAGCGTGGTATTTTACATCAGAATATTTGTTTGAGTGTTTACATTATGGGTTATGGAAAGGTTTTGTTCCAGTATGGCGTTCAATAAGTAATTGGTTTGAAGATTTTTCTAGTATGAATTCTGGGTGTAGGCATTATAACATTTTAGGTCTTTGTGGTATAGTGTTACATTAACATATTAATGATATATGATTATACTTCCCACCTGAATTTGATTGCATCTAATTTTGTTTTTTCTTCCTTTAGTGTTGATATACCTTGTAAGTTATTTAATGATTCTGTGGTATCAAAATTTGGCAGTAGGTGTAATCTTTGAGAAATTTCCTTTTGGTCATTTGATACCATTTCTGGCTGAAGATGTTATTTTGCTTTTTAGTGTAAGTGAAGGAGTTTGAAATTGTCTTCTCTATAGACTCTTGTATCCATTTTCAGTAAAAATGAAGCAGTGTTTTTCCAACCTAGACTTGGGGTCCCCCAGGCAATGAGAGAAATCATAGCTAAGTCTCAGAAGCATTTCTTTTGTGGTGTTTGGAGTTTTTATGTTGTGTTTTTAAATATTGCTCCTTTTTCCTTATTATCTCCTAATATGTAAGCCCTTCTTCAGATTGC
Source organism: Bos indicus x Bos taurus (assembly GCF_003369695.1). NCBI lineage: Eukaryota > Metazoa > Chordata > Mammalia > Artiodactyla > Bovidae > Bos > Bos indicus x Bos taurus. The sequence continues at coordinate 22,912,807 of NC_040082.1, forward strand.
CAGTGAAGAGATGGACCCATAGTGTTTGGTACTAATAAAATGAACCACTAGCTTTGTTTGTGTTATTTTTAAGTTGTGGCAAAGAGATAGATAAGGAGCATGGGATTCAGAATATCCTGGAGAGAAAAGTTTGAGCACCTGTTTTCTAGGATGTCTTTACCACTTTTTTTACAATTAGTTATTTGACTGGGTCAGGTCTTAGTTGCAGCACACAGGATCTTAGTTTCTTGACGCAGGATCCTTCATGCAGTGTGGCTCCAGAATGTTTAGGCTCAGTAGTTGCGGCAGGCAGGCTCTGCTCTTGGCACGTGGGATCTTGCTTCCCCAACCAGGCATTGCAAGGTAGATCCTTAACCCCTGGACCACCAGGGAAGTCCCGTGTCACCACTTTTAAACCGTGTTTCATGTTTCATAAAACTCCATCTTGCATGTTAAAAGTTAGATGAAGTTAAAGACTTGTGAAATTGTTCTTATCTTGCTGTCTTAGAAAACTTGGTACTTTACTTCGTTATAAGAAAAGCTACAGTTTGCATGAGGAATAGAGCCAGTAGTCCTCTGTTCAAAAATCAGATATTTTCCCTTTGTCATTTGCATTCATATTTTTTACACTTAACCTGGCTTCAGCTCTTACTGAAGTGATTTATATCACTTCTTAATCATAAGTAAAATTAAGTTGTGCTTTAAAATTACATAATTTTAAAAATAATTGTGTATGGACTCTTATAATGCTGTTCTCTCCTCTGAGGAGTTCAGAATATTAACCAGGGAAGTCTTAACTTTGTAGTTTTTCTTTATTAATTGAATTACCAAAAAAAATCAATCATAATGTAAATTTAAACTGCAGTGTTTATTACTTTAGTTAATTAGAAAATTTGGAGTAGGAAACTATTCCAAGAGCTTAGATTATGCAAGAGGGCTTAGAGTTATGCCTTGTAACCTTTTTTTCTGTCTGCACTGGCAGCTAACTCCTCTCAGAAGCACCTTTCATTACATACAATATATCTTCACCCAGGTTAATGGGATGGGTTTGCACTGAGGGTGAGGCAGGCCCTGCCTTTATTTCCTCTAGCTGGAACTGGCGTTTACTGTCATTTTCTTCCTGGATACCTAATCTTCCTAATTTTTTTTTCCCCTCTAGAGTCTTTCCAGTTTAAGCAACTGTAGACTATCAATGTCTTTCATTTAAGAGCATAACTGCAAGAACTCTGAAATGAATGATATTCTAATTGAAAAGGAGAAAAAATAGTAATAGGATGTGTATGCAATGATTAAGTTATAGAGAAGTTTTAAAAGTTCACTTAATCTTTAAATGACATGGAAACTAAATGTGCTTTGTTAAATACCCATTAATCATTTTAATTGAAATTAACATCCTATCAATTTGACAACCTTGCTTAGGCTTAATGTAACAAAATCATGCCAACTTCTACAGTGATGCAGTATACTCTTAGTGCTTATAAATGATTTAGTAGCTGTTAGCCAAAATAGGAAGTGGATTGACAACTATGTTTAGGGAAAACTTAGAGAATAATGTTAGATGATTTAAGAAAGCATTTTGAAGGAATAGCACATGGAAGTACCACAGAATTCTACATTACAAAGTAAGAACTAGAGTGTAAATATCACTCTTTAAATTCTTACTGTAATTTGCAAAGATTGTTAGTTTTGCAGATATATAAGACTTGTAAATTTATTTCCCTTATTAGAAAATAATTTGGCTCCCCTTTTCTCCTAATGTTCAGTATCATAGAAAAACTGACATCTGTTATTATGAGGTTTAAGCTCTTCAGTACAGTTTGAGATATCTGTTTATTGGTTTATAACCAAGAGTCCTGCAGAGTTAAATTGAGCAAGACTGTGTCAGGGTGCTGAGTATTTGGTTAGGGAACTAATGTAAACCAGTGGCATTTGCTTGTTTATTAGTTTTAATTTTTACTTTAAAGAAGTAATTGGCTCAAATACTTGACCATTATACATATATATAACCTGAGTTATGGTGAACATAAGACATTTAGAATGAAAGTAATGTGCCTGGTAAATGTCTTCAGAAGGTGTATGCTGGAGCTCTACAGTATATGTATTTCTGATTATATATGTCCTAAAACATGTATTTGTTATTACAAAGTTGAGATCTTTTTAATCAAAAAGTGCAGAGCTTGTCATCTAGCTTTTCATGCTTGGTTTTCTCTTGTCTGGAAAGGAAATCAGGTATTTCATAGAATGTAGCACTATAACTAATATCTTTATAATAGCCTGTAAGGAAATATATTAAAAAGTTGAAATAAGGACTTCTTGGTTGCCCAGTGGCATAGACTCTGCACTTCCACTGCAGAGGGCGCAAGTTCAATCTCTGGTCCAGAAAGTTCCACATGCCATGTGGTATGGCCAAAAACGAGTTCAGGTAAATTGCTAAGACAGCAGTTTTTAGATGGTACCTCCAACTTGCATGTAGATTGTATTCTGAAATGCTTGGAAATAAAATAATCTTTTAAGCAAAATAATGCTAAAAGGCATTTCCTCCCAGATTAGCCCATGAAAGTTCATTTGATCTGTAACTAGCACATACGGCCACATTATTTTTCAAAGAAAATAATGCTTTTGCTAATAAGTAGTTAGGAAAATAAATATGAGCAAGTGTTTATCTTGAATCATGGTATTTGAGAAAAAGTAACAGGTTCATGTGAAAGGAAGATTAGCTAGAGTGGAATTAACCAAGGTGTGAACAGTGAAAGTTGAGAGAGGGGATAATAACTGCCGGAAAAGTGACTAGGGTGGTTATTAGTGATACTTCCCATCACACACTTCTGAAGGGCTGATTGCCCCAGGAATAGAAAAATGAGCTATTCTTGTACTTCATTTTTTTTTTTTTTGACATTTAAAAGGGGGAGCTGTCTTCTAAATAAGCTTTAAGAATACAAAGCCCAAGCCTTTTAATTTAGAACATCCTTTAAATTTATAACCCCGAGTGGTAAATAATTCATATTTTTGTTATTACCATGGATGAAAACAGATCTTAGAGTAAAACGTCTTCTTTCTTGTTTTTCACTTTGAGTATATTATCCCAGAGAGTTACTGCTCTTGATTGTTGTTATTGTTCAATCTCTAAGTCGTGTCTGACTCTTGGCGACTCATGGACTATATAGCACACGAGACTCTTCTGTCCTTCACTTTCTCCCAGTGTTTGCTCAGACTCATGTCCATTGAGTCAGTGATGCCATCCAACTGTCTCATCTTCTTTCACCCCCTTCTCTTGTCCTCAATTTTTCCCAGCACAGGGTCTTTTCCAGTGAGTCGGCTCTTCGCATCAGGTGGCCAGAGTAGTGGAGCTTCAGCTTCAGCACCAGTCCTTCCAGTGAATATTCAGGGTGGATTTCCTTTGGGATTGACAGGTTTTGATCTTTTTGCAGTGCTAGGAACTCTCGAGTCTTCTACAGTACCACAATTCGAAAGCATCAATTCTTTCACATTCAGCCAACTCTCACATCTGCATATGACTATTAGAAGAACCATAAGTTTCACTGTACTGACCTTTGTAGGCAAAGTGATATCTCTGCTTCGTGACTGCAGTCACAATCTGCAGTAATTTTGGAGCCCAAGAAAATAAAATCTGTCACTGTTTTCACTTTTTCTCCATCTGCCATTAAGTGTTCGGACTGGCTTGCTAGCATGCGTAATGAGCACAATTGTGTGGTAGTTTGAAGATTCTTTGACATTGCCCTTCTTTGGGACTGGGATGAAAACTGACCTTTCCCAGTCCTGTGGCCACTGCTCAGTTTTCCAAATATGCTGACATTCTGAGCGCAGCATGTTAACATTATCATCTTTTAGGATTTTGAATAGCTCAGTTGGAATTCTGTCACCTCCACTAGCTTTTTTCGTAGTAATGCTTCCTAAGGCCCACTTTGACTTCACACTCCAGAATGTCCTAGATGAGTGGCCACTTGGTGGTTATCCGGGTTATTAAGACCTTTTTAGTACAGTTCTTTGTATTATTGCCACCTCTTCTTGATCTCTTCTGCTTCCATTAGCTCCTTACCTTTTCTGTCCTTTATCATGTCCATCCTTGGATGAAATAAGTGTTCCCTGTGCTGTGTGCTTAGTTGCTCAGTCGTGTCTGACTCTGTGACCTTGTGGACTGTAGCCCGCCAGGTGCCTCTATCCATGGGATTCGCCAAGCAAGAATATTGGAGTGGGTTACCATCCCCTCCTCCAGGGGATCTTCCCACCCCAGGGATTGAACCCAGGTCTCCTGCATTGCAGGTGGATTCTTTACTGTGTAAGCCATCAGGGAAGCCCTCTAAGAGCTGTAATAATGGTAGTTATTATAGAGGGGCTAATACATATTCTTATGTTCACCATAACTCAGGTTATATATATGTATAATGGTCAAGTGTTTGAACCCTGGATATCTCCAATTTAAAGGTCTATTAAAGGTCTATTTAAAGGTCTATTAAAGCATAGAATTAATACTGTTTCAGCTTACCTGGATTACCATGTAAAACATTATGGCAAAATTTGTTATTGTTTAGGTACCTACTTTATTTTGGGGGGCTCCAAAATCACTGCAGATGGTGACTGCAGCCATGAAATTAAAAGATACTTACTTCTTGGAAGAAAAGTTATAGCCAACCTAGACGGACTATTAAAAAGCAGAGACATTACTTTGCCAACAGAGGTGTGTCTAGTCGAGGCTATGGTTTTTCCAGTGGTCATGTATGGATGTGAGAGTTGGACTGTGAAGAAAGCTGAGCACCAAAGAATTGATGCTTTTGAACTGTGGTGTTGGAGAAGACTCTTGAGAGTCCCTTGGACTGCAAAGAGATCCAAGCAGTCCATTCTGAAGGAGATCAACCCTGGGATTTCTTTGGAAGGAATGATGCTAAAGCTGAAACTCCAGTACTTTGGCCACCTCATGCGAAGACTCATTTGAGTCATTTGACTCATTTGAAAAGACCCTGATGCTGGGAAAGATTGAAGGCGGGAGGAGAATGGGATGACAGAGGATGAGATGGTTGTATGGCATCACTGACTCAATGGACATGAGTTTGAATAAACTCTGGGAGTTGGTGATGGACAGGGAGGCCTGGCGTGCTGCAGTCCATGGGTTCACAAAGAGTCAGACACGACTGAGCAACTGAACTGAACTGAAGTACCTACTCTGTGCCAGTCACTTTTTGGTGCTCCATCTGAGCAGTGAACAAGAGACAAGAATTATTGATAGGAAGTTTACATTCTAGCAGAGATTTATTTCAACTTGCATTTGGAAGATCAAAAAAATCACCTGTCTTTATTACCTTCAAGTTGGCTTACTTAGGGTAGATGCCTATAGCTGTAGCAGCTGGGACTCTATTTACATTTATATCCAGTATCGTAGGTAGGATCCTAATAGAGAATGCATAGTAACTATATTAGCATATTTTGAATAGAATCAAAGGACAGCTTCCTTTTAAAGTGGAAGGACAAGGGTCCTTATCCTTGCTTATCTGTTCCTGAATAAGAATTCTTCTGACTATGAGAATGTTTGAACAAACCATTTACTGCTGCCAAGGCAGCTCTATTTTAAAATGATTTCATGTGTTATTGCTAAACTATCTTGTATCCTAGGTGCTTTAAGCATTTCCGTAGACACAGTATACAAAATTGTTAGCTTAATGTACTCTGGATCCAGACAACTTAGATTTAAATCCCAGCTGCCTCTAATCTAGCTTTATGATCTTGGTCAAGTGTGTGCATGCATGCACAGTCCATGGGATCACAAAGAGTCGGACCTGACTGATGTGACTTTGCATGCATGCATGCACGCACTTGCCCAAGATCACGCAGCTAATCCCTTATCAGTCACATCATTTGCAAATATTTTCCCCCAATCTGTGTGTTGTCTTTTTGTTTTGTTTATTGTTTCCTTTGCTGTGCAAAAGCTTTTCAGTTTTAAGTAGGTCCTATTTATTTTTGCTTTTATTTTCATTATTCTGGAAGATGGATTTAAAAAGATTTTGCTGTGATTTATGTCTGAGAGTGTTCTGCCTATGTTTTCCTCTAGTAGTTTTATAGTGCCCAACTAACGTTTAGGTCTTTAATCCATTTTGAGCTTATTTTTGTGTATGCAGTTAAGGAATGTTTTTATTTCATTCTTTTACATGTTGCTGTCCAGTTTTCCCAGCACCATTTATTGAAGAGACTGTCTTTCCATATTTGTATAGTCTTGCCTCCTTTGTCATAGATTAGTTGGTGGTTTTGGTGCATGGGCTTATTTCTGGGTGTTCTGTCTGTTCCACTGACCCCGTATTTCTATTTTTGTGCCAGTACCATACTGTTTTGATGATTGTAGCTTTGTGGTATAGTCTGAAGTCAGGGAGTCTGATTGCTCCAGCTCTGTTTTCCTTTTCAAGATTGCTTTGACTATTCAGGGTCTTCTTTGTCTCCATACAGATTTTGAGATTTTTTTGTTGTAGTTCTCAAGAAGATGTGGTGTGTGTACACACACACACACACACACACACACACACACACACACACACACAATGGAATATTACTCAGCCCTTAAAAAGAATGAAATAAGACCATTTGCAGCAACATGCATGGACCTAGAGAGTGTCATACTGAGTGATGTAAGATGGAGAAGGAGAAATATCATATGACATCCTTTATATGTGGAATCTAAAAAGAAATTATATAAATGAACTTACTTACAAAACAGAAAGAGACTCATGGACTTAGAAAACAAACTCATGGTTGCTGGGGGGAGGACATAGTTAAGGACTTTGGAAAGGTAACACACACTGCTCTATTTAAAATGGATAACCAGCAAAAACCTCTTGTGTAGCTCATGGAACTCTGCTCAGTGTTACATGCCAGCCTGGATGGGAAGGTGAATGGATACATGTATGTGTGTGGCTGAATCCCTTCACTGCTCACCCTAAACTATCACAACATTGTTTATTTGTGATAATGCTATAATTAATTGGGGTTAACTGCTATACCCCAATACAAAATGTTTTTGGTGTTAAAAAATAAAAATGAATGCTAGCGTGGATTCCCACGCCCTCTTCCAGGGAATCTTCCCGACCCAGGGATCAAACCCTTGTCTCTTATGTCTCCTGTATTGGCGGGCGGGTTCCTTACCACTGGCACCACCTGAGAAGTCTGAACCTGCCTATGCCACAGTTTTTTTTAAATCTGGAAAAGTAGTGATAATAGTTGGCTAATGTAGGGATGAAATGAAATAATTGCTGATGCTTAGCACTTGGCAAGTACTAAATGACAGCTATTATTATTTTCCATGCTTGACATATAATTTACGTAAAAGTTGCTTTTCTAGATTTTTTGGCAAACAACTTATTTTGTTGGGTGGGTTTATGCTTTCCAGGAGAACAATTTGATATAACAGAAATCTGGATTCTAGCTATGGATCATCCACTGATTGATCTTGATTTGATTAATTCTTAAGAGGGGGTCAGCTGGATGGCATCACTGACTCAATGGACGTGAGTCTGAGTGAACTCTGGGAGTTGGTGATGGACAGGGAGGCCTGGCGTGCTGCGATTCATGGGGTTGCAAAGAGTCGGACACGACTGAGCGACTGATCTGATCTGATCTGATCAGATAAAATAATGTAGTATTTTCATATAAAATTTAAATATTTTAAAATAGGTGAGCATGTTGAGTCTTTGGTTGATTTTGAGTACTCAACAGAAACCTGTTTTTTGTTTCATCGTAGTGTGAAATGGTGATCCCAGATGCTCAGTTTTTGTACCGAAGCTTACCAATGACTGTTACAAAAATTTTTGTAATTCTCAAAGTTTAAATTAGTGGATGATTTACAGATGATTCCTGTGATGTGTGTTCTAAATTCAAACTACTTGACAATCACGCCCAATAAAAATAAGTTCCCCAAGATGCTTTTCATGTCACCAAGACCCTATTTCATAAAATTATTGTAATAACCTCCTAATGAATTTGAGTTAGAGAAACTGGAAATACATTATTTTCTTAATTACAGTGTAGTATGTATATGTGCGTGTTTTATTTTAAAATGTTACAAACGTCGCTTAGATTTGCTTTGTTTTTATGTCCTATTTTCTGAAAGACTATTCAGATTTTCATTAGTTTTTCACTTCCTTCCAAAAGACACCTTGTAGAGAAAAATTGTAGAATCAAAATGAATGTTGTAGTCAAATTTTAGTGGAGTTCAGGTCCTGTAAAGATGGTTGTGTTTAACTTCCACAAAGTTATTTGTTGTTTTTCCTGAACTTTTCCTTTTGCAGCAAAGTTCTATTTTCATTAACTACACACTATTTTAAAGTAGAAGATGGTGGTGAAAGATCAGTCTGTGTTACCTTTGGATTTTTTTTCTTTGTGAAAGCAATGGCTGTCTTGATTGTAACAGAAAACTATCTGGAATTCGGACTTGAAACAGGTAATAATTATATAAGTTCTTAAAATTAGGTTTATATTCTGAAATGTTCTAAATAATTAACCTTTATTATTCTTAAGATTCTTTTTTTAGCTAAGTTTTTTCTCGCTTTTTCCAAAAATGCTCTCCCGTCCTTATTTTTTCCTTAAACTTAAATAAGTGTTTCTAATGTTAATGTTTACTCACATAGATAAAGATGCAGATTATAATGTAAATTATATGGAATGTATATATATATCAAAGGGATGTTTTCAAAGGCTATTTCTCCTAATAACTAAATTTTATTGCATTATGACATACTAATTAGCACATGAAAGAGCTAAGCTTGTCACTTCAGAATTTAAGATACTCTAGCATTTTATTTCCAAAGAAAGATTCTGTATTTTACTCCTATGATAAGAGTAAATTTTCTTCCCCCTACAGGGTTTACAAATTTTTCAGACAGTGCGATGCAGTTTCTTGAAAAGCAAGGTTTAGAATCTCAGTAAGTTTTTTTTTAATTAAGTATTATTCAAGTTAAATTTTTCCATTTTTAGTAAAATAGCACTTACTGTAAGTAGTTCTTTGTTTTTAATCAGTGAAAAGAGTTCTTTTTTAAGTAGGACTGTCTCTTTTAGCAATATCCTTACTCATATTTTTTACATTTGTATAAACTTAGTATCTTTTATAGAATTTGGATTTGAATTTGCTCTTATTTAACTTAATTCCTCTTCCATCAGACAGTAAACGAAATTCATGAGTCACATGTTATTTTTTTGTTGAATATGTAGGTAAGATTGTTAAAACTGTTGCTTAAGAGATGTCTGATTAAGTTCATAATTCACTAAAATCCCTTATAGTGGTAGAATAAGAACTGTCTTTCTGTGGGAGTTTACTTTGTATTATTTGTATTATTGTGATTTATAAAGTAATTAATTAGAAGAAAAGAAACTTCTAGAAGGTTCACTTCAAAAACTTACCAGCTTTTTAAAAAATTTTAATTTTAGGGGTCCTGTTTCAAAACTTACTTTCAAATTTTTCCTGGCTATTTTCTGTTCATTCATTGGGGCTTTTTTGACATTTCCTGGATTACGGCTGGCTCAAATGCATCTGGATGCCCTGAATTTGGCAACAGAAAAAATTACACAGTAAGCGGAAAATGTACATAAGCACATGCAGATAAATATATGTTTTCCATCTTAATGAAGGTATATTATTGTAATGAAATCATAAATTATTGTATTGAAAATTAATAACCATTTGATGTCACACTGCTTCCTCTTTCTACTATAAGCAAATTTCTTCCATTCTTTTCTAAACTTTTAAGTCCTGTGTAAGAAAAAACACTAATTATTAAATTTCTTTTCTTCCTGTTAAAATGGAAATATCAATATTTATGTTCTTTTGAACTCAGAGTTCAATGTTTATGATATTGTAATCTCTACCACTGATGTGAGGATTTATGGGAATTTCTTTCAATTAGAATTTTCAAGCTAAAAGTACTTATTTAAATTTCATATAAATGATTTGATTTAACTTAATTTTGTATTTAAAGCATTTTATTTTAAAATGTTTTGAAATTAAATCTGTGTACATAAGAAATGTTTGTTTTCCTTATATTACTGACCTATTTGTAAGCTTATTTTACTTTGGGATTACTAATACTGTATAGTGTTAAATTACAGTTTACTATTTTAGTTTTCAAATAGAGAAATTGTATTTGAATCTCTATGTATAAGTCAGAGCCCACTTACTATATTCTTTGTGATTGTCAGAGATTCTTTTCTTGGTGTAGACACCTAGGCAGAGGAACAGATTTTTATCTTCATCATTTCATATCCAGATCCAAATTTCCAAGTCCTCTTTTTGTTTTGCAGTAGAAGCCCAAGTTGAGAATATTCCATTTTGATATATGTATTTATATGTATTATATGTATATATGTATATATATGTATTAATGACTATTAAGTTTCTCTTAATAGTCATATTTCCTAACATTTCTGCTCTTTAAAAACCTACATTTAATGATGCTAATTCTCTGTCTTTTCACGTTCTTCTCTCTCCTACCTCTGTCATTTTCCTTTATTTTAATTTTGAAAATGTTTTTGTGTTTTTCCTCTACTCCCTTTTTTCCTGCATATGCTTTGTGTGTGTTTACTTATTCTCACCTCCTAGTACACACTCCTTCATTCCTCTCTTTTCCGCTCCTTTTACTCAGCACGCTCTTGGCTACATCCTGCTTTTCTCCCACCATCCGTCTCTCTAATGGCTTCTTTTAAAACAAAACCTGGTTCTCCCCCTCCTCTCTACACACACACACTTCAGTCCACTAACCCCAGTGTTATGATTTAAATAAGCTGAAAGGGTGGGTGGAGGGGAGCCCTTCACCAGCTACTGAAACCGCTGTGGGCTGCTCCTTGATACTAGAGTGTTCCCTAGCAACACTGCATACCTAATACTGCTGCTTTCTTCCCCCGCACCCGATGGTTTACCCAGGCTGTGGGATGAAAGAATCACTTTATAAAAACATTTAAAGCATTTAGTGGTAGTTTGGGATTGGAGACACTGAGGGTTGGGGGGGTGGGGGGCACATTTTCTTTTCCTTCTCAGAAAAATGTAGCTTCTTACGATTTTTCCCTTTGGGAATCTGGAGTTTTATTTTCCATGTATTACAAACGGCCCCCTCACACACACACACACATTGTGTTGTAGCACTCTGCCCGGATCCAGGGTGTGGCAAGCTAGTTTTGTAGTGAGAGCAGCAGACTGGCGCAAAGAGCTGCATTCTCCTCACCCCCGTGGCCAGGCAATAGTACTTGCTTTAGGGCCAGAGCTTAGAACCAGAGTTCCACCTCTGCCCAGTCAGGTAGGTCTTCATGGTTTCCTGAGCCAGCCGTTTACTCACAGAAATCACTATCACTTACACTGCAGTGGTATTTTAAAGTGTGTGTGTGTGTGTGTATTTTAAACCCTCCAGTTTAGTCTCTTTTCCTCGCATGGTTTGTAATGAAAACAGTACATGGTAATAAAATAGTCTGAAGAACGTCTTTCTGAAACAAGGACAGTCTTTATCAGTCACCTGTCTCTGTAGGGTACAGATTTGGGGCAAGAGTTAACAATGACGTTACATCTCACACCTGAAACCTTTTGCTGTATTGGGTATATTGCCTTGTAGGAGTAATGTGAATTTCTCCTGGTTTGTATAGGATAGGGAAATTCATTTCAGATAACGTTCATAATTCTTCAAGAAGAAATAAAAATGTGAATCATTTAGGATTTTAACAATTAATTAAAACATTATACATGATCATTACAAATGCAGTGGCTTCCACCTGCCATGTCCCATCTGGTATTTTGGACCTCGTAATAGGTCTCTTATTTGTAAGTAATCAGAAGCCACTTTGTGTCTGCTGGACTGAAAAATATCAAAAGATGACTCCTGTCCTGAAAATCCATTGGATTCATTGATTGTTTAGAGAATTGTTCAAGTTCCGGTGTATTAAATCAGGGGTACAGTAGGAGATTGTTAAAGAACCCTAGAGTGGGAGTGAACAGATTTAGATTTTAGTGCTTAATCTCTTTCTCACCTGTAATATTACCATGTGCAAATCATTTAACTTTCCTCAATCTAAACATTCTCATCTGAAACATTAAAATAATGAGTTGTTTTTATAAGGGCTCAAATTAGTGTTGAGTGATAATGATTAATATAAAATAATGGTGGCAACAATACCTTAATATAGAATACTGAAAATAAAGTTCCTACCTTCATTTTTTAAGTCCCAAGTTTCTGTAGTTGATTAGTGTATTTTGCTTCTGGGTTTTTATGTTTATTTCTTACATACTTTCAGAACATTACTTCATATCAACTTCTTGGCACCTCTGTTTATGGTTCTGCTCTGGGTAAAACCTATCACCAAAGACTACATTATGAACCCACCATTGGGTAAAGAAAGTGTCCCTTTGTAAGTATGGGTATTTGGGGGCTAATTTTTGTTTTATTATGTAATCAAAACTTCTCTAAAATGTTTTTTACTATGTTCATGTTTTTAATTATAATATTAAGTTTGTATTTTTAAAACAATATTATTATCTTGTACAGTTGTAAGTTTTTCTGCTTTTTCACTTGATATCCAGTTGATATCTGAGATTTTTCTTTTTTTTTGATAGCACTTGTTTTTAAGACACTTTGTACATTTCTGTTATTTTTCTTAATTGTGAAAATTAGGACAAATTTTATAAATGAAAGTTCATCTATTCAGCCCCTTAAGAGTTATTAATATTTTCCATATTCAGTTTTTTGTTTTATTTTTTGATAAAGTATCTTTTCAAGTAAATCAGAAGCATAACATTTTTACCCTTAAGAACTTCAGTATGCCTCTCTAAAAAATAAAGATATTTTCCTACATGACAGTATTGTCATACCTATCAAAATTAAAAATAAAGCTTTAACATTATTATCTAATAGTAAGTCCTATTCCCCAATTAAACAACTGTACTTTAACAGAAGAAGAAGAAGGAAACAAACAGTTTGTTAAAAGGCATTAGTAACTGTACTTGATATGTTAGCTCATTAGCCTAATGGAACTATATTAGAGTAATAAAAAGATACAGGCAGAGCTGGTTCAAACCCCAGTTCTGATCCTCACTAAAGCTGTCACTTGAGGGAGATTATTTAACTTCACTGAGCCTCTGTTTCCCTGTCTGGGAAATGAAGATAATAGTATCTACCTCGCAAGGTTATCATTGGAATTAAATGAACACATGTAATGCAACTGGCTAGAAGTAAGTGCTTAATAAATGTTCCTTCCACTGCTTTGCCTTATCAAAATTAAAATAGAAAAACTTGACTAGTCATTGATTCCACAGTATGCATTTTACATTATGTATTTCTTATAGATCCTGGTACAGATTTGTATTGGAATAAGTGTAGAATCAGTGATGACCATGATTTGTTTTTTTTTAACACTTAACCTTATTGAACTAAGAAAGTATACTTTGAAGTCATTACATTTTTTCCCCACATAAGTAAGCTTTAATGGTAATTTCAACTTGACAGGTTTGCTCTGAGAATTTAAAAGTTAATCCTAAGGATTGTAGGGTTCTAGACTAAGGTAGAGAATCTGCCTGCAGTGCAATGTGGGTGACCCAGGTTTGATCCCTGGGTCACGAAAATCCCTTGGGGAAAGGAATGGCAACCCACTCCAGTATTCTTGCTTGGTAAATGAAGGAAACAAAATTATAGTCTTATCTGTGCTCCATTTTATTCCTTTTTTATTTGTTAGATCATTACATTAAGCGATTAGACAGCAGTGGTTTTTAATTTTTGTTTAAAATCCAAAGCCCATGTTGTAGATTGAGAAAGAATGGCTGCCCATTAACACAGGTCCTTCGTCTGTCACATGGAGTAAATGGTTGGTGAAAGGCTTTTATTTGTAGTGACAAGCAAAAATGGTTAGAATGTAGTTTCAACCCAGAAATGTATTTAAACTCATCCATCCATGTGTTCTGCTTGGGCATCAAGAAATGAAATGCAGGCAGAGTCCATGCGTGCTTATAACCTCTTAAGAAAACCAAAAGAGAACATGTACAGTGGTACCTAGAATGGCTTCAAGAATTTGGAGAAATTTCTTCTGCCTTTTCTTTACCTGCATATTTTGCCCCAGGGACTCTTTCCTGAGATACCCTATCGTATCAACTGACCAAATCCTTATGAAGTTAAGTAAGCAATCTGAACTAGAGGTACTAATCAGATAACTATTAGTGGGACTGTTACCTAAATCCTGAACTCCTCGTAAACAGGGCAGATATTTTTTGATTCACTGCCTCGTACCATTCCCTTCCTTTGTATTACCTGTCATCCTCAAAGTGTATATACTAGCTGTCTACCAGCCAAGCCGCCTGGTTGCATCACACCAGGGAGCACAGTATTGTCTGTAAGCCCCGGAAGGTTCAAGGCTGTGGACGGTCCTAAATCTTTGTATACTCTTATTCTCACATGACTGATGCTTTAATCTTACCGTTCATTATAATGTAAATGTATTGATAAAAGTTGGCCTTTATGCTTCCTAACCAATGTGCATTTCTCATGGCCTTGTAAAAAGGAAACCCCAAAAAAGCATGCATAATAAAGCCTTTGTTCCATCCCTCCATCACCTCTGTTTCATAAGTAGTTCAACCAAGACTGTATCCTTTCCCATCTTCTCTGCCTTTTCTGTTTCCTGTACTGTTCTTCAACTGTATTTCCACAGGCAGCTTTTTCTGTATTGTAGTGTTAGTCCCTTTCGTAGGTGCTTACACTGGATGGAAGACAGGGATGATACCAGAGCCTATTTTGGAGCAAAGTGTTGGTTTTATATCTTTTCCCGCTCATTCTTCTTTATAGCCGTCCAGTCTACCCTCTTAGTCTTTAAGAATTTGGGGGAGACCCTTGTAAGTTCCACATCCTGTCTGGCAGATCACTAGACACATTTCAACAGTCATATGTTTAACTACTTGATGTGTACTAGAAATTTGAAGAGTCAGGCACGGTGTAAGCATTATCTTCAAATTACAATGTTATCTTTTATCAAAGCAGAAACCATGGTCTTTTTAAAATGTTAAACCCCTTAAGGACATCAGAATTTACCTCTTCTTTCTAAAGTCCTTTAAAGAACATCTGATTTTAGTGTATTATATCAGAATTCTTGATCCCAGTCAGAAATTCAGCAGAGTGAAAGATCCTACTCAGGTGTTTATGTGATCAAACAAAACTGTAGCCAGAAACAGATGGGTTGTTAACTTGATAGTTCACGGGCAAGCTCCTGGGGTTTCCTTCCTTCTTTCTTGTAGTCTCCAGTTTAAGAACTCCCAACTTCCCTTTTTGCTTAGAGTCATTCTCCTACCCCCATGCTGGAGGATAGATAGAGAAGGGAATCCCAAGTATTGCTCTACTTTTTTCTTTTAGACTTATCTGGTACTTCTTTGTTCCATGATGCATTTATTTGTTATGCAAGTGAAAGTATCCTGTAAGTCTGTGATAGAATGGGACACTTTTCATGTCTCCAGTTGTAACTAAGTCTAAATTTACTTGTATTAAATATCTTATCCAATGAACATTAACACATATAACTAGCATGCTAGCATTTGTTGGTCTTTGAGAGCACCATATCAACTTTTTGATCTGTAGAATGACAGAAGCTACGTTCGATACTCTGCGACTCTGGTTAATAATCGTGCTCTGTGCTTTGCGGTTGGCCATGATGCGTAGTCACCTGCAAGCTTACTTAAACTTAGCCCAGAAATGTGTGGATCAAATGAAGAAAGAAGCAGGCCGAATAAGCACAGTTGAGCTTCAGAAAATGGTAAGTTTTACACTGTAGTCAAAATGAAAATTAGCAAATACTGATGGCACTAGCAGTAAAGAACCCACCTGCCAATGCAGGAGACCCAGGTTTGAACCTGGGTTGGGAAGATCCCCTGGAGGAGGGCATGACAACCCACTCCAGTGTTCTTGCCTGGAGAATCCCATGGACAGAGGAGCCTGGCAGGCTGCAGTTATGGGGTTGCAAAGGATCAGACACGACTGAAGCAACGAACACCACATGCACAAAAATAAAAGTGCTTGATTTCCTTCAGTAGTACTTTCATTCCATGATATTCTTATTATGAACAGATAGAATAATCTTAAACTGACAGATGTCAGAGACCTTGATCTGATTATAGTGTTAGGTGAGGAAAGGGTCTCAGTGCCCCTTCCTGCCTTAAGTACTTTAAGTATCATACAGTTTGGGTTACAAAGCTGTGGTTTATCTACGTTTGCTAAATGGGACTCCCCTAACTGATCTGAAAGACATCACAGTATATTGTATAGCTTTTGTGACTTAAAGAATAGGAAATACTAGTTTTAGTGACTAAATGTATTCCTTTTAACATTAATCCAAGTACTTGAACATGGAACATAAGTAAACATAAGTTTACTTAATGGAGAGCCCAGAAGAGGAAGGTGCTAGGAATCCATCCACTGTTGTAATGGACTAGGCCCACAACCTGATCAAGTCTTTCTAAAGAAACATGGTGTCAGATCCTCTTGTTTTTTACTCTGGAATTCCATCTTGACTCTATCAAGATTCAAATAACTTTTTATGTTTTACCTTTCATGTATTTTCATACTTTGAATTTTACTTCAGTCTAATGTAAATAGGGATTAATATTTTTATTTATGAGGGGTTTATGTTCATATATGACTCTTATTGTTATTTACTTTGATATTTTAGGTGTCTTCAGAAATTTTAGCATTTTGTTTTATATTTGAAATAAGTGAATATATGCCGTTTGAATTTCAGTGATTTTGTTTCTCCAATTTGTATTAATCACTTAACTATTTTTAAGGGATTTAATGTTTTTTTCACATCTTAAAGAACCTTCAAACTTAGCCTTTCTGAAGTCAGTCTGGGGGCATTTATAATGAAGTACAAATTTATTTCCAGTTAGCTTTCTTCCCATGGAAGGATTATTTATCTTTTAAGCAATTCAGTTTGATGATTCAGTTTGATACAAAAGTTTAACTCACTCATAACATGTCAGCTGTGTTAGAACCTAACATGTTGTTTCAGGTCGCTCGAGTCTTTTATTACCTTTGTGTCATTGCGCTGCAGTATGTGGCTCCTCTGGTCATGCTGCTTCACACAACCCTGCTTTTGAAAACTCTAGGTAAGCATATCCTGGCAGCTGGGACGCTCACTGCTCTACTTTCTACCTGTAATTAATAGTGTTTTCTGTTACCTACAAAGAAATATGCCTCTTAAAATTGATTCTCTCTTTAGAAGTTTTATGAGGAAACATGGGAGCCTTTAAGCTCTAGAAGTTGATTCATTGATTTATCTTCTTGATTTTGAAAACTCAGACCCATATGGTTTTATAATGTTAAAAGAATTGTTTGCTAAAGTTTAATTCTGAGTAACTTGAGTGAACACTTTTTAATCTTAATATTTTGTATTTTAAGATTGTGTTAGTGCATAGCGTTTAAATTATTATGAGGTACTTTTAAATTTATGAATTGTAGGATCTTTTGGTGGGTTCTACTTCAGATAATTTAACGTGGATAGAATAAAGATTTCTTGGTGGCAGAACAAAGTTCTTCTATTAAGTCTGTTCACTAAGCAATCAAGCCCCTCTGTGGTGTTACTCAAGAATTATCTATTACCTGAGTTGATTATTTCTTTGCTTAGATCTGGCAGTCTGCCAATGTAGGGGTTTTAGAAGCCCAAAAGAATTAAAAGCATTGTTGGGTGGACTTACAGATACTATAGAGCTGATGATAGATGTAAATAATCTTTCAGGAATCTATGGAACATAAAAGAGTAGCTCAGTGGTGAATTATGTGACTCATATCCTATCAACATAGGAAAGTATATGACGAAAACACTTCTGGAGCTATTAATAGTCTCTCACATTGGGATCACAGATAGTTTCTGAGAAAGAAATTACTCTGATATTCTAGAGGTAGAAAAGATTCTAAGAAGTTACAGAATCTATTCTGTCACTCCAGTAGAGGTAGTTGATTCATGGGTTATATAGGGAAGAGAATGTTTTTGTTATTTTACCAGATTTTAATGCAGTTAATTAAAAGTAAATTAGTTTTTGGCTTTTATGTGTAGTTCTACTGAGAAGGTTAGATTATAGTCTGGTCAAGTTAAGTGAATTTTCCCTAAATATGTAGAAAGCTTATTATTTTACTTTATTTTCAATACTTTATTTTCAACATAAAATAATTTGTTGTGCCACTTCTTATTCTTAATTTGAAATATAAGTTAAGGAATTTTTTTTTTAATAAGAAGCTTTGGAGTTACTTACTCTTCAAATTTTATTTGCATCTTTAATTTTCTAGGTAATCACTCCTGGGGGATTTATCCAGAATCTGTGTCTGCCTTGCCAGTGGATAATAGTCTACCCTCCAATTCTGTTTACTCTGAATTACCATCTGCTGATGGGAAGGTGAAGGTAACTGTTACCCAAATAACAGTGGCACTGAGCAGCTTAAAAAACATTTTCACTCCTCTGCTTTTTCGAGGACTTCTGTCTTTTCTGACCTGGTGGATTGCTGCTTGTCTCTTTTCTACAAGCCTTTTTGGGCTTTTCTATCACCAGTATCTCACTGTGGCATGAATCTCAGTTAACAAAAACGGATATCAAAGTCACACTTTGAATTCAAATATCGTACCCTTGAAGGGCCAACGAAAACCAGAAGAAAGCAAATACAAAGGAAAGAAACCATATCAGAATATCTTGTTTTAAATACTTCCTCTGTATTCTCAGGGTGGATTAATGGTATTAATATTTTAAATTATAGAATAGGTTGTTAACTGCTATACTATGGTATTGAAATTTTAACTCCTTGCATTAAGGGATGTGAGAGGGCTATCTGCAGGTGTAATACTTCCAATGACCTTGGTTTACAGAAACCTCCATCAGTCTTTGGAACTTCTCATATGACTCCAGTTATTGATTGGTTCTGTTAATGGTATTAAGGTACTGTTGATATTCATAGTAGCTGCCTATAGAACAGTCTTCAAACTGAGCCATGCTTTAGGGGAGGGAAGGGAGTTAAAGTCACTTCTGTTGGTAATATACCACTCTTCAAACAGCAACAATGACAAAATCCAACAGAAAGGAAGAAATA
Organism: Bos indicus x Bos taurus; assembly: GCF_003369695.1. Classification (NCBI taxonomy): domain Eukaryota; kingdom Metazoa; phylum Chordata; class Mammalia; order Artiodactyla; family Bovidae; genus Bos; species Bos indicus x Bos taurus. Next base: position 22,931,859 of record NC_040082.1, read on the forward strand.
GCTACTGTATATTACAGTAAAGAAAGCTGCATAGAAATTTTAAATTAAATGGAGATGTACATGCTTAATATTTACAAGTACTGCTGCTTGAGAGTAGTGAGAGTATTGCTTTAAAATGCATTCTATCCAACTTGAGAGATCTTTTACATGATTGGCTACATGAACGTTTGAGGTCTTGCCATTAGGTTTGGACCTCCCATATTTTATTTTATTCTATGATCCTAAGTATAGTTCCTTGTAATAGTCTAAAAGTATTTATCAATGTTGATCAGACTTTTAAAAAATTACTTTGTAATCCTGCTGACTACCTGTATGTATTGTACATATATATTATATATTAAATATATAATATATTGAGATTATAAAAGATGAAAATATTGGATTCTTATAATATTTTAAGTTGCTGAATGTATGTTAAAATGTGATTGAATGAGATGCGTTTGTATCTAGAAATTTTCTTTCTTCCTTGAATGAGATTAAAATACATTTTGAAAATTCATCCGAGTAAGCAGTTTATTTGCATTGCCTATGTGTGAGAGTCTAGAGAAGGAAATGGTCTTGCCTGGAGAACGTCCGTAGGGTCGCAAAGAGTCAGACACAACTGAAGCAACTTAGCACACACACGTGTGAGAGTACTTCCGATTTTATAAATACTTAGGTGATTGCTCCCCAACTAAAGTTCTTTTTCTATCATTAAAAAAAAAATTAGAACCTTTCCCACTCTAGACAAATCTGGTATCATTTAAGCCTATGTTATATAGGACTTGTTGTAATTTTGTAGAGATTTCATTTGCACTGTTTTTCCTTTATAGGACAGAAATTGAAGTAATTTGAGAAATTCAAAAATGGGGGGGAAAAGTAAATTTTTTTGAATGCTTTTTTACACGGGGAATGAATATAAGAGATAAACAGATTCCGGCCCCCCTCAAATGAATAGAATTTATTGGTAAATATTCTTGCGTTTAACTGTCTTGTGAGGCTATGTATTATGTTTCAGTGCGATTGTCACTGTTGAAAGCAGTTTTGAGGCTCTTCCTTCTTTTGGCATTGTTTTCAAGGCTTGTGGTTCATATTCATTTGAATAATCTCAGTATAGCAAATTCCTATCTTTTGGTGTAGATTAAATATTTTGAAAATAGCTGATATTTTGAATAAGACTAAGTAATAAAATAAGTGCTTAAGTTGGATAAAGGTCTTTGAAGAATTGTGAATATAGCCTAATGATAGTTCATGTGTGTTTCCAAAAGAAGCATGCCAAATATATCTTGAGATATCAGCATTACTGAAATAAGTATCTTATAACAAGATTACAGTGAAGTATGACATTCATTTTGTATATGAAAGTTCTCACATGTTGGACTTGGAAAAAATCTCTCCTGTTGTTTATAACCATTCTAATTTTAAAAGTTATATTATGAAAGTTACAATTAAAGTTATTTTGATTTTCAAAGATTGTATAGTGGAGTTACATGGAGGAAAGGAATAGAATTCATTATTAGATGGACTGGCATGTATTTCTGAAATACTATTGATTTCACTCTTTTTAAACTTGAATTCTCCCTAAGTATACTATGAATTTATAGAAGCCACTGGTTAATTGAAGTGGTGGCCTTAATTTTTTTAGCCTTTTAAAGCAAATTTTGAGAGAAAGATGATTGTAACTACTAACTGGTTAATTTAAACATGTCTTTGTATCAAGGATTATATTAAATGCAAAAGGGTTTGTACTTTATGTAAACCAAGTAATATTTTGAAGTCGAGATATAATTCATATAAAGTTGTAGTGTAACAGTGGTTTTTTTGATATATGTATATGTTGCAAAGTGACTGCAAGTAATATTTTTGAATATCTCAAATTAGGTCAATAGAACTATTTTTTACATTAGACTCTAATCAGTATAAATGCTTCAGAAATCAGTTATTTTTATTTTATATTTTTGCCAGATTAACTGGGAACCCATAAAATCTTGCTTCCTATGGTCTGTAGAATATTACTTGACAATTTGTTGGTTACTGCCCCCATCCCCTGGCCATTGCACTGTAAAAATTAGAGCTCTGAAAAAAAAAAAAAAAATTAGAGCTCTGTTCTACTCCCATTGATTTGTCCAAAATGAAAAGCATATTCTGCTGCTGCTAAGTCACTTCAATCGAGTCCGACTTTCTGCAACCCCATAGACAGCAACCACCAGGCTCCCCCATCCCTGGGATTCTCCAAGCAAGAACACTGGAGTGGGTTGCCATTTCCTTCTCCAATGAATGAAAGTAAAAAGGGAAAGTGAAATCGCTCAGTCGTGTCGGACTCTTAGCGACCCCATGGACCGCAGCTGACCAGGCTCCTCCGTCCATGGGATTTTCCAGGCAAGAGTACTGGATTGGGGTGTCATCGCCTTCTCCATGAAAAGCATATAGTTCTATCTTAATATTGTATTTATTTTGATAATCTTTGGTTTTTCCCCAGAATTTCAGTTGTTACGCATAAATGGCCAATGCATCCTTGCAGTGTGGACTCACTGTCTTATTGTTTCTGATATAAATATCATTGGTAAAATAGTGACATTTCTTCTTAAGTTATGATTCAGAAGAGATATTCATCTATTAGTGGAATTGATAGGTCCAGGAAGCAATAAGTAGAATTCATTATAAAGTCTGTAATGGGAACTTAACTGGGTAGATTTTATTCTTTCAAGTGAAAGATTAAATTCTCAGTATTGGAAAGCTTGGGGTCTCAACATTCTCTGAATTCATACACACTTTCTGAGCTATCTTATAATTGAAAATGGTCTATCATCGTATATGGCTATTCAGCAAAATAAAACTAAGTGATTTTTGAATGTCGATCATCCTGTGTCTTCATAGAGCTTTAGGTGGCTTAAAGAATCAGATTTAAACACACTGTCCTAGAGCTTGAACCCAGTGTCTCAAATAGTCCTACATTCTCATCATCTAATTCCCATTTGTCTCATTATGTCTGTACTCTGAGTTTATAGCTGAGCTGATTATATGCCATGAAAACTCCAACATGGACATTAAGCATTAAGGATGATCAAAGAGCTGATGTCAACCTTTCCCTTCTTTTTTTTTTAAATCTTTAATGATTCAGAGAGTTGGCATTTTTTCTGTTCTGTTGTTCTGTGTTTTATTTCTTTTAAAACTCCTTGTATGTAGTTATTCCTCCCCTTTCTCCCATTTGGCAGAAAGCTACCCATTTTATTAAATGAAGTAGCATGATTTTGTAGCAAGAATGTTGATCTTAGAATCAGGAAGCATTTCTTTGCATCCCATTTCTACCTGCAATTAGTTTTTTTTTTTTTTTTTTTTTACACTTACTAGACATTCAATCCATACTAATTAAATAAAACTGAATTGTCATCACTGTTGACCTCAGGGGTGTGTGTGTGTGTATGTGTGTGTGTGTGTGTTAGTCTCAGTCTTGTCCTACTTTTTACAACCCTGTGGACTGTAGCCTGCCAGGCTTCTCAGTCGATGGAATCCTCCAGGCAAGAATTCTGGAGTGGATTGCCATGTCCTTCTCCAGGGGATAAAACTCGGGTCTCCTGCATTGCAGACAGATTCTTTATTGTCTGAGCCACCAGGGAGAACCTCAGGTTAATCATATGTTAAATAAAGTAAATAGTTTACATTAAATATATAACTATGTATTTCCAAATCTGATATTAACTTCTGTTTATGTTAGCATGAGAAAAATGAATAACTACTTTTGGCTTCAGGAATGGTTACATATCATATTAGTTAGAAGACATTCATTTATTGTTAGTTGAGAATGACTTTACAGAGAATATTTTCTCCAGGAGTATTTTGGTTTGTACTCATTTAATTCTTTGTTCAATTAATATGAATTCAGTTCAGTTCAGTTGCTCAGTCGTGTCCAACTCTTTGCGACCCCATGAACTGCAGCACACCAGGCCTCCTTGTCCATCACCAACTCCTGGAGTCTACCCAGACTCATGTCCATTGAGTCGGTGATACCATCTAACCATCTCATCCTCTGTCATCCCCTTCTCCTCCTGCCTTCAATCTTTCCCAACATCAGGGTCTTTTCCAGTGAGTCAGCTCTTTGCATCAGGTGGCCAAAGTATTGGAGTTTCAGCTTCAACAGTAGTCCGTCCAGTGAACACCCAGGACTGATTTCCTTTAGGATGGACTAGTAGGATCTCCTTGCAGTCCAAGGGACTCTCAAGAGTTTTCTCCAACACCACAGTTCAAAAGCATCAATTCTTTGGCGCTCAGCTTTCTTTATAGTCCAACTCTCACATCCATACATGACCGCAGGAAAAACCATAGCCTTGACTAGACGGACCTTCGTTGACAAAGTAATGTCTCTGCTTTTTACTCTGTCTAGGTTGGTCATAACTTTCCTTCAAGGAGTAAGCGTCTTTTAATTTCATGGCTGCAGTCACCATCTGCAGTGATTTTGAAGCCCCAAAAAATAAAGTCAGCCACTGTTTCCCCATCTATTTGGCATGAAGTGATGGGACCAGATGCCATGATCTTAGTTTTCTGAATGTTGAGCTTTAAGCCAACTTTTTCACTCTCCTCTTTCACTTTCATCAAGAGGCTCTTTAGTTCCTCTTCACTTGGTGCCATAAGGGTGGTGTCATCTGCATATCTGAGGTTATTGATACTTCTCCTGGCAATCTTGATTCCAGCTTGTGCTTCCTCCAGCCCAGCGTTTCTCATGATGTACTCTGCATATAAGTTGAATAAGCAGGGTGACAATATACAGCCTTGATGTACTCCTTTTCCTATTTGGAACCAGTCTGTTGTTCCATGTCCAGTTCTAACTGTTGCTTCCTGACCTGCATACAGATTTCTCAAGAGGCAGGTCAAGTGGTCTGGTATTCCCATCTCTTTCAGAATTTTCCACAGTTTATTGTGATCCACACAGTGAAAAGCTTGAGTGGGTAGTATTCCAGAAATTGCCCTACATACATCGGTAAATAGCACATCAAAATTCTGCCCTCTAGGAGATTATAAACAAAGAAGAATATGAATCACATGTGGGATAGGTTAGACAGTGAGTGATAGCTCACTGAGCTACTGAGCAGGAGTTTGGTGGAGGGCAGTGGGTAGGGCATCAGGGAAAGGAGAATATGAAGTTGGAGGGTTGGGGTTAAAACTTTAGAGTCTTGAGGGAAAGCCTCACTGAGAAGGAAATTTCTAAATAATGCCTTGAAGGAAATGAGCACCATCATAGTGTTTTTCTTATATTGCTGTGGTTCATTGGTCAACAAAACATCCTGATTA